>NC_083703.1:47556363-47859393 GCF_033118175.1 Dama dama
CCAGTAGTCATGTATAGATGTGAGAGTTGGTATATAAAGAAAGCTGAGCACCGAAGAATTGATGCTTTTGAACTGTGGTGTTGCAGAAGACTCTTGAGAGTCCCTTGGACTGCAAGGAGATCCAACCAGTCCATCCTAAAGGAAATCAGTCCTGAATGTTCACTGGAAGGACTAATGCTGAAGCTGAAACTCTAATACTTTGGCCAACTGATGTGAAGAACTAACACATTTGAAAAGACCCCTGATGCTAGGAAAGATTGAAGGCGGGAGGTGAAGGGGATGACAGAGGATGAGATGGTTGGATGGCATCACTGACTCAATGGATATGAGTTTGAGTCAACTCTGGGAGTTGGTGATGGACAGGGAGGCCTAGCGTGCTGCAGTTCATGGGGTTGCAGAGTTGGACATGACTGAGCAACGGAACTGAACTGAACTGAACTGAATATTTTATATTAGCATTAGAGGAGTACAAGGACTTTTCCATTTCTTAAACTGAGATGTTGCTGAATATAATTATATTTTTCACTACTCATACATAAAAAAAGAATGGAATTTTGCCATTTGGAACAACATGGATAGACTTGGAGAGTATTATGCTAAGCAAATAAGTCAGACAGAAGGACAAATACTGTATAATTTATATGTGGAATCTGAAAACTACAACAAACTAGTGAATATAACAAAAAAATATGATTCACAGAGAACAAGCTAGTGGTTACTGGTAGACAGAGGGAAGGGGGAGGGGCAAAATAGGAGTAGGGGGTTAAGAGGTACAAACTATTAGGTATAAACTAAGGTACAAGTATATGTTGTATAATTCAGAGAATATAGGCAATATTTTATAATAACTATAAGTGGAGTATATCCTTTAAAAATTGTGATTCACTATACTGTATACCTGTAACATAATATTGTACATGAATTACACTTCAGTAAGAAACAATTGTAAAACAATTTTCATGTCCTTTGGAAAAAGTATTTATGTAAGTAATTAGTATTTCAAATAGAGAAAAATAAAAAGAAAAATGAATAAATGTAACCTGTAACCCCACTTCCCAAAGATGATGGTCAAAGGTTTTGGAGCACATTTTCATTACTTTCTTTTAAGCACACATCTACATAAATATAAATGTATTTGTAACAAAACTGAATTGCGAGAATATCTAATGAATATCTATTGCTGAATAAACAAGAATCTGGTAAATGGATGCAGGTGGAGCCAAACTTTGAAGAAAATCCAAGAAGAGGCCAATTCAAAACACATAAAGGATTTTAATTTCAACTTTGTGGGGGGAAGTAACCAAATCCTAAAGTAAATCCTATTGCTGAAAAAAGACACAAATTTTCTTTAGTATGAACAGTCAGAAAAAAAAAAAGAAAGAAAATCACCAAGTATACATGAAAAGATTCAATAGTCCAAAAAAGGGGTCTATTCTGAGGCACTGAAAGAAACATTTCCCAAAGAAACAATCAGATGACATGGGAGAAAACGTTCATGCAAAGTCCCTAAGATACATTTTCAGGGGACTTCAGAGGTTACTGCATCTATGAAAAGATTGCATCATGGAAGATTGTATTTTAATTTGAAATACAATTATGAAGCCAAACTTAAAAAGGCAATGCCCCCTAATAAACTGCTGGATCTTGGAACTGAGATTTCCTGGCTGTTAACATCAGGAAACGGGAGACCACATGTTACCCGATGGAAGCACACACAGTTACTTGTAAATTAGTGCTTCCTCCACCCTAGGCAAAGGAATATGCTTGAGGGGGATACACTCAGCACCTCCCGTAGGAAACTACAGGACAAATAAACTGCTCAACAAGTAAACTTCAAGGAGGGACTTCTCTGATGATACAGTGGTTAAGAATCCATCTACCAAGGCCGGGGACATGGGTTCAATCTGCAGTTGAGGAAGACTCCATATGCTTAAGAGCAACAAAGCCAGAGAGCCACAATTACTGAGCCCATGCTCTAGAGTCCATGTGCTGCAGCTACTGAAGGCTCTATTCCTAGAGTCTGGGCTCTGAAACAAGAAAAGCCACCACAATGAGAAGCCCATGCACTGCAACAAGGAGTAACCCCCACTTGCAGCAACTAGAGAAAGCCTATGCAACCAAAATTTATGCAGTATAAATGCAACCAAAGACCCAGTGCAACCAAACATAAATAAATAAACAATTTTTAAAAATAAAAAGAAAGAGAAAAAAAGTGAGAGAGCAAGAGAGGTGTATCAATCAACATCAACGGCAATGTGTGGACATTCAGGACATGATGTGGCTCCTGTTTCTAATATTTATGAGAAAACTGGAAACTTGAACACTAAAAATTTATCATATTAAACACTTAATTTTTAAGATAATTGTTTGGTTTTTTAAAAACTATCTTTTAGAGGTTAACTACTGAGTTGTTTATAGATGAAGTGAAACACCCAGGACTTGATCAAAACAATGGGGAACAGGAAATTAAGGGATAGACATATAACAATAGTGGCTAGCAGTTGACACCCGTTAAGCCAGATGATGGGCACATCAGGGGCTATTATGCAATTCTCTCTACTTTTGTGTATGTTTGAAAATTACTAAAAACAAATTGTTCCAAAATTGCTCTAGAAACATGAGCAAGAGGTTGAGTATTCCAGAAAATCCTGTCAGGGACTTAGATCATTGTTATAGGACATGGTCCCAGAACTTAGAGAAAATGGGAAAGGATAGTATAGTATGAGTGAAACTATGAAACTTAAGACAAAGGAGATGCAGTGTGAAGGCAACATCAGAATTCCAGAAGAATTCTGGAAGAATTCTCTTTCCAGAAAGAGAAAACAAGCAATAAGCTTCACTAAACATTTCCATTATTGGTTTCTTCTCTATCAACAAGTTATCTAGCAGTATTTTATACATCCAAATACATAGAAACTCTTAATTATTTTATTACCAACTTCTAATTGTGTATATAGTTAGAGAACATGTTTCCTACGATATTTATTTTGGAAAAAAAAATGAGGCTTGCTTTAGGGCCTAGAACATAAATCGCTTTTAGAAACATCTCTGAGTGCTTGTGAGGAATGGCTACTCTCTGACTGTGTACTCTCTGATTCTAAACATGCTCTTTGGTCACTTAACCTTGCTTAGTTTTTGTCTGCCTAACATATCAAACGGGAAGTACTAGACTCTCCCACTGGCTGGTGGACCTATCAATTTCTTCCTCTAGTTCCATCCATTTATACTGCATAAATTTTGAGGTTATCTGATAAGGTGCATATGTTTAAAATACTCCTCTTTATCAATTGAACTTTCCCATCCTTTTTTTTTCGGTGGCACCACACAGCTTGTGGGGTCTTATTTTCCCAACCAGGGACTGAACCCAGGCCCATAGCCCTGAAAGCTCTAGTCTTAACACTGGACCACCAAGGAACTCCCAGAACCTCCCTATCCTTAGCAACTTTTGTCTAGAATTTATTTTGTCTGCAAATAATATAATAGATGGTTAGTATTTGCCCCATGAGATTCTTTCACCCATGCTTTTACTTTGAATTTTGTACACTCTTATGTAGAGTCTGTAAATAGTACTTCTAGACACATCTGTGATGAAGGATCATTTTTTTTGTTTTTCCCAATCCATTATAGGTTAAGACTTTCGTAAAATATACCAAAAAATCAATTTCTAGAACTAAAGACATGCAAACTACAGAGCAGATATTTTAGTACTGAATTCAACACACATAAAAATGACTGTCAAATAGCTTTATCAACTTCTGGACATAAGTTGTTGCACCCATCAACAATCACAGCCACACTTATGAACTCAGTGTTGCAAGTAGTATATGATCAGGATTTTATTCTGTGATCTGGTCTAACAATCTACTTTTTAACTGGCAAGTTTAGTCCATTTATTGTTATTGGCACATTGGGCTTGTTTCTCTTATCTCTGTAAGTCTCTCTTCTTCCATCACCAAGTTGATATGGCCTGAAATTATCATTTGAATATATTATTGGTATTCGTTTCTTTCCTTTGGCCTTCACTACATTTTTTTTTTTTTTTTGCCTTCCTTCACTACATTTTAACAACCAAGTGCTATACTGCTTCCACCCAAATTCATATATTGAAACCTAATCCCCAGTGTGTTGGTACTGAGAGGTGGGGCTTTTGAGGGGTAGTTAGTTCAGGAAGAGAAGGGGATGACAGAGAATGATGGTTGAATGGCATCACCAACTCTATGGATATGAATTTGAGTAAGCTCTGGGAGTTGGTGATGGACAGGGAAGCCTGGTGTGCTGCATGGGGTTGCAAGAGTCGGACATGACTGAGCAACTGAACTGATCCTAGGTCATGAGGCTGCAGCCCTCATGAATGGGAGTTGTGCCCTCATAAGAGTTCAATCTTTTGCCCTTTCCACCATGTAAAGACACAGTAACAAGATGGCTATTTCTGAGCCAGGAAGCAGAAGATACCTCACCAGATACCAAATCTGCCATGCCATGATTTCTAGCCTCCAAAACTGTAAGAAATGTTTTTGTTTCTGAGCCACCCACTCTACGGTTTTCTCATAGGCATAACGAACCAAGACACCAAGTTGACCCAGATCCTTACTGCTTATCTTTCCTTCAGTTATCTTCTACAGTATTTCCTAGATTTGTTATCCCTTGTATTTAAGTACTTTACCCAAAGTATTTAAATGGGGGCTTTTGAGTGGCTAGACATAAAATCCCAAGTTCAATGTTTTTTATCTTCCAGTCCTTAAAAATGCAAGGAGATCACATTGCCAACATCTGTTGGATCATCGAAAAAGTAAGAGTTCCAGAAAAACATACTTCTGCTTTACTGACTACACCAAAGCTTTTGACTGTGTGGATCACAACAAACTGTGGGACATTCTTAAAGAGAGGGGAATAGATGGGAGTATCAGACCACCTTACCTGCCTTGATAAATTTGTATGCAGGTCAAGAAGCAACAGTTGGAATCAGACATGGAACTACAGACTGGTTCCAAATTGGGAAAGGAGTACGTCATGGCTGTATATTGTCACCCTGCTTATTTAACTTATATGCAGAGTACATCATGTGAAATGCCAGGCTGGATGAAGCACAAGCTGGAACCAAGATTGCCAGGAGAAATATCAATAACCTCAGATACGCAGATGACATCACCTTTATGGTAGAAAGAGAAGAACTAAAGAGCCTCTTGATGAAAGTGAAAGAGAGTGAAAAAGTTGGCTTAAAACAACATTCAAAAAACTATGATCATGACATCCGGTCCTATCACTGCATGGTAAACAGATGGGGAAACAATAGAAAACAGTTTGGACTTTACATTTTTGGGCTCCAAAATCACTGCAGATGGTGACTGAAGTCATGAAATTAAAAGACACTTGCTCCTTATGACCAACTTAGACAGCATATTAAAAACTAGAGACATTACTTTGCTGACAAGTTCCATCTACTCAAAGCTATGGTTTTTCCAGGAATCATGTATGGATGTGAGTTGAACTATAAAGAAAGCTGAGTGCCGAAGAATTAATGATTTTGAACTATGGTGTTGGTGAAGACTCTTGAGACTCCCTTGGACTCCAAGGAGATAAAGCCAGTTAATCCCAAAGGAAATCAGTCCTGAATATTCTTTGGAAGGACTGATGTTGAAGCTCAAACTCTAATACTTTAGCCACCTAATGCGAAGAACTGACTCATTGGTAAAGACCCTGATGCTGGAAAAGATTGAAGGCAGGAGGAAAAGGGGATGAAAGAGGATGAGATGGTTGGATGGCATCACTGACTTGATGGACTTGAGTCTAAGCAAGCTCCAGGAGTTGGTGATGGGCAGGGAAGCCTGGCGTGCTGCAGTCCATGGGGTCGCAGAGTCGGACACAACTGAGTGAGTGAACTAAACTGAAAAATGTAACTCCTCTAACAGGGTTGATGGAAAATTTGGCATTCATGGGATGATCCTAGCTCTAAAGGGCTTCATTTTTGCTCATTCTCTCTGGAAGTTTATGTACCAACATGAACTACCCTCACAATAGTAAAATGTGACAGCACATACATCTTTAAATGTCCGAAAACTAAACAGTAAGTGGTATAGCAACGCATATATATGCAAGATTGTGAAGAAAAGCAAGGAAAGGATAAACCCCAAATCCAGGTAGTGGGTCTCTCTTGGGGAGGAATGGGGGTGTACCAGGTGAGAGGTCCATGGGGTGGGGGTGGGGCTTTACCACTGGAATGTGCTGTCGTCCCAAGTGGGGGTGAGAACATGGGTATGAAATACCTCACATGCATTTTCCTCACGTATATAGTGGTGTAAGGTGAAACAGTTCATCTTGTAACTGGATGCTTAGCAGTGACTCATAGGTCAGGATATTGGGAACTGGAAGCAGCAGGTTGAATTCCTATGGAAGTAGCTGTGGTGTTCACTATGGCTCAAACTGCCAGAGACAAACAAGGGATACAGATGTGGATTTATTGTTGTTGTTCAGTCACTAAGTTGTGTCTGACTCTGACCCCATGGACTACAGGACACCAGGCCTCCCTGTCTTTCATCATCTCCTGGAGTATGCCCAAGTTCATGTCCATTGAATCAGTGATGGCATCTAACCATCTCTTCCTCTGCCACCCTCTTCTTTTGCCTCACTGAAAATGTCGACTCATTGGAAAAGACCTTGATGCTAGGAAAGGCTGAAGGCAGCTGGAGAAAAGATGGAGATGGAGGAATTCTAAGTCTGCTCTAAATTAAGAAATACGCCCAACAAGCACCTTTGGATTTGTCTTCATATTCCTCTGGGAACCATGCCTCTGACTGAATGAGCTGTTCTCAAGCTTGGCTTTGAGCTTTTTCTGGCACCCACACGTCAGCATTTCCTGTACCAGCCTCAACCCTAAAGGGGCCCAGATTGCTCTGGGAACCCTAGATTCCACTGTGTGGCCATGACAGTCTTTCTGGTCACCAATACCTAAAAGGTCTCCAGCCTCCAGACGTCACTAATTTATTAAGAGACTCATAATTTCACCCCAAAGCCCAGCATGAGTGCATCCTTCAACCAAGGTCTCCTTCCCCCGTTAGGTATTCTCCCAAGGAGAGAAATGTTCTCTAGCCATAGGGGCCAATGATACTTCAGCAACTGCTATCCTCCTTTGAGTTTTTAATGTATCTGAACCTGTTGAACTGAAATTTTTATTAGTTGATTTCCCTCCCCTAGGTGATGACTTTTAATTAATGACGAGTTTCTTAAAGACCAGCCAAAGTACATGAACAGCAGAATTGCATCCAGGAGAGCTTTTATTTGTACGGAACAGTTTTAAAAATACAGAATAAAATAGCTTTATCTCTACTATTATTCACAACATCTGGTCCAAATATTACATATTAAAATACTTAAACGTTTAATGAAGGTATGTTAGAAAAACAATATGAAAATTCTTTTTAAAAACGCCATAAAAGAATTAGACATAGAAAACAACCCCACCCCAAATACCCTCAATATGCAAAATAAAAATAAAAACCAAACAAAATCCCAGAAAGGTATATAGCCAAAGTCAGTCACAAAAACTTAAGGAAAATATAGGCATCCCTACTGTTTTAAGAACAGTCAGAAATTGACTAACATGACAAAGGTTGCTATGAATGAACAAAAAGGGTCTTAACTTGACTGTCAGTAAGATGGCACCACTGGGGAGGGTGTCCTAAGTGCCAGGAAACACACAGAGCAATTCTAAGGAGTCTGGATATCACCAGTGTAGGGTGAGGGCAAGGAGGTCAAGAATAGCCTAAAAGGATAGGAATGTGTGAGAGGCTGCTGAAAAGGGATCTTCAGCATTAACATGCTTCAAGGGTCCAAGGGCAGAAGCTGAAGGCTGGCAAAAAATGGGCAACCGTCTTGCACTACTCCACTTGTGACTGCAGGAGGAATGGAGGGTAGAGGAAGTCCTATTCTCTGTGTCAAAATCGTTAAGGGGACAGAGCACAATACAAGTAACATGTGACGCCCCAAGTGTTTCCCTAAGACCAAGGGGTGGTTCCCTGAAGTGGGCCCTGTGAGAGCTCAGGCTGCCAGGGCATTCAGGGGACACAGCCGGGTGAGCAAACCAGGAGGCAATAGCCATGCCAGGCATGCTGCCCGCAGCTGTGTGTCCACCCCAAGCTGTGGGGGTGAGTATGCAGGATGCTGCCTCTCTGTGCACCAGACAGCTTCTGGGATGAGGCTTCTGCCACAGTTCCTTCTTCATCTCCTATCTGGCCTGAACACTCTTGTGGCATTGATTATTATGGAAGATTATAGTTGTCAACTTCAAGTCTAAGTTGCTTGCTAGTACTAATATTTCAGCAGGGACACGTATTAAAGAAATAACAACTTAGCTCATGGTCATAAAATATATGAGTGGGTAAATAAAGTATAAACACATACTAGAGATTCATCAATGGAGAAATTCTATCATCACATGACATTGTCATGAAAATTATCATTCCCTCCCTGGAAAACTGTGACTATTATCCTGGGTAGAAATATTATTTTACTATATGGAAATACTGTAATATTCATGCATAAACCAGGTATAATCATGAAAGTCAGTATTCTACAGTATGAAGCAAATTCTGTGTATGAATTTGTTACCAAGAAAACAGGAAACCGTCAGGACCCATGGATATACCATTCTCTTGTCTTGATCAATCACAAGAACTACAATCTAACACTGAAGCCCTCTTAAGAAAGATTCTGTATATCTATGTGAAATTCACTAGTGAGAGTGAGAATGAAAATTGGCTACAAAGACTGGAGGCATTTCCCATTTTTCTATGATCCATGTTAGATATTTTATCAAAACCAGTGTGGGTTCTCCCTTGCCCCCCACCAGTGATACTGTAGCGTCTTTTGTCCTATTTGTAAGTTTCTACTTTTCACATCATGATCACCAATATAAATGTGAAAATGGAGGGGGGGGGGAGGTGTTCAAGTGGGAATTGGAGAATGAATGCTCTGTCCAAGGACATTCACATTCAAAACATCCTACAATGTTTAACTGGCCAAAGCGTGGGGTGTATGTGACCCCAATAATGCACATGGCAGGTGCACAGGCACAGTATCCCCCAAAACCTCCTTTTCAGGTATGTACTCAAACACAAGAAACAAATGAATATAGTTTTTTTTTTTCAACTACAGACTCATTCTGCAGTGTATATGCAAGCAAGAGGACACTTCCTAACCTCCTGTCCCCTTCCCCCACCATGGACAGAGAATCAAAGTTGGCCCCAATGGAACGAGAAGGGGGAAAAGCCTCCTTTTCCAATAGGAGGTGTGGGCACAGGGCATCTTTGCACATTTTGAGGACTTGCACACGTCCTGAGTGTTACCCATTGGGAGGGAAGATGCCTGGGTCAAGTTAAACTGAAGGGAGCTTGTTCCTGAATTACCAATGGTTCCGAGGCTTTCATCTGGGTATTTGGTCATTCTGCTCATCTAGAGAGCAAGAATACTGCACATCTCTGGGCTATTTAACTGTTTCCCCACTGTTCAGAGGAGAGAAATTGGAGATGCTAAGCAAAATACAAACAGAATAAACTAGGCAATTAAGGTGACAACTAGGGCTGTCAGTCTTCAGGGCTTACCTGAACAGGATAAAAATCATTAACCAGTGTGCTTCTAAATATGCTTCCCCCCCACCCCAAAAAAAAACCCATACAAACTTAAATTTAGAGTCTTTCTTTACTTAATTTGCAATAAGGTTTTGGCAAAACATTGCAGTAGCTCTGGAGTGTTCTTGCCAGAATAGGTCTTAAAGCCCCAAACTTTACAGGAGTCAAGGAGGCCAGTTGTGGGGGCCAGAAATTCACTATGTGGATTCAAGGCTGCCAAGAACCATGTGCCCACTGCCTGTAAACAATCAGGTAAATAAACACTTAAGAAGCACTATCTCATGAAACAAGGTCACTCAGGCTTTTCCTTTGAAAATTTCAAACCAAATTCAGTAAGTCATTTTTGTCAGAAATAATTTAATGTTACTAATAAGAATTTAACAGAGGGGGACTGCTAGCTGCTTTTCTTACCTCTTCAACAAGAAAGGCAGCATTTGGTCAGGGAATCTAGTCTTCCCCTCTGGAAAATAAAAATCCAGTGGACATTCAACATGAAAACCCACAGAAAGCTTTCTTAAGCCTTAACTGCCAGATGTGAATGGCAACTTAACTGCAGCGATTAATTTACCAGGATGCCGAACCATTCAATATGGCAGCTGTTTTGTCACCTGCCCTGGCTTCCGTTCTTCAGAAAACAAATCAACGTATAACTTAACTTATGGTTTCTGGGCTCTGGTCCAGCAGTCAGTTTGATAAACAGATTAAGCATTATATATTTACACTTTCATGGTATCAAGCAATACAAAACACAACCACAATAATGGTTACTGGCCTTCTAGAGCCATGACAACAAACTTCCCTGTTGGTGTCCATAGCTTTAACAAATGCTGGTTCCTTTCTGAACGGGGGATAGGAGATGAGGGACAGGTAATAGGGATGTAAGGTAAGAGGGTCACATGGAAAAACACTGATTTAAAAAACCCATAATCAGTAACATTAAATAGGAATAAAATCTTGTAATTACAAATACACACAACAATAACTGACATCCACGTCAGCAGAGCCAAGATCCTCATAAACATCTGCTTGGTGCCTTTGTGTGGCACTGTATACCCGTCACACCAGCCAGGAGTGATAAATACCAAATAGAGTGTCTCAGCTACTAGTAATAAGGAGACCAATAAGAGACAGGTTGGCCTAGCTTGGGCCAAGGTGGCACCAAGAAAGTATAATTGAGAATCAGATACTGATTTCAAGGTAATTTCCCTTCTTGTCCAGTCCCCTAATTTCCATTCTATCTGTGGACAGACTTTACCCATGCACAGATTTGGGCAGAGTGTAAAGCATGTCACTGTTTTCAATTGGCCAGCAGCCACCTACACACAGTATCAGGGATCATAAAATCACACTTGACCAGTCAGTTGTGACAGTGCAAGGATATTGGTACCCCTTGACCAGAGGAGGTCTCTGTAGGTGCAGGTCCTGGTGCTTCCAAGGACAGAAAGCCCCTGAACCCTGGAGGCGGCCTGTAAGAAAGCTAGCACAGGGTGTTAGAAGGGGACTAAAAACAAGGAGTCACTGTAGACTTCAAGCATCCACTCCCACAGGAGAGCAGGAACTTCAAACTCAGTGACCATGACCATCAACGAATGTTCTCAAGGGCTTAAATAAAAAGATAGATGAGACATCGTTATTAGACATGATCACAACCCACAAGAAAAAAGCTACCTGTAATCTGTCTTAGCTCTGGGGTGGATAATATAAATGCAGATCTACAAACATATATGTTACTGCTTGTTACTCAGCAAGGAACTACAGGTTCATGCCTCACTGTGGCCAGGCCACAGGATGAGCTACGGCTATACTGTGGCCTGCGAGTCTTCATCTGAACTCCGGCTACTAGTGCTTTTCCCGAGGCCTTTCCATGTGTAGCCTGCAAAGGTTGGGCTGATGGGTAAGTAGCTGAAACATCTGTATTTTTTAATAACGTTCATGCCAAATGGCAAATCATAGGATTCCATGCCATCAAGAGACTTGCTCCCTTTGCCCACGCCCTTCTTCCATTTTCTGATTCCTCTTTCCTCTGGAGTACCTGTGGAACACAAACAGCAAAACAAAAACAGAACAATGGAATATTTAGTTAAACAGTTTTACCAAGAATGGAGATTCTCTGCTTCTGTTGTCCCATAGATTGAATGGACAGGATGACAGAAAAGAGCACTTGAAGAAGTTTTTGATGCTCAAACCAGAAATCTAAGAATCACTAACCCGGCAAAACAAATATGTCTAAAACACAGATTTGATCTTGCAAAATAGGGTCAGAATCCTTGTTACATCTCACAATGACCTCACTACTTGGTCACTGCACACCCACTACCCTCCTCATCTAGACATCAGTTCAGTTCAGTTGCTCAGTCATGTCCGACTCTTTGCTACCCCATGGACTGTAGCACACCAGGCCTCCCTGTCCCATCACCAACTCCTGGAGTTGACTCAAACTCATATCCATTGAGTCGGTGACGCCATCCAACCATCTCATCCTCTGTCGTCCCATTCTCCTCCTGCCTTCAATCTTTCCCAGCATCAGGGTCTTTTCAAATGAGTCAATTCTTCACATCAGGTGGCCAAAGTACTGGAGTTTCAGCTTCAGCATCAGTCCTTCCAAAGAACATTCAGGACTGATTTCCTTTACGATGGACTGGCTGGATCTCCTTGCTGTCCAAGGGACTCTCAAGAGTCTTCTCCAACACCACAGTTCAAAAGCATTAATTCTTCGGCACTCAGCTTTCTTTATCTAGACATACCACTTTTTATACTGCTTTGCTCCATTTTACTGGGGTGTAGGGTGCATTTGCCACAAATTCCCCACTTGTGGTCCTATGAGGATGAACTTCCACTGGTGAAACACTCCTGGCAATTCTGTACCCTGACAGATCAATCAGTGAGACAGATCTGGATCTTCATGGTTCAGCACTTCTGGACTCCTTTTCAAAAGTCTTTACAGTGCAGATAGCACTGGTACCTGCTTTTAGCTCCATGGGAGCCCTAACAATATATTTCTCTGCCTGAGCCTGGGTGATGAGTCTATCCTATGGTGCAGGACTTAAGAACTTCTCATTATTTTCACACATATAAGCTATGCCCTCCCATGGGCACTTCAGTAATGAAACTGACCATTCCCATCTGCCTGACTCCTTTGTCTCTCTATTAAGTGCTGGCTTAGGAAAGAAAGAGGTATTACTGACCTCCCACAAATGTAACACCTTCCACCTACTCATGTGTGTGATTCCCTCTGCCCGATGTGTTCATCTCTCATTTTCCCAGTAACCTCTTTTTGATTGAGGCTTTTGGAGGTAGATTAAGGGCAAAATCTCAACAGAACCTTTAAGCTCAAAAATAAACATAACCCTTCCCTGACAGACGATGAATCTACCAGTGTGTCCATGGCGGCATTTTACAATACAAAGTAACCTTCTCTAGGAAGCCACAAGGCAGGCCCCACATCGCATCTTAAGTCTGTCACCCAGCACTTGGCATAGAAGGAGGAGGAGTGCTGTCCACTGGTAGCAGCTGGCTCAGAAGTATGTGAACAAGTCAATGAAAGCCAAACTGCAGGGCTCCAGGCAAGGCTGAGCAGGAGGGCAGGTAGCTGGAGCATGCTTAAGGCATCCTGCTGCCATACCACCATATACAAGGAATTCACCTGTTTTCTCTTAGAGATAATTCAGCAAGAAGGAAAAAACTAAGTTTACTAGCAAAAAGGTGATTCATGAAAGGTGGCTCAAGGTAAAACCTTAACCACTTTAATATGCCACATACCTGGGATGGTGTTATCCAAAATAAAAGCCACACAGCCTCCTACAAACATAGCAGTTGTGAGAAGAACATTCAACACTTGATCGATTCCTGTTATCCCTAAAAACAACATAGCAACAGGTCACAGTCAGTCAGAATAGACTTGTCCTTGACTTAGAAAGGAACACTGGGGTGGACCGTAATTGCCAGTCAATGCAGTGCATCAAAGTGTAAATTTCTATTTTGCATGTATAAATTCTTGCCAGTAATGCCTTAAACTATTATGACAATAATAGTAAATAAACTATTTAAACTACCTTCGACAGCAATCAAGTTATCTCCATAAGAAAAATTTCTAACAATGATTCACAGAAAGTAAATCTAACAGAGTGGACTTTCTGGGTGGTCCAGTGGTTAAGAATTCCAATGCAGGGGACGAGGGTTCGGTCCCTAGTTAGGGAACTAAGACCCCAAATGCCTCCGAGCAACTAAGCCTGTGTACTGCAACTAGAGAACCTGTACACTGCTCAATGAAAGATCCTGTGTACCACAACTAAGACCCAGAACAGTCCCCACCCAAAATCTAATAGAGTGAAGTTCACTCTATAGTGAACTATGAAGCCTTCAGGGGTGTGGGAGAGTGTTGCTTGCAGATTTTAAAAAAAATCAATATAAAAGATGGCTGCTGTAAGGTTGAAAATTTTACAAAGTGAATAACAAGATGATAAAAATATTTGTGAGATCAGCAATCAAATGAAGGGCTTCAGAATTCTGGGTTACTAATTAGTGCTTAGCTGCTTTTAATTTAGAGCAAATTTATTTCTAAAGATGTCATTATAGGAATGAGATACATTAAAATAGAAATTCACACACTTTTTGTATTTAAAAATATAATGATCTCCAACAGAAAAACAACACGTTTGGTGAGAATGTGGAGAAAGAGAAATCATTGTGTTCAACATACCTGAGGGGAATGTTGTGAGCAATGTTCCATAGCTCACCTGCTATGGAAAACAGGTGTTCCTCAAAAAGTTAAACAGAATGGCCCAACAATTCTATTCCTAGGCATATACCCAAAAGAATTAAAAACAGGTACTCAAATAGTCCTCATTACCAGGCAGATTCTGTTATTTGTGAATTGCCTACACACTGAAATTTATTTGTAAACCCAAAATGAACACTGTGGTGCTTTTAGTCATTCACGGACATGTACAAAGCAGTGAAAATTTTGAGTCACCCAACACACATGTTCCCAGCCGAGGTTAAACAAGGTAATGCTCTGCCTTCTGGTTTTAGCTTTCAGACTGTAAACAACATTCTTTTAGCAGCCTGCATAATACCACATTTTTTTTTTTTGCATTTTTGTGCTTCTTCATTGGTGATCTCGCTATTTAAAACAGCCCCATTGTAAGATGGCCATGATGCGTCTAATGGAGAAAATACGTGAGATGAATGTCATTCAGGCATGAGATCTAGTGCTATTGACTGTGTTCTCCCAAGAGCAATGGTTCAGGATTTGCTAGGTCCATATTCATGGGGATTTTATAGACCATAACTACCATGAGTGAGAACTGCCTGTACTTGCACATTAATGTCCATGACAGTACTATTTACACTAGTCAAAAAGTAGAAACAACCCAAATGTGCATCAGTGGAAAAATGGATAAACAGATTATGGTATACACATATAATGGAATATTATCTAGCCATAAAAAGAAATGAAATACTTATATATGGATAAATCTTGAAAGCACTCTGACAAATGAAAGAAGCCAGACATAAAAGGTCCATAATGTAGGATTCCATTTATGAAACATCCAGAATAGGTAAATTCATAGAAATAGCAGACTGGTGGTTGCCAGGAGCTGAGAGGAAGGGAAATGATGGGGGTTAACTATTTAATGGGTATGAAATTTTACTTTGGGCTGATGAGAATGTTTTAGAAACCAGATAGAGGTGGTGATTATACAACATTGTAAATGTACTAAAATACCACTGATCTGTTCACTTTAACATGATTAATTTTATGTTAATGTGAATATCAGCTAAAAAAAAAAAATACACACATACATATATAAAATGATCCCCAATTCTGCATAAAATGTCAGCAACAAAATTTGTTTCTTAAGATATTCTTCCTTTGTTCATTCTTTACAACATTTGGGTATTAACATAAAAAGGAATTGGGGACTTCCCTGGTGGTCCAGTGGTTAAGACTTTGTCCTCCAATGCAGGGGTTGCAGGTTTAAACCCTGGTCAGGGAGCTAAGATCCAACATGCCTTGTGGCCAAAAAGTCAAAACATTAAACAGAAGTAATGTTGTCACCAAGTTCAATAAAGACTTTAAAAACAGTCCATATCACAAAGAACTTTTTAAAAAAGGAATTAAACATACACACACTACTATATATAAAATAGGTAACTAATGAGCACCTATTGCAGAGCACAGAGAATTCTACTCAGTGCTCTGTGGTGACCTAAATGGGAAGGAAATCCACAAAAGAGGGGGCATGTATATTTGTATAATGATTCACTTTGCTGTACAACAGAAATGTACACAACACTGTAAAGCAACTATATTCCAATAAAAATTTTTTTTAAATGGTTGATCTTGAACTCAAAATATTTGTAATCCCAATAGAAAAACATGTATAGCAAAGTGTATGATGAGTTTCAAGAAATTCTAAATTTTAATATAGCCTTAGTCTGAAAAATCAAAAGGTTTTACAGAGGCATTCTGCCAAAGGGTAGGATCCTGATTTGTTTGGCTTTTTTTTTCAAAAAAAGAACAGATGGAAGCAGGAAGAAGAAGAAAGAGAAAAGGAAGGCAGGGAGACTGTGCCATGCACATCAGTTATATGCATGCGCCAACTCAAGTGGGGAGTGCAAAGGGATTCAAGTTAAACTTCGGCCAAGTGGGACTGCAATGAAATACACAGGTGAACATTCATTGAAATGATTCCTGAAGGTCTGTGAACTGGTGGCTGTGGTTCCAATTTTGCCACAAGATTCATGGCCTGTTTCTCCTACCTGTGACGAGAGGGTTCTGTCTGAGG
This sequence comes from Dama dama, assembly GCF_033118175.1. Taxonomy (NCBI): domain Eukaryota; kingdom Metazoa; phylum Chordata; class Mammalia; order Artiodactyla; family Cervidae; genus Dama; species Dama dama. Next base: position 47,572,778 of record NC_083703.1, read on the forward strand.
TAACTTGGAAGGACGAGCCCAAAGAAGATTGAAAATCCAAGCACAAAGAGGTTCCGGGAAGAATTTAAATCAATGAACTGCAAGTTAGAGAGTCCAACAGCTGTGATCATTCCTAGAGAGAAAACATCACACCACAAGTTCCATTATCTCACCTATGGCATGGATGACAAATACGCTGTCTAGGGCAGACTCCCTACAATGGCCTTTCTCTGTCCCATCAGAAACAAGTTGGGAGACCTGTGTAGTGTCAGGATGGAACCAGAATGTAACCACCTGACTCAGGCACTATCTGGGTTTATTCAGGGGCATAAACATTATACTTTCTTTAGACCAGGCAGAAAACTAAAGACAATGGTTCCCCTTAAAAACTCAATTCAAACATTTCAATTACATTAGAATACGGGCCTGAATATCAGGTCCCTGATTACTACACTGAATGGCACAGAGATCAAATTGACTCCCTTCTATAAAAACCGACAGTTTTAAATGGCCCACAGGGAAAAGATATCTGAGCTTAAATCAATTATAAATGGCAACTAGGGAATTCCTTGGTGGTCCAGTGGTTTAAGACTGTGCTTACAGTGCAGGGGGTGTGGGTTCGATTCCTGGTCAGAGAACTGGGAACTAAGGTCCCACATGCTTTTCTATGGCCATACCACCCTGAACATGCCCCATTTCATCTGAGCTCAGTAACTAAGCAGGGTCAGGCTTGGTTAGTACTTGCATGGGAGATCCCACATGCTGTACGGTATGGACAAATGAAAGAGAAAAGAAAAGAACATTGCTCCTGAAGGTCTTATCTGCAATTAAATCCGTAATGGAATAATTCAGATACAAGAAAAGAAACAGCTTCTATACCACATTAAAAAATGTGATATCCAAAGATACCTGCAGAGGATATTCAAGGCAGCATGGTTTCAATAAAGCATGATAAGAACCTTAAAAAAATGGCAGAGACTAAAATTTAATCTGATTTTTCCTAGCTCAGTTATTACTACCTTTAATATCAATTCAACTTAGAAAGTGATATGCATTTATATGTTTATAAGGTACATCCTTTTGTATTTTAAAATAAAAATTTATCATTACCTTCAGTCTAACTGAAGGAATTCCTTACCAATGTGAAGAAAGAAAAGGAGCTTGAGGAGAAAGCCAACTATCAAGGAAATGGAATTTTACCAAAGAGAGTACAGAAGAGGGCGCCAAGTACAGGATCTGGAAGGGAGGCGAAGAGGGCGCTGAACTTTCCGATCATGCCCAGCGCCAGCATGAGGGCTGCGCCGTACTGTATCACCCGACGACTGCCGACCTGCAGGACACACAGAGGGCAGAGACAGGTATTCACCGTGAGGGCCTCCAAGAGCACACACAACTACTCAGGTCCCAGCAGGCAAATGTGACCAAAACCGATAGACAAAATCTAGATTACTCTTAAGGGTCTAACTTTACAGAATCTTTAGTCTAACTTTTCAATAAGGATTGATATCAACACATAACTACTAAAAATACATCCAGGGTAAAAAGATTCTCACCACCTTTCCTTGTTCCCATCCCATCTGGTTCCTGCTGGAAACTGACTCCTCTGCTTCATTTGACTATGGGGACCCCAGGGCTTGACCTATGGTCTCTGAGCCCTGGGCAATGTCACCTCACTCTGCACTCACTCCTGAGCTGTGGTCTTGGGTTTCTTAATGCCCACAGCCACCAGCCAGGGTGATCTTGTAGTGTCTCAAATCCAAAATGCAAAAAGTACACTTGGCCCCTGCTTTTCTTCTGGGTTCTGGCAGATCAGACAAAACAGTTCTGGAACTTCTCCTCCTGGCATATTAATCATGAGAGGTGGCACAGCCTAGAGACCACCATGTGCAGGCTTCTAGAGCCCAGCTGCCTGACTCCTACCTCTGCTCCATCTCTAACCATATGATGGGCATTAGCCTCTCTGGGTGGCAGGATCCTCATCTCTGTAACAATGAACAGTGTGCTTCTGCTTTGAGGATTAAATAAGCTGCATGTAAAATAGTCTGAACAACACCTGGCAAGCATTAGGTTATTTGATAGCCTCCCATCTGAGCTTGCTTCCTCTGGCCTTTCTTCTGCCCACCTGTCCTCTCCACTGTAATGGAGTAACCTCTTTAACATCATGATTTGGGAGGTCAGGTCCCTGACTAAGTCTTCTGGTGCTCATCCCCCTCCTGGCCAGTTCTTAGACACACATCAAAGTACTGATACTACCCTAAAGCTACCTTCTCTGCAAAGCCTTCTTTCATTCCAAGGCTCGACTCTCCCAACATTGGACTTCTGCAGCATCACACACAGCATTTCTGATGTGGTCCCAGCTTTATTGGTTAAGTTTGATCTCTGCCTTCTAGAAGCTTCCATCTAGTCCATGGTGAGTCACCCGGGTAGCAAGAGACGGAGCTGGCACTGGGCTCAAGAATCCTGTACTATTGGTCTCTACTCTGTGCTGCCTCTCCCAAGAGAACATCCTGAGGACATAAACTGAATAAAAGAGCTTCCAGAAATGGAACAGTGTCCACAATGGTTTATGTGTGAGTTACAATGAATAGGAAATGGCTATTTAAATAATTAAAATGAAATGAAATGTAAAAACAGACTCAGTTGTACTAGCTACATTTCAAGTGTTCAGTAGGAATAAGTGGCTGGGGGTTCCCTCAGGGGATAGTGCAAGTACAGAACATTTCTACTACTGCACCATTCTCCTGGATGATGCTGGGCTAGACCTTCCAAGAGCTTCTCAATGAGTCCAAGGGTCAAGTTCAGAGTAAGAAGCAAATCTTTTACTAAGCTATGCAGCTAGAATCAGTCACAGCTGATGCTGGAGCCTAGCTTCCATTATTCCAATTTACAGCTCATCCCATTATACCACCACTAAGTGCAGGGATGCAGTAAAAAGGGTCATGCAAATAGGAAATGGAGCAAAAATGACTTATGCTTGGCTGTATTACATGATAAGGAAGCCTTTCATTTACAAAAAGCAAGCATTTTCAGCAAACATTTTCAAGGACCAGCACTTCGGAGGGGGAGGTGATGGATACAAATATAAGTAAGTCATTAGCTTATGGTCAAATAATGGTACTGCTGCAATTATTAGGCTGTGTGGGAGTTCAGTGGGAAGAAAAAACTCTGAAAAGTTGGGGAGGACTCCCTAGAGATGGTCTTGAGGCCTGAGTAAGACAAAGAGCAACCAGACAGAGGGATCCATCTCCCAGCAGAGTCAGCCCTGTTAGATGTGCAGTGGGGAGGACTGGGCTGGCCCCAAGGATGCCTGAAACAATAAATCTTGTATGAAAACCATGCATGGAGGGCTGATATCCCTTAGACACTGTCCAAAAAAAGCAGCAAGTTAGTCACTCTTTTGTTCACAAACATTAACCAAGTGCCTATTATACATTTCTACTCTAAACACCAGAGACACAGCCCTAAAATCCCTGTCTCCTGGTGCTTATGTGAAGCCTTCACATCTTTCTCACCACACACTCGCTGGAATTGCTTCCTAGGCTCCCTTCTGATCTCCTTCTTGAACTGCAGCTCTGCCTCCAGGGCCACTGAAAAACTGACACTGCATTTCTGTCTTTCCAAAAGTGTTCAATAGGATGGTATGCTGCAGAGGAGAAATGATCTCCTTCTGGATACCATCAAAAAAGTTAGTGTGGCTGAGAAGATGGGTGTTTACTCTTCCTAGAAATAAACTTAGGTCTACATACTGTATAACAATATCTCTAGTTTGCTTATCTAACCATGTGCTAAATGTTTTACATGAAGTAATTTCAAAATTTTGCAAGCTATTGTTATTAGACAAGGGCACAGAAATTCAGAGAGGTGATGTAACTTGCCTGTGGTCATGTTAGGAGAATATGATGGAGCCAGGGCTGAATCCAAAGCAACCACCTCCCTACCGTGTCATGCTGCCCTCTTCTGTGGGACAGACAGTGGAACACTCTGAACGTAGCAGTACTGCACATGGAATCCAACCCATCCAACCCACAGAACTTCAGAACACAGCAAGGAAGGCAGCCTCACCTCTCATCAAGTAGTCAGAATGTCCATGTCTGTACATGGAATGCCGTAACTGGATAAAGGATAGCAAATAGGAGAGTTGCCAGGAAATGGCAACAGATCCTCAGAAAGAGCTACAGATCACCCTCTTTCTATATGTTCTGGAAGACTGATACAATGGTCCAGACTAATGCTATCTGAAGGAATTTCACACGATGATGGAAATGTTCTCTATCTGTGCTTTCCTTTGGCATCCACCAGCCAAAGGTGGCTATTGAATACCATACTGGACAACACAGATCTAGATCTAGAATTGCTCGATTTCACATATGAGTTCTTATCAGAAAAGCAACTGTTCCAAGCCCTTCAGCTGGATAAAAGACAGGAGACAGCCTTGAAACTTCTGCTTCCTTCTTCCTGGGCAGGGATCTTCCATTAGCCACATGGTTTAGGCCACAGAGAAGCTTCTGGTGCTAGTTCTACTTCCCCTCCCTAAGGTATCTGTGTAGATGGCTCAATTATAGCCCCTTGTGAGTCAGGGTAATGGAGCTAACTCCAGGGTTGATATTGCCCCTCAAACCGATAAGGCTAGGCAAAGTGGCTCCAAAGGAACTCAGAAGGAAGATCAATTGGCTCAATTAAAAAATGCCAGCAGGGTGCCTTTTCAGAATAAGCCAGCACCATCTAAATTATAATAAAGGTAATTATTCCTCAAACCATCTCAGTCATGTTTTAGAAGGAACCCTGACGACAGCACTACTTACTTCCTACAGTGACTCTAGTTAAATTATCTGTGATGTATTATAAAGAGGTGCAGAAAGAGAGCTGGCTTGTTAAACTGTTTCCCCAAGAGTCCCTCCATCTATAGTAATTTTACCAGTATGTTATTTTGGATTAGTTATAGGTCTACAGGCTCATGGCAGCAAACTGGCTGGCGTTAATGGCTTACACCTCGTCCGGTGCCCATCTGACCCTTCCCTTAGCTCTGCGTGCCCAGTATCTGCAGCAGCAGGACCCAGGCATCCTGGAAGGAAATGCCCGTCAGGCAGCCCCCACATGTCACGTGCAAGGAGAGACAGGCAGCAGGGGTGGCCACTGGCACACCTAAGGTTGAGCTCTGGGATGGCCTGGCCAACTTACAGAAAAACCAACCAGCAAGTCAGGCTTGTACAACGTGTGCTCTACTCCCTCTCACCTGGATTTACAGTTAAAATTAACCAAACTAAGTGTCTGGTTTCTTTTTCCTGGTTATAGAATTGTGCAAAGAGCTAGAGGAAGATTTCTAATTTTGAAGAGGTCAAATGATTCTAGAATGCTCCAACTCACCCCCAAGTTCTCAAGATACAAGGTTGAGGAGAGGAAGACCTCCAACTCGTGCAGTCCACCCTGGATGATGGTGAACCAGTTCTAACCGTGTCTAGCTGCACAGCATACAATGGCCAGAGCTGCGCTGCATTCCTCAACACCCTGGGCAAACTGCAAGCATTGGCCCAAAGCAACCGGGATATAAAATTTATTTCCTAGTAAATCTGAAAGGCCGAGAAGCAGCCTCCTTGTTCCTGCAGCTAGACGATGGTATGTATGCTTGGAGTGGGGTTGTGGGGAGAGACAAGTGGGGAGGATTTCAGATCAGGTACTGCTTCAACCTGAGTGACTTGCTATGGCTTGTTTTGTTCACTAACTCCACAACAGATTTCATCTGAAAGAGAAGAATGATGCTGCTACAGTTTCAAACTGCATTAATTCTTTACTGTAAGATTGATTTATTTGTATGAGTAATGTAATTTCTGGGGCTTCCCTGGTAGCTCAGCTGGTAAAGAATCTGCCTGCAATGCAGAAGACCCTGGTTCAATTCCTGGGTCAGGAAGTTCCCCTGGAGAAGGGATAGGCTACCCACTCCAGTATTCTTGGGCTTCCCTGGTGGCTCAGACAGTAAAGAATCTGCCTGCAATCTGCCTGGGTTCGATCCCTAGGTTTGGAATATCCCCTGGAGGAGGGCATGGTAACCTACTCCAATCTTTTTGCCTGGAGTATTCCCATGGACAGAGGAGACTGGTGGGCTGCGGTCTATGTGGTCGCAAAGAGTCAGACATGACTGAGCAACTAGGCACACAGACAGAGTGCCATCTCTAATCTAGAATTAGTGCCATCTCCTAACTGGTCTCCTGTTTCCACCCTCTTCCCAGACCCCAGTTGTCTACTTTCATCATAGCAGTCATAGTAATTCTTAAAAAAAAAAAAACACCAGATGGACTCACACCCTGCAGGACCCTCCCCCTGACCACTTCCACTTAGCCTCTGGCAGCCTTTAAGGCCTGCATGATGTGGTCCTCAGTTACCTCAAGAACCTCATCTGCTCTTACCCAACCACCCCCACTCCCATCTCTGCTCCTGTCCCACTGGCCTCCTTGCTGCTCTGCAGCATGCCAGGGTGGTTCTGATAGGGCTCTGCACTGGCAGTGCCCCCTGCCTGAATGCCCCTTCCCTAGGTACCTGCATGGTTCCCTCCCTCAGCTCTGTCAGGTCTTTGCTCAAAGTCACCTTCTCAATGAGGCTTAGCCTGACCACCCCAACTTACCCTCCTGATCCCCCCATTTTGCCCCATATTTCTGTCATACTTATTATGCTTACTATTTATTGCTTGTCTTCCTCTGACAGAATGTAAACTCCATAAATGATGGAAATATTTTTCTTTTTCATTCACTGATATATCCCAAGTGCCTAGAACAGTGGCCTGGCAAAGGGTCAATGCTTAATAAAAATTTGTAGAATGCATGAAGGAATAGCACTTGAATGCCTGCCTACCCAGGCCAGTCAAGGGGAAAGAGACCTCTATAGGCATTCCAAAAACCTATCAATGAATCAAAAAGAGATGGGGAAGAAGACAATCTCAGAATTGGAGGCCATCCTTTCGGAACTCACAGTGGCCAGACCAATCAACAAAATGTATCAACATTTAGAGGCTGAATCGTTTAATTATAAAAATATCTGTACCTTAGTAATTCCCAAAACTCCAATGTTGGGACTGGACGAAGTAGAGCCATTCCCAGTACCAAAAATGCCATCAAGAACACAGGAGAGACCCTCCACGAAAATCCCCCTAAAATGTAAAGGAATAGAGTAAAGAAAAACATTAATTCAATGGGAGAAATACTCTGAAACAGTCTAAATGGTTGTGACCCAAAGGCAGGGTCCACACCTGCAGCCTCTACTCTCCCCAGGAGGGGATAGCAATGCAGAATCTCAGGCCACACCCCAGATCTGAAGACGTGCATTTTAACAGGGTTCTCCATGCTCATTCAACCTTCAGAAGCACATCTCTGAAATCATGCATTAGACACACGTTTAAAAATTATTCCAAATTAAAATATTTTTGCCAGAAAATAATCATTTATGGTAATCTAAGACAACAAAGGTCATCCATAGATTTGATTCCTTTCCTATTAATACAGTTTTATCAGAAAGAAAATGCTTTATAATTTTATAAATGTTGGAACTTTCAAAAGAACCAATATATAAATAATTTACTCATATGCAGTAGCTTCATTAGAGAAAAATGGAAAAACTAGGGCTCTAAGCACCAACAGAAGCAATGCAAAAGATGCAGAGATATCAGCCCTTTCGTCCTCATCACACACAATTCCTTCTGGAAGGGTGGCAGCTGGCTGGGAAAGGTGGGATGATCTGGGCTACTTTATTTTCCTTACAGTTTCTATAGGGCCCTATTTAACTCCAGCATCAAGAAACTGAAGACTGTATCTACTGAGAATATAAACTTCACAGTTCATAAACCTCTAGATTTTACAGACTTCATTTATTCCTGCTCTTCTCTCTCTATATATGAATCGTAACTGTGAAATGAACAGTAGGAAAAACAAGAAATCAAAGGGGACAATACATCCATGACCCCAAACCATGCAAAGAACAATGGCAGTGTCTGGCACTTGTTTTGGTAAGTTTAAGGTCTGGAGAGATCTCACAGAGAATGTCTTATATGATTGTCACCATGAGAAAGAAGGGTAGGAATTCTGCTCTATATTATTTGGATGTGGAAAATGAGAGCAAAACAGGGGCAGTTACTTATTTGAAACAAACAGCCAATAAAGAGCCCTGATGCTTGGCTACTTCATGTTGAAACTCTTGACTGTCCAAACCAAAGAGCAAAGTATGAGGCACTGGGCCCAGTGAAGAGTTCATTTTCTCAGGAACCCACCTGTTTATTGCATGGATGGGAGGTGATGGGGCACAGGACAACCTCGCACAGGCATAGTAGTCCCCGATAGACTCGATAATACTGGCAACGACCGCACTGAGCATTCCGATGACACCAGCTGCAGAGACGGTGGGCAGTCCCCACTGAACTAAGGAAGAAAACAAGCATGAAAGCCTCATAAACTTTCTTAGAGGGGAAGCCAAAAGTTATCAGGATATTGAGTCATTCAGTAAGTCAGAGAACTCTACAAGAACCACTCAGATTTTTAAAGCTCATGGTAACTATTTTTACACATAAGTCATCAGTGCAAGATGCCTGGGAATAGTTCCTGAGTTGAATGAAAACAGTCATAATCAGGATTGGTCTGCTTTATTTAAAAGAAGAAATTGTTTGACTGGAAGAGGTGGTGCTCCTCTTTCTTGCTTCAAAGCCACACTCAGTGTCTGCTAAATTAGAATTTAAAACAGCCTTCTATGTTGGGATGGGTATTTGTATGCAGAGAATGTTTAGCCCTGCTGTGCAAAGCGTGGTACAAAGCAGTGCTCCTGTCCAGAGGGAGGCATCAAATGAAAAAGCAGTGAAAAGTCAGCACATAAATTTAAATTCCAACAGTAGAGCAGGGCACAAAGTGTAGACAACCCTTTTCTAGTATAATACCAGCACTTTTTTTTTCAAGTACACCATGTAACAGAAAATTGAAGAGTTTCCTTTATTTATTTATTTATTTTTTTAGAGTTTCCTTTAAGAAAGCAAAGCAAAGACCCCAGGTAGATTGATTTTGAGTATCCAGATTTAAAAGTATATCTTAAAAGTATATCTAATGGACATTGAAAACCACTGATCTTATTTAATAAAAACAGCATGAGGAACCTTCACTGTTAAAATGAATAGACTTCTTTGTAAAGTACCTAGACTTTCTTTCCCTGAACCATTAGTTATTACAGAGCTACTAAGCAGAAAGTACATGAAGAGAAATGTATAAAATGTCTTGGGCAGGGGCCAACAATATACTGAGGGATCAGGACACTAAAAGATTTTAAACAGTGCAATGGATGTCAAATGAAGGTGATCCAAACCAGATCGCAATCAGTACCAGTTAGGAAGTCAGGAAGTGCCACAGTCCCTGTTCAAGAAGAGTCTGGAAAGCAGGAAACAGAGTGGAGAAGGCGTTCTGGATGGGCAATCAGTGGATGGACAGAGCTGGGAAGAAATAGGCTACTGCTCACCAGAGGAGGCCTGGGGCAGGTAGGTTTGGAAGGCCTTGACCAACCCCCTGGAGGGGCTTGGCCTCTGTCTCCTGGGTCATGGGAGCAACCCCAAGTTTGGGAGGAGAAAGATAACACATAAAGTAAGATGTACAGAATATCCCTTGGGTGTGTGTATGGACAGAACTTTTCCTTACCGGAGCTCACTTTACCCCATGGGAGCTGGCCAGGGGATGTTGAGGTAGTCTGTATTCAGGGGTTCAAGGTGCAGACCCACCAGCAACTGGCTTGGTCAACATCTCGTCCCTGGATTGGTTTGGAATGGACTCTTCTCATGCAGATGATTTCTTTATCAAGCAACATTTTGTGTTTTCTAAATGACCTTTGATACAGTTATCTTTATTAAGGCAGTGATATGGTTTCATTTATTTATTTAGATTTTGGGGTGGGAGTCTTATTTTGCCATTTATTATTTTTCAGTCTTTTTTACTTTTTACTTTCAGCCTTTTTTTTTCTTTTCTCAGTCTTTTTCTCAGTCGTTTTACTTTAACTGCTTTCTTATCCCCCACACTTTGCCTGAAATCCTCAGCAAGATTTTTAAAATCTTTATCCCATTTATTTCAACATTTAAAATTTATAATCTTAATTTTTGACCCCTTTTTCCTTCAGATTATTTATTTAAAATTTAAACCTGTTGGCTTCCAGCCTTCTATTTAAGCCTGTTATTTCATCTTTCTTTTTATCTAGAACTTTTAGTTTGTTGCTTGATAGCAGGGTTTCTCAGCCTGGCGCTTTTGACATTTTGGACACGAAATGCTAGTCCAAGTAATTCGTAGCATACTAAAGACTAAAAACCACTGGTCTAGATATATAAAAGCTTGTCTCTGGATTAAGATACATGAAAACTTATCTCTGGATTAGAAAGTACGTAAGACCATGCCCTTCTGGCTCAGGGAGCAGCTCTTTGTCTAGGGACGCTCTGGCCACAGAGGAGCTGGCAGCACGCAAGGGCTGCTGTGAACAGAAACCAGACAGCACCCTCTGCAATCACGATGTTAAGGACCTGTCCACTCAGTGATGCCTCCCTGCGCACAGGCCCCATGTTCCCTGAGCGAAGTCTCTCATCTCTCAACACACGCCCCGCCGCTTCTCCGGGACAGCCCGCTCTGTGTTTCTATCAGTATTTGTGTTCATCTTGGGAGCCACGTGTATAGGTACAGAGGACCACCCATATGTGCTGTGGGGGCTTTCTCCTACCTGCTCTCCCACGCCTTCTCCTGACTCCCTCATCAACTGACTTTTAATCTCATTTTATCTCAGATTACATGTATGTTTATGAACCTTGTATGGAGGGGACAGGTATACATAAATACATACTTATACCATATAATCTGATGAGATTCAGAATGCTTTAGAAAGACTAAACTTTTTACAGTGTTTGTAAATGTGTTAAGACCAGGAGGAAGAACTGCCAGAATCACTATTATTTAACATGCTTAGAACATTTATCTTTGACCCAATCTTTATATTTTTGGCTTTTCCTCACTGTCAGAAAATATGAAAATGTGACTACTGGACAGGGGTGTAAACTGGTACAATCTAAGTTCAGGCTTTATTCTAATAAAAACCTTAAATGCTGGGAACAGAGTCTTCACATTATAACAAGCATGTAATAATCACTGGGTTCACACAAACACTTCTGGGGCAGGGGTCCAGAAAAGGCTACACATGAATCCAAGTGATACCTCACAGCTAGGGATCATACACCCCTGCCACCTGGCCAAGAGTTACCCAACAATGAAATTATAACTTAAGATCCATTATCTGTTTGTGAATATTAGTTTACCTGACAAGTGTGACCAAATTAAAAAAAAAAAAAAGATTATAGCTACCTATTGAAAGATTATACAAATTCCACCAGGTTTGAGCAGTCTACTAATCTTCAGCCCCCTCCTACTCAAGTCTGTTCATTTCGGTGGTTTGGTTACTGTGCAGCTCTATACTTGCCTTTCTAAGCAGCTGACGTCAAATCCTGGCCATTAGAGCTCAAATCTGGCAAGAGGCTCCTTGAGCCGGGGATTTTGTTCTAATGGAACCAAAAGAATCAACTGGTACAACTGAGAAGAGAGCTGGTTAGTCTCTACAGTCCTCTGGAGACAGAGACTCCTGCCTCCCTTCTCTGCTATCTACTTCTCTGAAGGCCAGAATGGTATGACTTTCAGGGCATGCTCTGCAACAAAGAAGGCCTTTGGTGTTGCAGGGCTTCCTGCCAATTCCCAACTCCTCTAGGCTGGACTCTTGTGGGCTCCTGACCACTCTTGGCCACCAGAATACTTACATGGGTATGGGACCTTAAACCACGGGGCTACTAGAAGCACACCCTGCCTGGCATCAGTTCGAGCATAGAAGCCATACTTCGTGCTGTCAGGAGGGAAGACATCTGTCACTGTGAAGATGAAGCAGAGTAGCCAGGACACAAGGATGGCCAGGATGATCTGAAGTGGTCAAAGGAAAAAGCTCTGTCAGGCCAACAGAAGTGGTGGTTGCTAGCAAAACATGCCTTCCTGCAGTGGGATTATTGTATCTCAGAGCCCATCAGTACTTTGCAGAAAAAAACACATAAAGGATCTGCATAAAACCTATTCCTTGAATGGAATCACATTTAGAGAGAGTAGTTTCATACAGTAAAGTTATTTAGTTTGAAACTGGCTAGTAAAATAAGAATAATGGACGATGGGCCTGAAAAGCCCGTGGAGTCCGATCTCCCTCAGTTCCAAGGAAAATCAATATCCTCTTACATACTGTTAAAAAGACTCCATGGATTTTTGGATGCCATCACTGACTTGATGGACATGAGTTTGAGCAAGCTCTGGAAGTTGGTGATGGACAGGGAAGTCTGGTGTGCTGCAGTCCATGGGGTTGCAAATGGTCAGACACAACTGAGTGACTGAACTGAAAAGGACTCCAGGACTGGAAACTTCAACCACTTCTAAAACTTAGGTCCAGGATGATTTGGGTGGTCATTAGTACTCTGATATCATCACACAGACATGGTCCCTCAGGACAATCTGCTTAAACCCCTCTTCTCATTATAAACATTTTACATATGAACCAAATGCAAGACTGTCTCAAAAAAACAAAGGTAATTACTCACAGGGAACATTTTGAAAAGCTGTAACTTATATGCAGTCCATCCTTTCTTGGATTTGTAAATTGGGAGAGGAAATTTAACATTTCTGGCATATTGAGAAAACAGTAATACTAGGAAAATAGTCCTGAGGAGAGAAAGAAAATGAACTAGGTTAAAGGCTATTACATCTATGTTAAAAATAATACTCAAAGTTTCAATGACAAAATTGACCATGTGTTCATTTCTCTAGAAAGTTGCTATTCCTCTATTATTTGGGAAATGTCTTTTGGAAATGCCATTTTTAGATCTTAACATTTCCAGATATGGAAATGAGATTGTCATGTAAATGCTTCAGCTAAATATTCCTTAATAGGTGAAGAAAAACCAAAGAATGTATATACTTATAGGAAAAGTTCACACTATGTGAGGAAAAGGACAAGATGCCAGATACAACATCCTGCATAGTAAAATTACAACCACGAATTAACTAAAAAACAAGCAATTACCACACAAGAGTGCATGTGTATACATATGCATGAATGCAAACAGGTAAGAAGGACAGGATCCAAATGCTCACAAGGATTGGCTTATTCCCCATTTTTCTGTATGTTCTGATTTACTTGGAAGGAACATAAATTACTTTAAAAAGCAAAAACTAAACTTAAATAATTAAAAAAGCTATATACAATAGCATTCAATATTAATAATAATATTCCTGGGCTTTCCTAGTGTGGCTCAGTGGTAAAGACTCTCCCTGCCAATGAAGGAGATATGGGTTCGATCCCTGATCCAGGAAGATCCCACATGCAACAAAGCAACTAAACCCGTGTGCATAGAGCCTAGGAGCTCAGCTACTGAAGCCTGTGCTCTGCGACAAGAGAAACCACCTCAATAAGAAGCCTGTTTCATCCATCTCATTAGAACTGATTCAAATTAATTCTTCTTAATGGCTGAATTCATGTCAAAGTATGGCAAAAACCACTACAATACTGTAAAGTAATTAGCCTCTGACTAATAAAAATAAATGAAAAAAAGAAAAAAAACCAAAAAACAAAAATAAAGAGTACTACGTTTCTATTAAAAAAAAAAAAAAAAAAGCCTGTGCATTGCAACTAGAGTGGCCCCTGCTCGCAACAACTAGAGAAAAGCCCAAGCAGCAACAAAGACCCACCACAGCCAAAAATACATTTAAAAAAATTATATATATACACATATATATGTGCATGTGTGCTTAGTCGCTCAGTTGTGTCTGACTCTTCGCGACTCCATGGACTGTAGCCTGCCATGTTCCTGTTCCTCCCTCCACAAGGATTCTCCAGGCACAAATACTGGAGTGCCATGCCCTCCTCCAGGGGATCTTCCCAATCCAGGGATCAAACCCAGGTCTCCTGCAATGCAGGCGGATTCTTTACCATCTGAGCCACCAGGGAAGCCCAAGAATACTGGAGTGGGTAGCTAGCTATCCCTTCTCCAGGGGAATTTCCCAGCCCACGAATTGAACTGGGGTCTCCTGCATTGCAGGTGGATTCTTTACCAGCTGAGTTACCCGGGAAGCCCCATACAATATATTCATATATAAATAATATTCCTGAGAGATTTCTGTCTCAAGACGTTATGCATTCCCACACATTAGCCTACCCTTCCACAGTAGCTTCTATAATCATTCACTTTACAAAAGAGAGACAAAGCCAGCAGTCCAAGATCATGTCTAGCTCTACAGCCTGGGCTCTGAACTATGCTGCTGCATCGTGAGGGCAGGGATGTCTGGGCTGACTCAGAAGTTTCTCTATAATAAGTCCTGCACTCTTGATCCAGCTATGATGAATGCTACAGGAAGCAGGTGGTTCCTGGAGCAGAACCCAACACATCCTCATGTGTCTCGGTGCCCCATGTGTGGCAGGTGTGGGATAGCTTCCCATATTGAAACAATGAAGGTATACCATAATATGTCTCATCACCTGTAGGGACTCATTCTTTCTCTTATAACCTAAGGTAGAGTTGACAGGAAGAGAGGATTCTCAAAGTTAAGCTTAGTTGTTCCTGGGAACAGTTCTAATTGCTGCAATGGAATTATCAGTTCCATTGACAGCCAGTCAAGTGCCGCTTCACAGTCACACTCCAAATGAGGTGTGGATTGCAACTGGCTGCCACTCTACCATTTCCTCACCTATGCAGGCACTTCACTGACCTGGTGCCCCCACAAAGTCATCAGATCAGTACCAGCTCAAGGATGAAAACATACATGGTGCCCAAGTTATTCCAACTCCCCCATGAATGGTGATGTTTAGCAAAAACCAGTATGACAATGAAGGATACTAAAAGAGATGTATTTTAAACTTAGATCAACATAAATTTTTCACGTCTTAAAAAATGTTACTGATTTACTCCCAATTATATACTAAGATCCAAAAAGCCTGGTATCTGTTTTTACTGTTATCATTAGTGCAGGTGACATCTCACCTGACAGTTACATCCGACAGTTATGGTGTTCACTTTTCAAAGCAAGTTTAAAAAGAGGAAGGGGACACTTAACTGAGTCCAAGGAAGGACACCCAGATTTCAGGTTCAAATCTGGCAACTGAAATTGAGTAAGTGAACTGGGCAGATGAACACTATTCTTCTCTTTTAATTTTAACCCTCAAACACACCTGTGGGACAGGCAGGGCAGGCAGCCCCATTGCAGAGAGGCAAGAGCAAAGGCTCAGCACTAGATGCTGTGTCAGAGTTCACAAGACTTGGCCCAGCATAGAAGAGGCAGGATCTGAGCCTTGATGCTCAGGCCACAGTTCTGTCCACCATACCAGGATTTCCATTTCATGTGACATTTTGCTTATTTGTCTACCTTTGTTTTAGCTTTACCTATATTATGCAAGCAATACATACTAAAATGTAGAAAAACTATAAACGGCAGATAAGCAAAAAGACAGACACAAAATCTTGAAGACTGCTCATCATCTCTCATTGGATGACAAGCATGCAGCACTCTGGTCTACTGAACCTCAGGGCTTTTAGAGCATGTTATTGGGTCCCAGGCACTGGGATTAGAAAGGGAAACAGGACTATCTGATGTCATCCTTGCTCCTGGAGCACAAACAGGTCATCAATTGGCCCAAAGAGGAATCAATCCTATTTTACATGCTGCTTCCCAACTAGCCTGCAGCCCCAGTTAACAGCCTGACCTCAAGAGATGGCAACCTCCATCAGCACCTTAGAGGCTGCTTAGCATTCCATCTAGTGGCTGTACCATACCACCTCTTATTTAAACACGTCCCCTAAAGTATGACATTGGGAGCAACACAAACAACTGCAATGGACCATCTTTCCCTGGCACCAGTGTGAATATCTGCTTATGACAAGTTCCCAGGACTAGAACAGATCTGTCAAACAGTGAATACCTTACTGAAAAGTATTTTGATACAAACTGCTAAATATTAAATACATACAGAAAGGTTGGGTGAATTTACAATCACATCCAGAGACCAAGAATGTCCATTTGCTAATGTGACCAACAAAGGTTTAATTTCCAAAACATACAAACAGCTCATGTATCTCAACAACGAAAAAACAACCCAACTGGAAAATGGGCAAAAGGCCTAAACCAACATTTCTCCAAAGAACATGTACAGATGACCAACAGGTGCATGAAAAGATACTCGACATCACTAGTTATTAGAGCAATGCAAATCAAAACTACAATAAGGTATTACCTCACACTGGTCATAATGGCCATCATTAAGAAGTCCACAAATAATATATCTGAAGATCAGACCAAAAAAGGTCTACAAATGCTGGAGAGACTGTGGAGAGTCCTCTACACTATTGGTGAGAATGTAAATTGGCACAGTCACTATGGAAAACAGTATAGAGGTTCCCCAAGAAACTAAAAATAGAGTTGCTATATGATTCTGCAATCCCACTCATGAGTATATATCTGGAGAAATTTAAAAAGATATATGCACTCCAATGTTCACTGCAGCACTATTTACGATAGTCAAGAAATGGAAAAAACTTAAATGTCCATTAACAGGTGAATGGACAAAGAAGATGTGGTACAGAAACTAATCAACTAGACTTCAATTAAAATTAAAATGGAGTGAAAGTCACTCAGTCGTGTCCGACTCTTTGCGACCCCATGGACTGTAGCCTGTCAGGCTCCTCTGTCAATGGGATTCTCCAGCCAATAATACTGGAGTGGTTTGCCATTTCCTTCTCCAGGTGATCTTCCTGACCCAGGGATCAAACCCAAGTCTCCTGTGTTGCAGGCAGACCCTTTACCGAGTAAGCTACAAGGGAAGCCCAAAATTAAAATAACCTATACTTAAAAAAAAAATGATGTGATACACACACACACACACACACACACAATGGAATACTACTCAGCCATAAAAAAGAATGAATTGATGCCATTTACAGCAACATGGATGGATCCAGAGATTATCATACTAAGTAAAATAAGTCAGGAGAAAGACAAATACCATTATCACTTACATCTGGAATCTAAAATATGACACAAATGAACTTATCTATAAAACAGCTTCACAGACATAGAGAATAGATTTGTAGTTGTCAAGTTGATGTAAGGGAGGGATGAATTGGGGTTTGGGGATTAGCAGATGCAAAATATTATATATAGAATGGATAAACAACAAAGTCCTGGGACTTCTTAGCAGTCTAATGGTTAAGATTCCATGCTTCTACTGCAGGGGACATGTGTTCAATCCCTGGCTGGGGAACTAAGATCCCATATGCTGAGTGGTCTGGCCAGAAAAAACCAAAACCAAATGACAAAACAAGGTCCTACTGTATAGCACAGGAAACTATATTCAATATCCTGTGATAAACCATAATGAAAAAGAATGTGTGTGTGTGTGTGTGTATATATATATATATATATATATATACACACACATATATATGTATAACTGAATCACTGCTATACATTAGAAATTAACACAAAACTGTAAATAAACTACACTTCTGTGAAATAAATTTTTTAAAATGTCCATTTGCTACTCACTGTAGCAGGGGGTTTTATACTTTTAAGTGAAAGTGAAAACTGCTCAGTCATGTCCGACTCTTTGCAATCTCATGGATTATATAGTCCATGGAATTTTCCAGGCCAGAACACTGGAGTGGGTAGCCATTCCCTTCTCCAGGGGGTCTTCCCAACCCAGGGATCAAACCCAGGTCTTCTGCATTGTAGGCAGATTCTTTACCACCTGAGCCACAGGGGAAGCCCAAGAATACTGGAGTGGGTAGCCTATCCATTCTCCAGGAGATCTTCCCAACCCAGGAATTCAACTGGCGTCTCCTGCATTGCAGGTGGATTCTTTACCAACTGAGCTATCAGGGAAGCCCTTTATACTTTTAAATCCCTATCAATTTCATCAATTTAAAAGCACTATCATCATTTATTTTAATATTCATTATTTAACATGAAAATAGGTATTTCAGCATTGTTTGCAACAAAAAATATTTTAAATAACATGCTTGTGTATCAACTGGGAAATGGTTTGTCTGCGTGTGTGCATGTGTGCGCTCAGTCGTGTCTGACTCTTTGTGACCCCGTGGACTACATCCCGTCAGGTTCCTCTGGCCATGGGATTTCCCAGGCAGGAATACTGGAGCAGGTTGCCATCTCTTCCTCCAGGGGAATCTTCCTGACCCAGGGATCAAACCTGCATCTCCTACATTGGCAGGTGGATTCTTTACTGTTGCATCACCTGGGAGTAGTTTAATATAGACTATTTCATTCTACTTACCATTGTGCAGTTGTACAAAGAATGAAATAGATCTAAACAGATTGTCTTGGGAAGGTGATCACAACAAATTATTGAGGTGAAAAATTATAAAATAATGATAAAGTTGTATATGTGCACGCTTGTATTTCTGCAACAATAATGCAAAATATGGTAGGATAAACACTACATTATCGTTATTCAAGAGAATATTTTTCTGAGGGATGGAGTGTGTGGGAGGGACTATTATTTTACTTTAGATTGCTCTGTTTAATTATTATTAAACTTCAAATGCCAAGAATCTCAATGAATTTGGGGATATAGGCAAAATGAGACTTTTCTGGAATGTCTGGTGATGGTACATGGCAATTTATTAAACTATTCTACTTTTGAATAGGTTTTAAGTTACCCATAAGAAAAGTAAATGGAAAAATATTTTCAGGAAACACACAGTTCCCACTCAGAATTTATGTACGGTATTAGAAATGGCAGGTACTGGTTCATCACACTGACTCTTCCTTTAGAGACAGTTTGTCTCTAAAGGCCATATCTATTGGTTGACTTAGGAGACCACAATGACCCATCACCAATACTCCTACTGCTAAAGGGTCCCCTTCCATGTGAATATGCATAATGATAACAAGTGAAGGTAGCCCTTTTTAAACACTACTATTTTTTTGTTAAGTGGTTCTTCATTCATTACTCTACCAGGACTCTCTCTCCTTTGAATTAACTGGTGAAATTCTATGAATTGGGAACATTAGCCTTTCTTATGGAGTTTGCTGTATTTTCTCAGGTACACTTAAAATTTAGTTTCAATGGCTTTTGATATGAGCTTTAAATTAATCAGTGGTAAAATCAATCTTTCTCTTTTCCTATCTGCCTTGTCTAGCCTATTTAATATAAGTTTCCTTATGGCCCTTTCATGGTTTTATTTTCTACATTTGAGTCTTCACTCAACTGAAATATAATTTGATATAAATCAGAAATCTAACTTTTTTCCAAATAATTATTTTCTACACAGTTCATTTTCTGCTGATTTCAAACATCTTATACTAAGCATTAATTTTTTTTTATTGGTTATGTTTCTATTCTTTCTGTTCTACTCTATCAATGTCTACCCTGTCCCACATCACAGTATTAAGTCCTAGAATGTGTTTTAATTATTGTTAAGGGCAAGTCATCAAGCCCTTCTCCCTATTTCTGCATTGATCCATATTGTTTTATTTTGTCTTATTTATTGGTTAGCACATTCAGAACTTTAGATGATTCTGATAATAAACATTCTTATCTCAGTTTCTGATTTCAACAGCCAGTCTAATTTAAGTCTTTCACCATTAATGTATGTTGTCGTTCAGTCACTAAGTCGTGTCCAACTCTCTGCAAACCCAAGGACTGCAGCATGCAAGGTTTCCCTGTCCTTCAGTATTCTGCCAGAGTTTGCTCAAACTCATGTCCATTTGAGTTGATGATGCCATCCAAGCATCTCATCCTCTGTCACCCCCTTCTTCTCCTGCCCTCCATCTTTCCCAGCATGAGTCTTTTCCAATGAGTCACTTCTTCGCATCAGGTGACCAAAGTATTGGAGCTTCAGCTTCAGCCCTTCCAATGAATATTCAGGGTTGATTTCCTTTAGGATTGACTGGTTTGATCTCCTCGCTGTTCAAGAGGCTCTCAAAAGTCTTCTCCAGCACCTCAGTTCAAAAGCATCAATTCTTCAGCACTCAGCCTTCTTTATGGTCCAACTCTCACAGCAGTACATGACCAGTGGAAAAACCATAGATTTGCCTATACAGACATCTATCAGCAAAGTGATGTCTCTGCTTTTTAATCTGCCATCTAAGTTTGTTATAACTTTTCTTTCACAGAGCAAGTGTCTTTTAATTTCATGGCTGCAGTCATCCACAGTGATACTGGAGCCCAAGAAAATAAAATCTCTCAGTGCTTCCACTTTTCCCCCCATCTATTTGCCATGAAGTGATGGCATCAGATGCCACGATCTTAATTTTTTGAATGTTGAGTTTTAAGTCTGCCTTTTCACTCTCTTTCACTCTCATCAAGAGGCTCTTTAGTTTCTCTTCACTTTCTGCCAGTAGAGTGGTATCATCTGCATATCTGAGGTTGCTGATATTTCTCCGGCAACCTTGATTACAGCTTGTGAGTCATCCAGCCCAGCATTTTGAATGATGTACTCTGCATATAAGTTAAGTAAGGAGAGTGACAATTTACAGCCTTGATGTATTTCTTTCCCAATTTTGAACCAATCCATTGTTCCATATCTGGTTTTAAATGTTGCTTCTTGACCTGCATACGGGTTTCTCAGGAGGCAAGTAACGTGTATGGGGCATTTAAAAATCATATTTATCACTGCTAACAGTTTGCAGTTGGAACACAGATTGATCAATTTTAAAAAATCATCACCATAATTTTTAAATAAAAAACTATAGTGGATTTTAATAAAATAAAATTTCTAATATTTAATCATCCTTGAGTTCCTGAAATGATAAATACATTGCCCTTTTACTGTATTATCTGTAGCAGCATTTTCCCAAACCATGTCCCAAGGAACATTCTTTTCAGATATGTTTATAGATGTAGCACTTAAAAAATTAAGTATGTGCAGAGCTGTACAGTAAGGCCCTTTTCTGAAAGTTTTCTACACACTTCCATCTTAGAGACTGTATTGAGCCTTTTAAGACACTGAGCTTTAGATGCTACTGCTGCTGCTGCTGCTAAGTCGCTTCAGTCGTGTCCAACTCTGTGCTACCCCATAGATGGCAGCCTACCAGGCTCCTTCGTCCCTGGGATTCTCCAGGCAAGAACACTGGAGTGGGTTGCCATTTCCTTCTCCAATGCACGAAAGTGAAAAGTGGAAGTGAAGTCACTCAATCTTGTCTGAGTCTTCGTGACCCCATGGACTGCAGCCTACCAGGCTCCTCCATCCATGGGAGTTTCCATGCAAGAGTACTGGAGTGGGTTGCTACCTGAACGTATTTCCTTAGGGTTTTATACAACCCTGGGAAGGAAAAAGTTGGTCCAGGATCTCCCTTCTGCATTAGCTCTGTCAGGATTTGCCATTAAGATAAAACTATGAAGTTTCCTTTCTTTTTCAAAGCTCCAGTACAGTTTAAACAGTACAGGAATTTTCTCTTCCTTGGAGATGTAATATACTCAATGCCTAACTAGTAGAGCACATCCTTCAGGAATGAAAGTCTTTCCAAATCATCCTTGACTTTCCTTCCCACGGTCAAGGGTGTGGTCACACCTCCGGCCCCTCCCCTAACTTATTCACAATGCTCTTAGTGAATATGCGTGCTCTGGGACAGACAGTGAGCCAGGTACTGGCAGTGCCAGGGTGATTAGTATAGAGCTGAGGTCCTGCCTTCACAGAGCTGAGATCCAAGTACAAAAGAAGAGCTCTGGAAAATAAAAAACAGGACAGCAGAAATAAAAAAAACTCAAGAGAAGTCACAGATAAAGCTGAGGAAAATTCCTAGGAACAGAGGGAAAAAATAAAGAGATGAAAGACAGAAGAGGAAAGTAAGAGGACAACTTTGGGAGGGCCAACATCCTAGAAGTTCCAGAAAGAGAGAGACAAGCAGGGATGGAAGGGGTGGGGGGGGAGGCATCTGTGAAATAATTCAAGATCATTTCCCATGAACACCCAAGATTACAAAGTAAAACAGCCCGGAGTGCCAAGCCTGAGATGTAAACAGACCACCAAAGAGCAGCAGGCAAGGTTTCAGACATCATGATGACAAGAAGACCTAAAAGATTCTAGAATCCAGCAAGAATTGGGGACAGAAAAGTCTTGAAGAGATAATGACCAAGCATTTTATAGGACTGACAATGCACAGGAAGGGAGAAAAAAATAAACCAGAGACCAGTTTGGAAGTGATGGCTGAGTGTTGTAGCAATGATGACCAAGGATAGAACTGGGATTTTTTTCTGGAGGTAGGAGAGGATGACAGGTTCTGCATGGTGAATGAGGGAGTGAAGAACAAAGGATCACTGCAGGGCTTCTGGCTTAAGCACCTGTGCTACTACGCACCTGTGGCTGTGCTACTGTGAGGAAGACCACAGAAGGAACTGGTTTACGGGCAAGGAGGGAGTCAAAAGTTTGGAGTTTTCTTCCTTTAAAGTTTGAGGTGTCTTGTGTAACAGCAAATGGACAGGGCAAGTCAGGGGTTTGATCTGAAAGTCTGAGTTTAGAGGTCCATGTTACAGGTTCATGTGGAGCCCACCAGCATAATGCATGTCTGCTGATGCCATAAACTCAATGAGATACCCCAGAAGAAGAGAATGGAGACAGAAGGAGGCCCAGGACCAAGTTCTGAGGAGCCCCAACATCCAGAGGTCTGGGGGAGAAGGGGTCAGTTTTGATTATTTACCAGAAGTACAGCTGGAAAACCACCTATTCTATTTATATATATATATATATATATATATATATATATATATAAACTTAGGGGCAGGAACACAGATCTACCTCATCCTCCCTGGAGCTAAGTTTTACCACTGCTTTGTGTGTGCATTCCCTCTCACCCTAATTAGCCCTGCCAGCAGTCTGTCTATATGTATGCCACTCTCTCCAAAAAACCAGCTTTGGCATGCATCACTTCTATTTGTTTCCTATTTTTTATTTTGTTGTTCAGTTGCTCAGTTGTGTCTGACTCTTTGCAACCCCATGGATTGCAGCATGCCAGGCCTCCTTGTCCCTCACCATCTCCCAGAGTTTGCTCAAACTCTTGTCCACTGAGTCGATGATGCCATCCAACCATCTCATCCTCTGTCATCCACTTCACCTCCTGCCTTGAATCTTTCCCAGCATCAGGGCCTTTTCCAACGAGTCAGCTCTTCTTATCAGGTGACCAAAGTATTGAACCTTCAGCTTCAGCATCAGTCCTTCCAAATAATATTCAGGGTTGATTTCCTTTAGGATTGACTGGTTTTATTTCCTTGCAGTCCAAGGGACTCTCAAGAGTCTTCTCCAGCACCACAGTTCAAAAGAATCAATTCTCCAGCACTCAGCCTTTTTTTATGTCCAGCTCCCACATCCGTACACGACTACTGGAAAAACCATAGTTTTGACTATACAGGCTTTTGTAGGCAAAGTAACATCTCTGCTTTTTAAAAAGCAGGGTGCTTTTAAATAAGCCTTGACGTATTCCTTTCCCAATTTTGAACCAGTCCGTTTTTCCATGTCCAGTTCTAACTGTTGCTTCTTGATCTGCATACAGGTTTCGCAGGAGGCAGTAGCAGGTAAGGAGGTCTCGTATTTCTGTCTCTTTAAGAATTTTCCACAGTTTGTTGTGATCTACACAGTCAAAGACTCTAACGTAGTCAATGAAGCAGATATTTTCCAGAATTCTCTAGCTTTTCCTATGATCCAATGGATGTTGGCAATTTGATCTCTGGCTCCTCTGCCATTTCTAAATCCAGCTTGTACATCTGGAAGCTCTCAGTTCACATACCATTAAAGACTAGGTTGAAGGATCTTAAGCATTACTTTGCTAGCATATTTTTTGTATCTCTACCAATGTTTTCCCCTGCTTTCACTGCGCTCATTTTTCATCCTGTTTTTCTCATTTCTGAAGATAAGCTCTTCAAGTACTTTATTTTTATTTGACTCTTCTTGAGAACTGACTGTTCAATAAGTGTGATTAGTGCTGTTATCATCATTTTCTAAATTGTCGGCAATTGTACAGTTTGGAGTTCTTTTCTGAGTTATTTATAATGGCGTTCTCTTGCTTCTAAGTGGTTTGGGGGTTTTATTCATTCTTTTGTTATTGGTTCCTAAAGTTTACAGCAAGACAGTAAACACAATTTCTCCTTTTTGGAACTTACTGCATTTCACTGAGTGAACATTCTCACATGCCTTCAACACACCCATTCTGATATGGAAATATTGACAACCTTTGGTGAAATGAGAAAACTAAGAACAACACTGGATATTTTCTTATACTTTAACTTATAATGATATATGGATTACAATTATGTAAGGATTCACTTTATTTGTAAACCACATTCTAACACAGAGAGGCAGAATTAAGTGTTACGGGTTAAGTTTGAGTCAGACTATTTGGGTTTTGAAAAGCATCCTGGCTAACTGTGTGAACCTGAAAAACTAACATTGTATCTTTGTCCCTGGATTTCTTTACTTGTTACACAGGGATAACACTAGTACCTACCTTAATTTATAATATATATAACCAGTATTATGTAAAGCATGATATATAGGCTCAATAAATACTGTTTTTCATTGAATAACTACAGAAGTTTTCACAAAACAAAAACAATTAGAAATCCTCTTGTGTTACTTAATTTTTTAAGAACTCTGACTGATTGCTAAAATTCTAGAGTCTTAGAATCATCTCCTATGATGTGGTCAACTCTTACATATGCTCTACAGAGATATGCTCTACAGAGATATGCACAGACTGTGGGTTCTATCTGCGGTACACAGAAAGCTGTGGCTCTAATAAGCAATCTTATAAAGTTCTGAATGTCTTTATTGACATTACTGAAAAAAGGGGCAAGTGACATATTTAATTCACGTCAAGTACTGTGTGAAAGGACTGGCACTGACCAGCAGGACTCTGGCAGAAATGACGGCTTTGTGACAGGTGT
Source organism: Dama dama (assembly GCF_033118175.1). NCBI lineage: Eukaryota > Metazoa > Chordata > Mammalia > Artiodactyla > Cervidae > Dama > Dama dama. Next base: position 47,597,711 of record NC_083703.1, read on the forward strand.
GCGGAGCTGTCTGACCTGGGAGCCACATCACCCTTGATGCCAACACACTGCAGGCCGCAGCTCTGTCTCCTGCCAGTCTGGAAGGATTTTTGAGTCTCATTTAAAGGATTCAGCTTCTTGGTATTTCAATTTCCATGTATGAGACTTGGCATGACCCCAAAAGTCAAGAGTTAATGGCGCCACCATCTTACTCCTTTCTCAAAGTTTAAAACCTTACAGCCCTCCCAATTTTTAGAATACCCTGACTGCATGGCACTTTAATAATTCCCTGGCATGAGACAAATAAAGTTTAAACTATCAGACTAATCTTACATATCTCCTAAAGTCTGTATAAATGTTCAAAACATTCAAAGAAGCTGCCCCTCAGTGTTGGGAAGAAGGGAGATCTTTTACTGTCCACTCCTGAGTGGCCTGGGAACACTTACAGCATGGCGATGCCCCAGTGCTTCCCTGCTCTCTCTCCTGCTGCCTGGAAACCAGAGAGGCCAATGAGGGCCACCGTGGGTGTGATGGTCAGGGGCCCGATGTATTTCAGCAGAGCCCCAGGCAGGCCTAGGAGGCCGATGACCACTTCTATCAGTGAGGACATGATGATGGCTCCCTGGATCTGGAGCAAGAGAGGACACAGACATAAGAGCAAGCTGCTTATAAATCACACACTCTAAATGTCACCTGCAACCACAACTGATAATTCTGTAAGGCATCAAGCTATTATAAAATAGGCAGGACATAGCTGAGAAATGCCTGGGAAACCCTAAATATACCAGTGGGTGTGATTGGGACCTAGCAAACCTAAGTATGACCCGGCTACTGTAAGAGTATTACCGAAATGGGCGCTGGACACAAAATCAGCTTGCCTATCCCACTGATTGAGACAGATGGAATTTATCATTCTCATTTAAGACACAATGTTCAAAACAAGCCCCAAAGGTACAATGCAGTACAAAGGCTCTTGACTTTAAGAAGTGAGCTCCTGCAGGACATTTAAAAGGTATTGTTACTGACAAAAATCCTAAAGGAATATTTCTGTTGTACAGAATGGTGATATCTGTGTTAATTCTGAACTAATGGTGAATGGTTTTACAGGTTTTGGAAGATCTGGATAAAATGTCAGTCATTCTTTGTATCTAAGGACTCCCACCCACACCCTATTCTATTCAAGTGCACTGCAACATACAAATGGGTTTAATTCCTTCAACCAACACAAGCAAACTGAGGCCAGAATAAATAGTTTTGCAAACTATCAACTCTGTGGTTCCCTCCAAAGGGAGCCAGGTCCCTCAGCTGGTTACACTGGAGGGTGTAAGCAGACAGGTCTGTGGCGGCATAGGAGAGGAGGAAGAGAAAGGAGGACAGAAAAGAGGGCAAGAAACAATACTGTCTGCTGGCACAAAGCATTTCTACATGCTTTATTTTATAGTGATGTCATCTAAATTGAATTTCACAACACAAATGAACATATCAGTAGCTGAAAAAAAAAAAAAGAGCTTAGGGTAAGCAACTGCAATATACTGTGCATGACCAACACTGAAAATGAGAAGAAACACAAAGAAGCCGTAAGTAGACAATGCTCATTATTTACCTCGCGTATTCGGGGATACCAGATGTGTTCTGTGTGTAACAGCTCTGTCGTTCCATTGGCAACCAAAACATCTTGAAAACAAAAACAAAGACAAAATTTTTCTTGGAGTGACACTGATATTTGACAGGACATATTCATTTTACTCCTTTTAAGAAGAATTTCCTCCCTGTTCTCAGTATATCTGTATAAATACCCAACCCTAAAATTCAAGTTACAATAGTACAGCATATCATACTGAAAGGTGGATTCCCTATTGCTAATTAACCAAATTTATTCACCAACGAGAGCTCCTGGCTTCTCAGAAGCTGACTGAACTGCTGACACACACTGCTAGTCCCAGTCTCATACAAAGACCAACCTTTGCAAGCAGCTCATTGAAATGACCAATAGAAAGGTTGCTTGATTGAGGTTTTAAAAACCTAGATAAAACTGAGGCCCTTTTTCTGTTCCTAAATCAAATCAGTGGTCACAAAGTAACTCCTAGGAGCAAGGAAGGAAATAAAAGCTAGAAAATTCTGCTCCTAGAACCTAAAAATCTAACAGTATTTTGAGAGTACAACAGGTCTGTCTGCTTTCCTCAAATCCCCTCTCTGATCTCTTCCTGACCCTACTGGGTTATTTAAGGATCTTTGCAATCACTATGAGGAGGATAGGAGGGGGAATGAAAGTCATTTGCAGAAAACCAAAGCAGCCAGATCCTTAAAAAGCAGAGATGTTTCAGAGAAAGGATGCTGATGCAGCAAAGAGAGTGACTACTGGTGGTTCATAAAATCCACTGAAAGAAAGAGGCAGAAAAACAGCACAAATATTTTTCTATTCTGTTTCTATATTTATCAGTTTTCATTAGCACAGACAAACGAGGTCCTTCACTGGTCCTTACTTGCTCTGGGGGTGGGGATGGATGAGTGGATAGAGAGAGACAGAAACACGGTCCACAGATTGGAGTGTTCTAAGCTGTTTTGCTGGGTGTGTGTTCTGTGCCTGATTCCAGAAAGGATTTAACACTGCTGGGGGCAGCACATCCAGGCCTCCCTTCTATCACCTGCATTAAAGGACCCCAATGACATATGTGGAAATAACTGCAATTACCTGTGGTGTTACATTTCCATTTATCTAAAGACAGGATGGCTCGAGCAGGGGCCAGAAATGCAAAAGCACTGGCCTGAAACAGGGGTAACCTAAAAGAAACGAGACCAAAACCATGATCACAGCATCAGGAACTACCGAGGTAGTTCACTATTTGACAGCTTAACAGTCTTTTCCATAGACAAACAGCACATGAGTAAATGCAGGCACACCTGGAAAAAAAGCCCCAGTCTGCAAAGACATCCTCGGCCATGCAGCCAGGGACGCTGGCTTCTCCGTTCTCCCCTCCTAATGCTCTCTCCCCAGAGAGCCCCAGGGTAGGTTGTGGGGGAGCTCTGTGGTCAATGCCAGCACCCCAACACCAGCCCCTGACATTACCACCTTTCCCCTTGGTGGGGGGAATGCAGGCATTTGGGTGTCTCTGTCCTGCTGAGCTTGTGAGCTCCTTATTAAACATCAATGTACCTCTTCTATTTTACCATCCTCCTCCCTGTCAAATTCTTATTGGTTATCATGGGAGAAAAACCTATCTCCCCATGTCGCTCCATTTTGTAAGTCAAAACTGCCATAAATCACTGGGGATAAGCAATAAGATTACATTAGTTATCTATCTATTGAGAAAAAGGAAAACTGTAAGTTACAAATCAACAGTAGATAAAATATTCTGCTTAATCAAAAAAATACTCAAAAAAACGCTTGTACCCTTATTTCTAAAGATCCCAGAAAACTTGTAGATTCTGTTAAATTTCCTGCCTACACTGTCAAACTAAATGCAGAAATCCTCGATACCACCATTCAATTACATTCTAGATAATTCATATTGATTGTATGAGCACTGGTGCTACTCAAATTCAAAAGATTTTGTTATTTATTATTAGAGTATAATAGAGTATTTTCCACTGGAGTTGTATTAAGGTGGCTCTAATGGGCTAACATAGGAACTCAATCACTATCTTTATCATTATTTTAAGGGTAAAATATGAAACTAGCCCTTTGGTTTGCAGGGTTTGGAACTTTCAGATATCCAGATCATTCTTAAAACACTTCTAAGCAGCCTTGAATCGGTGTCCTGGCCAGTAGGATAGGAACCCTAGTCAGGCTCTCCTCTGAGCTGACAGTACGTCCTGCCCTGAGTCACATAGAAACTGGATTGAGAAACACTGGCTCTGGCTGAAGGACATACAGCCGCTTTACAAATACAGAGCTGGTACACACTATTCTGAGGTAGATGAGGCTCTTCCCCCATACAATCATCTAAACTTCAGATCCCTGGGCTCTTCAAGCAGACAGGACTGTCTGCTCTTTTATTCTGCACTGATGACTGGAAAGGAAACAAATTAAACTGTGCTTTTCTTCACACAAGGAGTTGGAAAACCACCTGGTTTTATGAGTCAAGTTTCACTGGGACACAGCCACCACCCTCACTCATTCATGAGCTGTCTGCACCTACTCTTATGCTTCAGTGGTAGAGCTGAATAGTTACAACAGGGAACACAAAGCCTAAAATATTCACTGGTTAACACACTACAGAAAAAATAAAATTGCTAACCTTGACTACATGGAAAGTATATCTTAAATATGTGAAAATACCCCAAAAATGTAGAATTCTTTTTTAGTAGACATTTTTAAAGTTAATAAATAGTGTTAACTAGATGTCATTAAGGAAAAAATATGAGCAGATTTTGTAGCCCCAGGAGAGGAAAAGACCCTAACAAGCCCCACACAAGTTTTTACTTTGCTCAAAACTCTTCTGGAGGTGCCTCATTTCCTCTTGAGCATCCAGGTGACCTGAATCCATTTCCCAGTCTAGTCTCTCACCCATGATGTCACACACTTGCACTCCAGGCAAGTAGTCTATGTTCTTGCCTCTGAGCCTTTGCTTATCTCTTCAGTCATCAATTCATTTCTAAAGCTCCATTTCAACATTTAAAGGGCACCAAAAATACCATCTCCTCCAGGAATTATTCTTGGCTCTCCTAAAGATCTATAATGTGTTCTCCTACTTAGGACATTCTGGCCATGATTTCTACAAGTTACTCCCCAAGTTGCCGGGAAACTGCTTTATGATTCCCTGGGGTGGGGGTGGTGGGCGCTGGTTAAAAAGGAACATTTCTCCTTCTCACTCAGTCTATGTTAATCAGTCTCAGGTGGAGTCTCTGAATCTGCATTTTGAATAATTACTTCTGGGTAAGGCTGAGGCACTAGGCAACAAAGACAACCCCTATGCCAGATGAAGGGATTTACCATTTTGGTCTCTTGATGGACATTTCCTGGGTGTCTGCTTGACACAGGCACACTTATAAACAGATGAGACAATGGGAAAAACCACCCTTGGGCCCTTGAGGGGTTTCTGTTGTGTGAAAGAGATTATCTATCATGGCTATACATGAAGGGTAGTGAGGGAGATGGTGCAAGATGCCATGGGAGTATGTAATCACTTAAAGGACAATAAGTACTTCAGCCCATAAGCAAGAGGTTAGTTAATCCAGGCAGAGGAGAGCAGATGCAAATGAGAGCCACAAAGCAGACCCAGAAATCCTCAAAGAATTGCATGTACTTTACTGTGGGTGGGAGTTGGTGTGGTGAAGGTCAGAGGGGGCCAAACAGCAAATGCCTTGCAATCTTCTTGTAGATAAGAGGAAAACCAGTGAAGAACCTTGCTCTGAAAGAATCACTTCTGGGGGGAAAACGCAAAAGTTGACTTTAACTATTCTCAAGGCATTCCAAGAGGCTGTGACATAACTCTGGTTAGTGGTCCTTGTTTCACTGACTCCACCCATCCTGTGGTGGCAGTTCAGATGACCAGCCTGCCCAAGTCAGGTTTTGGCCTCTATAACTCCCTTCACAGCACTGAAGGCTCTGTATTGAAGAGCTCCCTGCTGCTAACCTGCTCATCTCCCCAAGGGGGTGGTATCACCCTGACAGTAGGAACTGAGCCTGTTTACCCATCACTGGACCCCCCAGCACTAACTTTCGATTAGTAATTAATGAATTGAAGGTGCTATTGACAAATATCCTTTCAGAGGAATTTTATTAGACTAGAAATAAGAGGTTATGTCTTTCTGCCATGTTGCTTTTAATTGCAAACTTGGGGGAGACCTTTTTTAAGATTAAAGGCACTGGGTAGAGAGAGTAGAGAGTTCGATGTGCATGGATATTCAAGATAAAATCAGGTAACTCCCCCATGCCCCAGAGGCTGGCAGTCCTGCATGGTGCCATCAAGGAAAAGGTATCAAAAAGTTTAAAAGGAAACAGTCCCACAGGCAGCACCAAGAAGGGGTGAAATGCATCAGCCCAGAACTAAACTATTTAATGAAAATGAATAAAGCAAACACATAATTCAACAGCACAGAGAATACACTGTGCCTGGCTTCCTCCATCTACCAAGAAAGTAATCAAGTTGGTACAAAAACTTTCATCACCAAATAAACATTTACTTGAATCTAAACTGCGGCACAATTGCAAGTTTGGCCTTAAGAAAAGCAAAATACAATGCGTCAAAGAATATTCTTTTCTTAACTGGAAATATTTCCGTACTGTTTACTACACCAATATGTATGTATGCATCTGCTGGACTGCTGAAAAGGAGCTTGTGGGCATGGAGTCCTCTACCCAAACACTTTAGTAGGCATCTCTTAAGAATAAATAAATCCTCCCACATCATTACCCCCTGCCCGTAATCACACCCAAGGAAGGTGACATGAATTTTAATAACATGGCCTAATAGTTAGGCCATACTTCAATTCCCCAAATTCTTTTAAGATTTTTTTTTTTTTTTAATGTGGACCATTTTTGAAGTATTTACTGAATTTGTTACAATATTGCTTCTGTTTTACATTTTTTGGATTTTTTTTTTTTTTTTTTGGCCAAAGGCATGTGGGACCTTGGTTTCCCAATCAGGGATCAAACTTGCACCCCTTGCATTAGAAGGTGAAATCTGTCACTAGACCATCACAGAAGTCCCTAATTGTTTATAAAAGTGCTTATATCCAACCACAGTTTCTACACTGCAGCTGGTTATTGTGCATCATATTTAGAGTCAGGTTAAACATTTTCGGCAAAGACTGCTCAGGTGTCATACCTTCTCTGGTAGCTCGGCTGGTAAAGAATCACCTGCAATGCAGGAGACCCCGGTTCGATTCCTGGGTGGTGAAGATCATCTGGAGAAGGGATAGGATCCCGGTTCAATTCCTGGGTAGGGAAGATCCACTGGAGAAATGGATAGGTTATCCACTCCAGTATTCCAGCCTGGAGAATTCCATGGACTGTACAGTCCATGGGGTCACAAAGAGCCGGACATGACTGAGCAACTTTCACTGTCAAACACTTTTGGCAAAGACTGCTCAGGTGTCGTATCTTTCTTAAAGCATCACATCAGGAGGCCTGTCAGGCTGTCCCATGAGGTAAGAAAACTTGGTCAGGGTAGTGACTATTGGAACTCTCCATTTTCAAAGTACCTCTTCCTTTTATAATGAATAAATTATCTATAAGGTGATTCCTAAATTGTACAAATATTATATTCTCACTAGCTTATTAACATTCTTACCGTGTGGCTCTAAAACTATAGTTTTTAATTTTATCATTCCGTTGATACTAATTAGTGTCCTTTTGTAAAAAGCTTTTCTTTTTGTCCAAAAAGAAAACATCATCCTAAACACATGGACTCATTTTTTATTCAGTTTAATAATACACTTCCATGACTATTCCTTTTAATATAAACTATCCCAAATTTGCCCAAAGCACCACAGTTCCAGAATTATACCAATGTCACTACTAATAAGACTACTAAGTTAAAGGTTGAAGCTGAAACTCCAATACTTTGGCCACCTGATGCGAAGAGCTGATTCATTTGAAAAGATCCTGATGCTGGGAAAGATTGGGGGCAGGAGGAGAAGGCGACGACAGAGGATGAGATGGTTGGATGGCATCACCGACTCAGTGGACATGGGTTTGGGTAGACTCCGGGAGTTGGTGGTGATGGACAGGGAGGCCTGGTGTGCTGCGGTTCATGGGGTCGCAAAGAGTCAGATACGACTGAGCAACTGAACTGAACTGAAAGTTTAAGGTTTCTCTTTTTTTCCCCTTGGAATATATTTCATTCAGAGTGTGCAAAGTACTATGTTCTAAAGTCTATGAATTAATTCTTTTCTCCATGTGGCCAGCAATTTGTCATAGGTTCATTTATTTCTGTTTGTATTCAATTTCAGGATTTGCGTTTCTTCATCCTTTTAGAGTTTATGTTTTGAACATATATTTTCAAAACATATTTGACTATTTTATAGTTTTAAAATAAAACCATAAAATATATGGTCACTCCCATTCCTATCGCCTCCACCCTCCAAATCTCACTTATCATTAACCATTTTTATTAATTTCTAACTTCTCCTTATTTCTTCAAACATACACACTGTTTTGCAACTTGCTTTTTCCAATATATCCTTAGAACTTACTCTACACCAGTTCAAGAAGATCTTCCTTATTCTTTCTCAGAGCTGCATTCACTGCGATGTATGATAGTCTCCTACATATGGGCATTTAAGTTGTGTTAACTATTTTGTCTGATCTCCTAAACAAGATCAGTCCTGGTGTTCACTGCAAGGACTGATGCTGAAGCTGAAACCCCAATACTTTGGACACCTCATGAGAAGAGCTGACTCATTGGAAAAGACCCTGATGGTGGGAGGGATTGGGGGCAGGAGGAGAAGGGGACAACAGAGGATGAGATGGCTAGATGGCATCACCAACTAGATGGACATGAGTCTGAGTAAACTCTGGGAGTTGGTGGTGGACAGGAAGGCCTGGCGTGCTGCGACTCATGGGGTCGCAAAGATTCAGATACGACTAAGTGACTGAACCGAACCGAACTAACTATTTTGTCATTACAAATTACACAGCAATAAAAAAACTTTCTGCATTTATTTTGCATTTGTGAGAGCATATCTGCAGGTTAAATTTCTAGAAGTAGGACCGTTAAATCAAATGGTAAATGCATATGTGCTCTCAATACTGTAACACCCCTCCTCATAGGGACTGAACTATTTTCACTCCTGACAGCAATGTGTAACAATGCCTGTTCTCCTACAGTTTTTCCATCAGAGGGGCTTGTCAAAATTATTTTTGTTAATCTGACAAAGAAGACAAATTGTGTCTCAGGGTAGATTTAGTTTCTGAAAAAGTCAAAGTGTCAGTCAGTCGGTCATGTTCAACTCTTCGCAACCTCATGGACTGTAGCCTGCCAGACTCCTCTGTTCATGGAATTCTCCAGGGAAGAATACTGGAGTGGGTAGCCATTCCCTTCTCCAAGCAATCTTCCCAACCCAGGGATCGAGTTCAGGTCTCCTGCATTGCAGGCTGATTCTTTACTGTCTGAGCCACACACTCCTGAGAGCAATGTGTAACAATGCCTGTTCTCTCAGTTTTGCCATCAGAATGGCTTGTCAAAATTATTTTCTGTCAATTGACAAAGGAGACAAATGGTGTCTCAGAGTAGATTTAGTTCGTACTTCTCTTATTATAAAGTCAATTTGATCCTTTCCTATGATGAAGGGCCAGTATATAGCTTTTTTGAGAGTTGTCTATTTGTGTCTTTTGCTTTTTCTATATATTTTTTGGTATTTTTTTTTAACTTTGATTGTAAGAGTTCTTTCTATATTAGGCACATTGTTGTTTAGTTGCTAAATTGTGTCCAACTCTTTTGTGACTCCATGGACTGTAGCCTGCCAGGCTCCTCTGTCCGTGGGATTTACCAGGCAAGAATACTGGATTGGGTTGCCATTTCTTTCTCCATGGGGATCTTCTTGACCCAGGGATAGAACCTGAGTCTCCTGCATTGGCAGGTGGATTCTTTGCCACTGAGCCATCTGGGAAGCCCCAGTTAGAGATATTAGAACTTACCTGTATTACAGATATTTTCTCCAGTTTGCCATTTTTTAATATTTTTTACAATGAAAAGCTTAAAATTTTAAAACACTTAACGGCATTATATTTTCACCCTTTTATTGATTCTAGAGTTTGAGTCCTATTTTAAAACTCTTTCCTTACTCAAGTTATAAAGGAATTCACCCTGGTTTTATTCTAATAGTTATATGATTTCACATTTCTTGCATTTGGATTTCTAATCCATTTTGAGTTGATTCAAAGAAAACTCTTAACTAAAGGCAAGTCTAACATTTCTCTTCATGTCCATGATATTCTGGTCTTATATGTAAATATCAAAATTATATGAGTTAGCTCAGTTAACACTTTCAGTTAGACACACTCCTGGGGGACCTCAGTAGAAAGCAGCCAACTGGCTACTCTCCCAGCAGGAGGCTTTGTCAAGACAGAGCACAGGAATTTAGGGGGCCTGGCTGGATCCAATTTTGATAACCTCTTTTTCAGGCATGATAGTATTAACTATTTCAAGTCAAAAGTTTATTACATTACTTAAATATCTAGTCAGTCACAGAGAAGCATGAGGGAATCCTTTGATGTGGACAATGCTCTATCTATTGGTGTGGTGGTGATTAAGTGACTGTACACATGAGTAAAAATTCATCTAACTATGCACAGGAAAAAAGGCAAATTTTACTCTATGTCAATTACCCTTCAGTAGATTGACTTAAAAAAATTTTTGCCTATAAAGTGTCTTTCTTGAAGGAGAAATGGGGGGGATAATTCCTTAAAATACTAGAGTTATATCAAATAGTTACAAAAGACACAAAACTAAAAAAGAAAAAGAAAAGAGCTTCACTCTGGGTATTTGAGGAGAAGCTCTTTCTGTGGCTCATGTGTAGTGCTGCTCTATCCCGGTGCAGCTTTTGTCAGGCAGTCCACCTGCCTGAAAAGGAAGGATACAAGGGAGAGTCAGTGGGCCGTGAGGAAGAAGATGTGCATTTTAGAACACGTGGAAACATACGGGGCAAGTGAGATGTGGCAGTCAAGGAAAAAAGACTGTGGGGAACTAGATTCATTAACCTCACATATGAGAGGACTTAGTCTCCTAGTCATCTGAAGCATCAGAAATAACAGCAAACAGAGAAACAACATGTTAACTGAAGGGGGAGCCCACTCAGAAAAGCTCGAGTTGAAGGAGTCCACCAGTGGTCATGTGGCCAAGGAGCACACTCAACCCCTGCCATGTCATCAAGGATGAGCTGCTCCATGTGGTGTCCCAGACTTGCCCACTGCACCCTCATCTGCCTCACCTACACACCCTTCTGGAGGCCCCACTAAAATAATAAGCACCAACAGGCAAGTGTGGTCAGGTGCCAGGACACTATCTCATTTGACGCTTACTAACAACTTTATTTGGAGAAGGCAATGGCACCCCACTCCAGTGTCCTTGCCTGGAAAATCCCATGGACGGGGGAGCCTGGTGGGCTGCCGTCTATGGGGTCGCACAGAGTTGGACACGGCTGAAGCGACTTAGCAGCAGCAGCAGCAGCAACAACTTTATTACTATTACATTTTAGAGAGGAGAGAAAGGGCTTTGAGACCAGTCAACTAGCCAAAGCCACACAGCTGACGACTTCCCTGGTGACCCAGTGGTTAAGAATCCACCTTCCAATGCAGATGATGTGGGTCTGAATCCTGGTTGGGTAAGTAAGATCCCACATGCCACAGAGCAACTAAGCCCGCTTGCTGTAACTACAGAAGCCCACCTGCCACAACAAAATATTCTGTATTCCTAAATGAAGAGCCCACATGCCGCAACAAAGTCCGAATGCAGCCAAATAAATAAATGTTTTTAAAAAAGCCAGACAGCTGGTAAACGGTAGAATGGGAGTGATGTCACCTCTGAAGTCAAAGCCCCACAATACAGCTGGTGAGGGTAGCCAGGCAAAGCTCCCCTCTTTCTCCAAGGTCACTACCTCCAGTTTTTCACTGATACCCATGTTTTTAATATACTACCTAAAATTCATTGAGTTAAATAGTATATACATATATATATATGTATATGCATGTATGTATATGTATATACATATATATATTATTATTTTTTTTTTTTACGTGGAGGCAGGAAAAACCTACAACTTGCTATTAAGAACCTACTTAACATGATACACTCACTATCATCTATACAGTAACGCTGGCAAAAATGTTCACTCTGAATCAACCATGCCTTTGGCCCCATCTCCCAGTTTACAAGTATCAGAATTGTGGAACAAATCAAATATCACCCCCAAGAACACAACTAGACATATTCAGACTATGGGATGTTCAACAAGACAACTGCCCTGGACTCTTTAAAAAGAGGATCATGTATTTTGATTTTTAAATTCTATCTATAAGTGGAAACATATGATATTCGTCTTCCTCTATCTGACTTATTTACTTAGTATAACATCCTCTAGGATCATGCATGTTGTCACAAATAGCAAGGTTTCATTCTTTTTTATAGATGAGTAGTATTCCATTGTGTGTATACATGTGTGTGTGTGTGTGTGTGTGTATAAATCATGCCCTCTTCATCCATTCATCTATCAATAAACACATAAAAATCAAAATAAATGAACAAACATAACAAAACAGAAATAGATTCATAGAGACAGAAAAAAACTGGTGATCGTTAGAGGTAGAGGATGGAGGGGATGAGTAAAACATGTGTGGGAGTTAAAGAAGTACAAACTTCCAGTTACAAAATAAATGTCACTAGGATGAACTATACAGCAAGAGTCAAAAAATAAAATAATCACAATTTTATAGTCAATAAAAATTGTAATAATTTTGTATGGTGACAAATGGTAACTAGACTTATTGTGGCAATCATTTTTTAATGTATAGAAGTATCAACTCGGAACTGACACAGTGTTATAGGTCAAAAAGACTTCAATTTAAAACAAAAAGGTTGGCATCTTCCACTATGATAGTGTATTTCTCTATTTCTTTTTATAGTTCTATTAGTGTTTGGTTTCTACATCTTGAGCATTGTTGTTATGTTTATGTATGGTTAGAATTATTATGTATCTTCCTGCCAAATAAAGCCTTTAATCATTATGTAAAAAAAAAAAGTGGATCATGTGGAAGAAAAATGTATCAGACCACAGAAACACAACAAATGCACCATACAAACTTAATTGGATCCTGGTTCAGAGAGGTGGGCAGAACAGCTATAACAGATATTTTAGGGACAACTAGGGAAATTAGACATAGATTGCATTTTAGATGATATGACTCAAATTTCTCAGGTGTGGTAAACAGTTACACAAGAGACCCACATTTCTAGGAGAGTATTTAGGAGTGAGTCATCACCATGCTGCCTGCAACTCTCAATTAATTCAAAAAGTTGCATATATACCCCAGCACAAATACATATACAGAGAAAGAATATGAGGGAAATCCCAGTCTCCCTACCCCAATCTAAGCACTGCATCTCTCCATTCTTCTAAATATTATCAAGAGTTCAAAGCCTCAGACTTGAGATCTTGAAGTATCCTGGAGCCACTCCCCATAGTTAGTAAGCACACAATATGTACCAGCCCCGGAACCCAAGGAGGTGAAAAACAGAGGAGCTCTCTCCTCAGGACAGTCAGCTCTGCTAGAGGTCAGGCTGCTGTGCTAGCTACTGTCTTAGCCAAAACCCTACCTTTTCTCAGCAAAGGACGGTTCTGTGAGTCTCCAGCAGGCCTGTTATAGCCAGGAGAGGCTCTCAAGGAAAGGGCCTCTCAGCCTGCAATTTTTTTCTTTTTCTGGAGAGCTGACAGATAGGACTCCAAGAGGAACCTAGAACAAAAGACTGGATGTGGTCCCCAAATACAGCACCTGCACACCTCAGGGAAGGTTGGAAAAGGTCAACATGGTGCACAAAGGGCAGGGTCCATCCCACATGGCCTTCCTTCATCCCCAGCTGTGCACTAACACCTGCAGTTAAGGGCAGGGACTCTGGGAAGCTCAGAGCTGCTACCCAGGCTTGGTCTCTGATGGAAAAGACAATGGCAGCCAAAGTGATGCATTAACTGAGTCCTCCCCAAAGCCAGGGAGGCATGGCTGCTGCGGGCTGGTTAACACCTGGGTTGGGGGACTCTGACCCTTGACCCAGCTCATGGGATTTTAAAGGCTTTGTACTAACTCCTAGAAAGACCCCAAGGGGTAAGGTGGATTTAAATCAACCAGAATGAGAACTGCTGAAACCTCACTCAAGGGTACTCAAGAGCAATAAAGACCTTGTTAAAAGCCAAGTGCAGGGGACCAAAGTCAAAGGAAAGAAGGAAGAAGGAAAAGGTTGGATGGAGGGAAGGGGATGAAAGAAGCAGTTGTCACAGAAACACTCGATCCCCAAGAGGCAGAGGCTCTGGAAAGCACTGAAGCCACAGAAGTTACACAATTGGGGCTGAGATACATGATCTCCATTCCAAAACAAGTCATGATCTCTGGAAGAAAGGAAACCATGTTCATGCCAGGGGAGACGTTTAGGGAAGGAAGGAGGGTCTGCAGCACATGCTGCATCAGACACATTTTCTGTGGCCTTAGCCAGCCCAGCTCATGGAAAACACATCCCCAAAGGAGTATTTTTGACATAGTATCCTAAAGCTGGCACTGCAAGCTCATGGTTCAGGCTTGCAAAGGCACACCTCTGTTTCACTCTCACTTTTTCCATATCACTTTTGGTTATTTTTATGCAATGAAACAGCTTTCCCGAAACAGCACGCCACTCTTCAGCGCACCCATGTGAAACGTGGAGCAGGGATGACCTGGCCAGAGCCCAGAGAATGGAAATGGTTACACTTCCTTCCCCTGCTCTAGACCTGCAATTATGGTCTTAGCTTCCTCACAATAAAGGCCCCATCCCTCAGAGGCTGGGCCATCGCTGGTCTCAAGGTCCCATAGATCCATGACATTCAGTGCAGGGGAGTTCTGGGTACTACATGGGAGTTAGGCAAACACACAAAGAAATAGAAGTCAGACACACATGGCAAACCACTCAGAGTTAGAAAAGTCTGAAAATCTTCCCTAGAAATTATGACAGCTGAACATGAAAACCTTTTTCTTCTGCAGCTCTCCATTTAAGGAAATGAGTGTGAACTGCAAACACCAACAAACATGCAGAGGCTATCTGCAATCCTTACGGCTGTGATATTGGGAATAAATTCCACTCTCAGCCATGTCAGCCTTTCTTTCGCACTGTCCCACCCTTGTATTTCCACGGCCCCAACTGCTTTATCCATTTGTTTGATTCTCTTGTGATCAGAAAGTAAATGCACAAGTCTGTAAACATGACAATTTAAAATCGACGATGAGGGTCTATGTCAGTAAGCAGCAGAATTAGAAGGCTTTTCATATTATTCATACTCTTGCAACTTTTCAAATGTATTTTAGGAAGAAGCTTATAATATAATAATCTGCAAACACACAAAGATGGCAAATGTCATCCATAGGACACCTTAGGAAGAGCCTCCTATCATTTTCACAAAAGCAAACTGGGAGCTGGAGAGGTCTTCTGTCCACAGTTATAACACTGCATAGGCCTCTCTAACTCCTCATACTCACTCATTTCATTCCCCCATGTGCGAACGGCAAAGAAACCATCATTTGCCACGTGGCATAAGCTAACGCTTTATTGGGAATTGTAGATTCTGACTGCCCATAGGATTACAGTTTATCATTACATTGGTCAACAACTTGATTTGAACCAACACTGGCAATGCTGCTGCTCTGACTTTGCTGAATAGACATCCCTGGAATAGACTCAGGGATGCTCAACTCTGACCTGTTCTGAGTAAGTACTGGGTGTTTGAGTACCAGGGGTGGGTCCCCACTCTACCGAGGTCTGAGTGTCAACCTTGCTCTGCTGGAAATACTAAGGGGGTGTGCTATTTGGCCATTCATGAGATCTCTGCTCTTCTTACAAAAGTCACAGGAGACCTGGGGGCAAGAATCTGAGAGGTGATTCAGCTGGAAGGGGTGGCCCTGCCTCTTCAGGCACAGTGAAACAAGGGGAAACTGGGAAAAGAGGAGTGAGAGTTTTAACAGAAAACGGTGAAGGACAGAGAGATGGGGGAGATGGGATACTGCAAACAAACAGGGGACATGGGATACAGAAAACAAACAACCTCAGAGGTGGTGATCAATCAGGTAGGGAGGGAAATGCCTCTCATACACCTCATCATCTGGGCTCGCCTTCACACAGCAGGCCCTCAAATATATGCTAGGCAAAACTTAAAAGAATGTATCAACAACAGCTTGTGGCTTTGAGGAGTTGAAAACCAAGCCACTGAGTGCCTTTTCATTTTTTCCCTACTAGATGGGAGCTGAGAGGCAAGGATCCCAGGCAAGAAAAAGGTGCTGTTGTGTTAGCACAAAGAGGGAAATAGAGTCAGGAGAAGCCTTCCTGATATAAGACCAGGGCAGAGCTGTACCTGGTACCTGCCATACCACAGCAAACATGTTTTTCATTCCCTCTTCAAGTCAACCAACAATTCTCAACTAGAGGCACTGCCTAAATTTATAGATGATTTGTGCTACAACTTCTCTGATGAGCTAGCTGTTTAGAAAACAAATATTTCCCCAGAGAACCAGTTCCCCATGTACAAGATAAGGTCCTTGAGTCAGCCAATAAAAACTTTCTAAACCACCCTGGCTTTGAAACACAAAATCTTGAACGCTGTAACAAAAGAATGAAAGATGCTGTCAGCCAAGTTTAACTACCTGAGCACTAAGAAAATGAATCAAGTCCTCTCTGGAGTGTCCAAATACATCTCCTTCCCCTAATAGGTCAGTAACACGCTGCCTTTCCCTCAGGGGTCCCCTAAGGCGACCCTCCTTTCTGAGGTAAGGGATCTGCTCAGCATGGTGGCTTCAGGCAGTCCTGTCGAAGCTGGGGATTTGAGAACCCCAGCAGCTGGCCAGCCCTTACAGCCTTCCTTCCATCAGACCTGCTAAAGAGCTGTCATATTCCTTATGAGGACATTGCTTAATTAAGCTGCCAACCAAAATGCCCTAACATTGTCCTTCCCATATTCTCCTGTCCTCTGTAAGGGAAGGTTGTTCTGAGGATTCTGACTCACTGAATACAGTCCATGATTACCAGGCTGCCTTCTTTGCCCTCTGCATTTGCTCCCACTTCCCTAGCAGGGAGAGACAACTTATACGTTTACGCTGCTGTCCTTGCCCTGAGGATAGTCCTGTCGCCACAGGCTCCATCCCTTGAGCAACATCCTGGGGTAAAGGAAAAGGCTGAATGTGAAGAGGGTGGAAGAAGGGGACAGGAGGGGACAAAGCAAGACTGCAGGAGAAGGTAAAAGAAGACAGTTCTTTCCCTTCCTATGTCAGCTCCACATCCACGTAAGCTGGGGCCTGGGGATGCAAAGCACACTTTGCACTTTGAGGGAACACAAGTCAGCAAGAAAAGACGCAAACGAAAAAGGACAAAGCGGAATAAGAGTCACATAAGAAGAACATACACAAGATGCATGTGTGGGAATGCAGAGAGAACAACGGAGGCGTTGGGAAGTCAAGGGTGCCTCACAGAGAGAAGTGGAACAAGCCAGGACTGGAAGGCTGCAGGGGGGCACAAGCACAGGATGGTAAGACAGCACAGCGGGCTTGAGGAGGAGGAGCTCATTTCTTGGTGAGTGCAAGGAAGGAGACTGCAGGGCTCAGGGACATACCCGGAGGGGCGGTGGGACAGAGCACAAAGGAGGAGCCTGCGGGGTGGGCACATCTGTTTTTAAACAGGGAGTAGGGCTGCAGCCTCCTAGCACCCAGGAAGATGCAAACTTTGGAAAAACGACACCAGGGTGGCACACAGGGCGGGGCAGAGGAGAGGAGCCTTGGAGGCAGGGAAACCAACGGGAAACCTAGTAGAACACAGTCCAGGTCTGAACCTCAGGAACTGGGGGCAGTGACAGAGTACTAGAGAGAAAACTCGCCCTGCCAGCTGGTGGGATGGAAGGAGCTGAGTTCCAGCCTGCACAACTGGTCAGGAAGTGGTGCCACCCGCCTAGGGAAGAAACACAACAGGGCTGGGGAGAGGCAAGGCAAATGCCACTAGGCCACACTTCCCCATACTCCAGTCAGTCCTTCCAAGCAGCCCTAGGTGAATGTGCACAATGCCTCGTGGGCACGTCAGCATTCCCAATTCAGTGCCCCAATCTCACCTGCATCCAAAAGTAGTCTGCAGCAAAGTTGTGATTCCCACGCAGAAGAAAATGGTCCCAATGAGCTGGCTGGTGGCCCACTGGTCATATCCCACACACATGGCATCGGCCAGCAGAAAGGGCACTGCAATGGTGCCGCTAAAACATGTCAGGTAATGCTGTGGGGATAGTGAGACAGAGGGGGAAAATTAATCTTTTTTGTGTGTTTTTTTCTGATTTTATCCTAACTTTGCCCACTCCCCTGTTGTTTTTAAAAAGTAGCACACATGAATTTGTTTTTTTAGGTACACTCATCATATGCCAAATTGTTTTTTTCTCCCCCCAGCATTTCTCCTATTACATTTTCTTGTCTTCTAACTCACCTGTATTATTACTTATTACCTGCATGAATCCGGGCCAGCACAAAGGAAACGCAATACAAACACCAGTAATGTTTTATCTGTAGAATTTTTACTGAGAATATTTGTTTTTTTAACTGCTTTTCAGCACCAGTTGCTAAAGGCCATAGATCCTTCCCCTCTAATCTGTTAACAGGAACTGTGTGGCACTGAGCCATTCTTGAAACAAATCCTAGTTAGTCATGTTAGATTTTTCTTCTGGAATTTGATTTGCCAATATTTTATGCAGAATTTTACAACTATGTTTTGAGATAATTCATCCTTTTTAAAAAATTCTTTTAGGTCTGGGGATTACAGTTACAAGCGTCACTGCACAAGGCATTTTCCATCTTTTCCTACGACCTGGCATTATTTAACAGTAATCAGGGAAGCACTAGGCTCACACAGCAGCTGTGGGAATCATCCAGAAAGAGCTGGTCCCACTCCTCCTTTAGGACCCCTCCCCCATTCCCTACAGCCCAGGCAGGACATTCCAGCTCTCACTGCTCACATCCCTTCCTCCCAGAGGCCTGCCTGTTCAGTTCTTACTTCTGTTCTGCAAATTTCCTCTTTTCTTCCGAACAGTTCCCCATCTCTGCTCATTTTTGCCAAAATGCGCTGCTTGCAGCCCAAAAAGATCAACTGTATAACACTAACAGGTGTTTGGTGAAGGGAACAGAACATTCCCATCCAGAACTTCCCAGAGCTGCTCATAAGATTGCACTGGCAAGAAGGGAATGACGCATACAGGGTTTCCCAACCTTATCTGAAAAGGGAAGACTACTTCTAGACACATCTATAAACATTTCAAAAAATGAGTTTCTTGAACCTCATTTGAGACATTCAGCCCTAGGGAAATTATTTGCCCAACCAGTCAGGTCCTTTGGTTATGTCTTCTTTATTAGAATGCCTTTCTGTCCAGGTTACCAATTGTTTTAATACCTAAGATGGGGGAAGGACCTGGAAATTGAACCAAAGTATCAGCTGTCAGCAGGTACAGTCCACATCCAAGTGAATAAACTTGTCTGGGTAATGAGACTGATTTCCTTAGCATGAACTGATCATTGTAACTTGAGAAAGTAAGAATGGAAAGTGAGACCTCAAAACTAAGGCAAACAGACCAGAGCTATGTGTCTGGGCAAAGAGCCTTCCATGTCATCCCCTTTCTCCTAAAGCCCCACTTCGATCATAAGTGGGAAAAGGGAGTGGTGGCTGGGGGGAGAGGGGAGAGTGGATACCAAAGATGCAGAAGTCCTGCACCAGCTTGGGTCACTTCTCACCCCATCCCTCCTACCTTTTCCTTGGCAGCTTCCCTGCTCTGCTCCCACTGGAAACTGCAAGCAGACATTACCAAAGCAAGCCTGCCGTCCTTTAAAAATAAGACTGAGGCCTCCACATTTATGTCCTGACCAATATAGCACTTTTTTTTTTTAATTTATTTTTTTATTGAAGGATAATTGCTTTAAAGAATTCTGTTGTTTTCTGTCAAACCCCAACATGAAACAGCCATAAGTATACATGTATCCCCTCCCTTTTGAACCTCCCTCCCATCTCCCGCCCCATCCCACTCCTCTAGATTGATACAGAGCCCCTGTTTGAGTTTCCTGAGCCATACAGCAAATTCCCATTGGCTGGCTGTCTATTTTACATACGGTAATGTAAGTTTCCATGTTACTCTTTCCATACATCTCACCCTCTCCTTCCTTCTCCCTATGTCTCTAAGTCTATTCACTATGTCTGTTTCTTCATTGCTGCCCTCTAAATAAATTCTTCAGTACCATTTTCTAGATTCCATATATATGTGTTAGAATACGATGTTTATCTTTCTCTTTCTGACTCACTTCACTCTGTATAATAGGTTCTAGGTTCATCCACCTCATCAGAACTGACTCAAATGCATTCCTTTTTATGGCAACACAGCACTTCTTAATGTCACCCATATTTCATGGCAGTTGACAGTGACTATGGATTGGTTAACTAGGAATGAGAGATGAACACTAATCCTTCTTATCTCTATTTCACTCCATTCCCTTCCCTCTATTCTCCCCCTTTCCATACATCTATGATCTTTTTTCCTTCCTTCCTTGTCATTTCTCTTGCTTATTCCCTGAATATTTTCCTTCTTTCTTACCATGGTTACCCTACTCCTCCTGTTTTCTTCCTTTCACTGCTTTGAAATTCAAATTAACAATTACCATTCATCATCCTTAAAAGAGTAATTTAAAGCTGTCAATAAGTAGAAAATAAAAATAGAATTTAAAAATAGAATTTTAAATAATCTCGACAGACAATTCAAGCATCTACTGGTGGTTACATTCCAAAGGAATCATCTTACCTGCAACCCCAGAAAAATGCACAGGTACCAGGGTGGAACATCTTCTATGGTATAAATCATATCTGATCTCTGGGGGTCTAGACTGCCAGTGCTATCCAAGGTCTCAGCAAGGGAGCTCTGTGAGCAAGGGAGAAAAGAAGTTGTTTAATAAAAGCAAGGTCTAAAGTTAACTCAGCACAGGCTGTTACTGAAAAACAATTTTATAAAGTGGCTGTCACTCTAATGTAAAATGAAGCCTTTATTACCTTTGTGTTAAGCACACTCAGTGGGATAGTCTGTTCTCAGGATTTAGGGGCTCAGTATCACTTGCCATCAACTCATCCCCAAGAGCAACCAGCTTGCTCAGAGCTTCTCCCCAAACCTGGGCACCTCCTGCATAGAGAGAGATGCTCCCAAGGTTGAGACCACAAAGTAATACCATGGCATGAGTGATACCATCCTTGGGTGGTAACCTGAATGAAGAAATATTATAAAATGCTAACTAGTTTCAACAGCACTAATCTGTCCCTCCTATCCCATCCCATCCCTGCAAGGAAAAAGATTTTTGTACCTAAATACCCTTCTTTTATTCATTTTAAAATTTTATTTTTGGCTTTGCTAGGTCTCTGTTGCTGTAAGTGGGCTTTCTCTCATTGCAGCAAGTGGGGGCTACTCTCGAGTTGCATTGCACAGGCTTCTCGTTGCAATGGCTTCTCTTTTCAGAGCGTGGGGTCTGGAGCATGCGGGTTTCAGTAACTGCAGTGCATGGGCTCAGCAGTTGTGGCACATGTGCTTAGTTGCTCCATGGCATGTGGGATCTTCCTGGACCAGGGATCAAACCCATGTCCTCTATACTGGCTGGCAGATTCTTAACCACTAGACCACTAAGAAAGTCCCAGGAAACACATTTCTTTTAAAACACTTCTGCTCAGACACAAATGTGAGTGAAGAGAGCAAAGGTATACAGATACTATGATTCAAAGAAACCGATAAGATTCTGTAAAACAATTATCCTTCAGTTAAAAAATAAATTTTTAAAAAAGAAAAAAAATTAAAGATGCTAAAAAAAAAAAGACTAAAAATGTATTTATAGTTGAGGATAACCCCACCAACCCCCATTACCGAAGATTTTTTTAAATGTTGTGTTGTATGCTTTATAAACCAGAATCTTTACAGAGACCACAGGTTATACTCCAGACATTTCCGATCAGTTTCAGCGTCACTTCTGAACTCATCCAGTATCTGAGCCAAACTGAAAACTCGTTGGGGGGGGGGAGTTCCCATATATACCCACAATGTTACCCTGTTTCTAAAACCATACAATTTCTTGGAACCCAAGATGTGCCTTTCTTTTTTTAAGTTTTTTAATAATAAAGTGGCTAAGAGGAAACAAAATTACAAGATGTGCCACAAAAAGGATAAAGATGACAATATTCTAAACCTTGGTCACATCTAGCCCACTTTGTTCCACTTTCCAATGGATCTGATCCACAGAAAGATTCTGACTCCTTGTTTATCACTCCATTTTTCATATATTGGAATTTGAACATACACTGGCCAAATACTCTTGAACAAAGACCGTTGTATTAGTGACACAATTCAGTATCACTTTCAAAAGCCTAAAGGTAAATATCAAAAGTAAACGGACATTTGATCTAATCCAAATGTGAATTGAATATGACCTTTCTGAACCATTCAAATGTTTGAACCATTCAAACAATGGATATAGGCAGGTCTGCATTATTAAATGGGTTTAAACATATTATATGTGTCATTCAAAACTTGTTCATAGGGGTGGCACAGAAGGTACACATGGTGAGGAACTTGATACGCAGTTGTGTGTGTGCTTAGCCGCTCAGTCATGTCCAACTCTTTGTGACCCCATGGACTATATAGCCCGCCAAGATCCTCTGTCCGTGGGGATTCTCTAGGCAAGAATACTGGAGTGGGTTGCCATTACCTTCTCCAGAGGATCTGCCCAACCCAGGGATCGAACACAGGTCTCTTGCATTGCAAGCAGATTCTTTACTACTGAGCCACCAGCGAAGCCATGATATGCAGTGATATGCGGTAAAGGATTAACTCAGCAGGTCTGGGCTGTTCAAACCTTGCACATTTGAAAGAAAAGTTTGGTCCTTACCTGACACCTGGAAGATACTTCAATGTTTTTGGAATATCCTTCCTCTTAAGAGTATATTTGTCTACCTGAATCCCTGAGCTGCCCTTCATAGATTATTCTAACAGTGCAATTGACAATGGGGGCCTTGAGCCACATGGTATCAATTTGACTTCAGTGGCAGCAAGAGTGGGAGAAGCTCCTTTTTCAATCGAGGGGTCCCCAAAATGTTGGTCTGTTGTTACCAAACACACAGGCAAGTGGTGTCACGGATTTGGTAAACTAACTACAGTGTCTAGTCTCTCTCTGCTAGAGCAACAAGGTGAGCGTCAATCTCTGCTTCTGTAAGAATCCTGAATTTAGGATTTTCGACTGTAACTACTCCAACTTCTATTTCTGAAGGTTTGAAATCAATTGATAGAACAGTAGACAGGCATGTAATCGCAGTTTCCACTGTCTGTTCAAAGGTCCAATCAAATTTCTTCTTTACTTTTTTTTCAAGGAAGCTGGTTGACTCAGTTTGTTTAACTCCTGCAGCAGTTGCTTTAAACCCACAATAGTAACCTGCAGGATCACACTTGTACACCTGAGGGCCTTGTTCTTCATCTATACCAATTAAAATCATACAACAACCAAGAGGCCTCATTTCAGCATTCTGTGTGTAGACCTGAGAAATATCAGCAATTCTCTTACACAGCATGTCCACGGGAATTTCATAACCATACTTGTATTTCCAATTAGCTGTCTCATAGCATGCCTGCTGTACCTGGGATCTACTGTCAGCTGTCATTCCTGTTATCACACAGCCAATGTTTTCAGTTATCTTGAATAAGTGAGTCACTGTGCTGGAATCCAGTAATTTGTCAGGCACTTTCTTCTGTGTGACAATCACTGCACAGTCTTTCCCTCTGACAGCTACTGATGTAAGGCCACCCTGGTTAATAGCCTTAAAAGCATATTCTACTTGGTAGAGCCATCCCTCAGGAGAAAAAATGGTAATGTGTCGGTCAAAACCAGCGCTGGAACCCCGGGACATGGTGCACCACTATTCCAAGCACAATCTCGGGCCTCCTAGCTCCTGCACCAGGCGTACAAGCCCCTGCGGAAGTTCTGAATGGACTACACTTTAATATCAAGGGCCTGGAGGATGAACTTCAGTCAACCAAGAAATTACTGGTGAAAATCAGCAGAAGGTTTGACTCAAATTAGCTGTAGAAATAAAACTAAAAGTAGGAAGTAGGTAGCCAGAATATATAAAAGTCATGTGCACCAAAAAGATACAAACATTACAATTAACAAAATGTGAGAGGGAAAAAGAAAAAGGCAAGCAGTAAATTGTAATCTAATATAGTTGGAAGTCAAAGGATGATACTTAAAGCTGACAAATCAATTATAACAGAAAGTGCAAGAAGTATTTCTGACCAAAATCAGACAGTAGAAGAAAGAAAATGGAAGGAAGAAAAATTACCAATTTTGTTACTGTTCATGGTAGATAAATGAAAATTATTAAGCTTTATTTTAAAATTAAAATTAATGAGATCTATTATCAATAATAGTTTTATCAATGTGAATATTCTAATGTCCTTGTTTTTATAAATACACACTGAAATATTTAGGGAAAAAAGAGTATTATGTCTGTAACTTACTTTCAAACTGTTCAGAAAAAATAGGTATATATAGAGCAAATGATTTTCTAAATCATGAGATTATCTATTCAAAATATTAAAATTAATTTTTAAAAACAAAAAATTCCACATACATTTAGTAATCTAGTGAAGTATATACATCATGTAGGTGGGGTAGAGACTAGTAGCTCACTGTCTATAGTACAACACTCTCAGATATGTGTGTTCATGAGTGGAAAAGCATGTGGAATATACACATCAGACTGCCAGTGATGTCAATTAGGCTGGGCAGACCAAGAATGGAGGCAGCACATTTTAAACTTACTACAATATTGGGCTGCTTATGTTAAAACAAGTATGCTCAAGAACAAATGGTACTAAAAGGTAATGAAAATCTGGAAATGAGGAGGAGCCGCCTATGTAGTAGCACCCACCCACAATGGCGCCCACCCTCACTGGCTTCACAAGGTAGAAGGCACTCCCCAGCATGCAACACAGCCATCTCCACCTCTCCAGGAGACTGTCCAAGACCAGCAGTAAATTCCCACTCATTTTACATATGAGCACCAAAATCGCAACTAGCTATTGAACAACCATCGACTGAAGACACTGGAACCCACTAAAAAAAGGTACCCAGCATCCAAGGACAAAGGATAAGCCATAACGAAATGGTGAAGTGAAGTGAAGTCGCTCAGTCATGTCCGACTCTTTGCGACCCCATGGACTGTAGCCTATCAGGATCCTCAGTCCATGGGATTTTCCAGGCAAGAATACTGGAGTGGGTTGCCATTTCCTTCTCCAGGGAATCTTCCTGACCCAGGGATCGAACCCGGGTCTCCCACATTGTAGGCAGACACTTTACCATCTGAATGGAGGGGAATAATTATGATAAAATCAAATCCTATACCCTCCAGGTGGGCGACTCACAGATTGGAGAACAATTATACCAAAGAAGTTCCCCACTGTTGTGAAGGTTCTAGGCCCCACATCAGGCTCCTCAGTCTGGGGATCTGGCCAAGGGACTAGGAATCCCCAGGGAATCTGACTTCGAAGGCCAGTGGGATTTGATTACAGAGCTTCCATAGGACGGGGGGAAACAAGAGATTCTTGGAGGGCACAAACAAAATCTTGTGCACACCAGGTCCCAAAGGAAAGGAGGAGTGACCCCACAGAAGACTGGGTTAGACCTACCTGTGGGTGTTTGAGGGTCTCCTGTAAAGGCATGGGCTGGAAGCGGCATGCCACGGATACAGGGACAATCTAAGCCCTCTTGGAGATCACCGGTAGTCCTACTACAGAAACCTATAGACTCCAGGACTGGGTGATCTCAGGCCAAACAACTAACAGGGAGGGGAGCACAGCCCCACCCATCAGCAGACTTTCAAGTTTTACTGAGCACAGCCCTGCCCACCAGACCAAGACCCAGTTTCCCCCACAGCCAGTCCCTCCCATCAGGAAGCTTATACAAGCCTCTTATTCTCAGCCACCAGAAGGCAGACAGAAGAAATAACTGCAATCCCATCAGCCTCTAGAGACAGAAGAAATAAGAACTACAATCCCATCAGCCTCTAGAACTAATACCACAATCACAGAAAACTACCCAAAATGAAAAGAAATAGGATTATGTACTAGATGAAGAAATAAGATAAATACCCAGAAACACAACTAAATGAAATGGAGATAGGCAAACTCCCAGAAAAAGAATTCAGAATAATGACAGTGAAGATGATTCAGGACCTCTGAAAAAGATTGGAGGCGATACAAGATTGAGGTGATACAAGAAATGTTTACCAAGGACCTAGAAAAACTAAAGAATAAACAAACAGAGATGAACAATACACTAGACAGAATCAAGCACAGAATAACTGAAGCAGAAGAATGGATAAGTGACCTGGAAGATAGAATGGTAGAAATTAATGCTGCAAAATGGAATATAGAAAAAAGAATGAAAAGAAATGAAGACAGCCTAAAAGACCTCTGGGACAATATTAAATGCACCAATATTCACATTATATGGGTCCCAGAAGGAGAAAAGAGAGAGGAAGGACCCAAGAAAATATCTGAAGAGATAACAGGTGAAAACATCCCCCACATGGGAAAGGAAACAGCCAATCATGTCCAGGAAGCACAGAGTCCCAGGCAGGATAAACCCAAGGGGGAACACACCAAAACACATGGTAATCAAACTGACAAAAATTAAAGATAAATCATTAAAAGCAACAAGGGAAAAAAGACAAATAACATACAAGGGAAAACCTATAAGGTTATCAGCTGATTTCTCAACAGAAACTCTACAAGCCAGAAGGGACTTACAATATATTTCAAGGGACTTGAAATATATTTCAAATGATAAAAAGGAAGAACCTACAACCAAGAATATCCTACCCAACTAGACTCTTTCAGATTTGATATTGAAATCAAAAGCTTTCCAGACAAGCAAAATTAAGAGAATTTAGCACCACTAAATCAGTTTTACAACAAATGCAAAAGGAACTTCTCTAGACAGGAAACACAAGAGAAGGAACTGATCTATAAAAAATAAATCCCAAACAACAAAATAGGAGTAGGATCATACATATCAATAATTACCTTAAATGTAAATGAGTTAAATGCACCAACCAAAACATAAACTGGCAGAGTGGACACAAAAACAAGACCCAAATATATATTGTCTATAAGAGACCCACTTCATACCTAGGGACACTTACAGACTGAAAATAAGGGGATGGGAGAAGGTATTTCATGCAAATGGAAATCATAAGAAAGCTGGAGTAGCAATACTCATATCAGACAAAATAAACTTTAAAACAAAGACTGTTATAAGAGACAAAGAAGGACACTACATAATGATCAACAGTTCAACCCAAGAAGAAGATATAGCAATTATAAATATATATGCACCCAACACAGAAGCACCTCAATATGTAAGACAAATACAAACAAACATAAAGGAGAAATCGACAGTAACAAAATTAACAGTGGAAGACCTTCATATCCCACTTTCAACAATGGACAGATCATCCAGACAGAAAATCAGTAAGGAAATGCAGGCCTTTGTTGTTGCAGTTCAGTTGCTCAGTCATGTCCAACTCTTTCAACCCCATGGACTGCAACACACCAGTTTTCCCTGTCCTTCACTATCTCTGGAGCTTGCTCAAACATCCACTGAGTCGATGAGGCCATACAACCATCTCATCCTTTGTCATCCCCTTCTTCTCCTGCCTTCAATCTTCCCCAGCATAAGGGTCTTATTTCTAATGAGTCAGCTCTTCGCATCAGGTGGCCAAAGCACTGGAGCTTCAGCTTCAGCATCAGTCCTTCCAATGAATATTCAGGACTAATTTCCTTTACGACTGACTGGTTTGATCTCCTTGCAGTCCAAGGGACTCTCAAGATTCCTCTCCAACACCACAGTTCAAAAACATCAACTTTTGGTGCTCAGCCTTCTTATTGGTCCCGCTCTCACATCCATACATGACTGCTTGAAAAACCATAGCCTTGACTATAAGGGTCTTTGGTGGCAAAGTGGTATCTCTGCTTTTTAATATGCTGTCTAGCTCTGTCATGGCTTTCCTTCCAAGAAGCAAGCATCTTTTCATTTCATGGCTGCAGTCACCATCAGCAGTGATTTTGGAGCCCAAAAAAATAAAGTCTGTCACTATTTCCATTGTTTCCCTATGTATTTGCCATGAAGTGATGGGACCGGATGCCACGATCTTCATTTTTCCAATGCTGAGTTTTAAGCCAGCTTTTTTACTCTCCTCTTTCACTTTCATCAAGAGGCTCTTCAGCTCCTCCTCACTTTCTGCCATAAGGGTGGTGTAATCTGCATATCTGAGGTTATTGATATTTCTCCCTGCAATCTTGATTCCGGCCTGTGCTTCATCCAGCCCAGCATTTCACATGATGCACGCTGCATAGAAGTTAAATAAGCAAGGTGACAATATATGGCCTTGATATACTCCTTTCCCAATTTTGAACCAGTCCATTGTTTCATGTCTGGTTCTAACTGTTGCTTCTTGACTTGCATACAAGTTTCTCAGGAGACAGGTAAGGTGGTCTGGTATTCCCATCTCTTTAAGAATTTTCCACAGGTTGTTGTGATCCACACAGTCAAAGGCTTTAGTGTAGTCAATGAAGAAGAAGTAGATGTTTTGCTAGAATTCGCTTGCTTTTTCTATGATCCAACAGATGTTGGCAATTTGATCTCTGGTTCCTCTGCCTTTTCTAATTCTAGTTTGAACATCTGGAAGTTCTCAGTTCATGTACTGTTGAAGTCAAGCCTGGAGAATTTTCAGCATTACTTTGCTAGCCTGTGAAATGAGTGAACTGTGTGGTAGTTTGAACATTCTTTGGCATTGCCTTTAATTGAGATTGGAATGAAAACTGACCTTTTCCAATCCTGTGGCTACTGCTGAGTTTTCCAAATTTGCTGGCATATTGAGTACAGTACTTTGACAGCATCATCTTTTAGGATTTGAAATAGCTCAACTGGAACTCCATCACCTCCACTAGCTTTCTTTGTAGTGATGTTTCCTAAGGCCCACTTGACTTCACACTCCAGGATGTCTGGCTCTAGGTAAGTCATCACACCATTGTGATTATCTGGGTCATTAAGATTTTTTTTCTATACTTCTTCTGTGTATTCTTGCCACCTAGAATATTTTAGACGACTTAGACTTAATTGTTATTTATAAAGAATCCCATCCAGAAGCATCAGACTTCACATTTTTCTCAAGTGCACACAGAACGTTCTCCAGAATTGACCACATGCTGGGCCACAAAGCAAGCCTTGGCAAATTTAAGGACACTGAAATCATATCAAGCTTCTTTTCTGATCACAGTGCTATGAGATGAGAAATAAGCTACAAGGAAAAAACCTCTAAGAAACACAAACACATGGTAGCTAAACAATATGCTACTGAACAACCACTGGTTCACTGAAGAAATCAAAAGAAATTAAAAAAAATACCTAGAGACAAATGAAAATGAAAGCACAGTAGTTCAAAACCTTCTGGATGCAGTAAAACTAGTTAAAATACAGTCTTACCTCAAGAAACAAGAAAAATCTCAAATAAACAACCTAACCTTACACCTAAAACAACTAGATAAAGAAAAACAAACAAAACCTAAAGTTAGTAGAAGGAAGGAAATCATAAAAGTCAGAGCAGAAATAACTGAAATAGAAACAAAGAAAACAATCACACAGATCAAGGAAACTAAAAGCTGGTTCTTTGAAAAGATAAACAAGATTGATAAACCTTTAGCCAGATTCATAAAAAAAAAAAAAAAAAAAAACACACACACACACACAACAAATGGAGAGAACTCAAATCAGTAAAATTAGAAATGAAAAGAGACTACTATGAACAACTGTATGCCAATAAAATGGACAATCTGAAAGAAATGAACAAATTCTTGGAAAGGTACAGTTCCCCTAGACTGAACCAGGAAGAAACAGAAAGAAAATATGAACAGACCAGTCACAAGCACTGAAATTGAAACCATGATTAAAAACCTCCCAAAAAACATAAATCCAGGGCCTGACAGCTTCCCAGGCTAATTTTATCAAACATTTAAGAGAACAGTTAACATCTATCCTTCTGAAACTGTTTCAAAAAGCCAAAGAGGAAGGAAGACTTCCCAACTAATTTTAAAGCAGACAAAGATATGACAAAAAAAAGAAAAAGAAAACTAGAGACCAGTATCACTGATGAACACAGATGCAAAACAAATACTAGCAATCCATATCCAACAATACATTAAAAAGATCATACACCATGATCAAGCGGGGTTCATCCCAGGGATGCAAGGATTTTCAACATCTGTAAATCAATTAAATTGAAGAATAAAAACCATATGATCATCTCAATAGATGCAGAAAAGGCTTTAGACAAAATCCAGTACCCATTTATAATAAAAACTCTCCAGAAAGTGGGCATAGAGGGTACATACCTCAACATAATAAAGGCCATATACAACAAACCTACACCTAACATCATACTTAATGGTGAAAGGCTGAAAGCATTCCCTCTAAGATCAGGAACAAGACAAGGATGTCCACTCTCACCACTTTCAATCAATATAGTTTTGGAAGTCCTAGCTACAGCAGTCAGAGAAAAAGAAGTAAAGGGAATCCAAACTGGAAAATAAAACATTAAACTGTCACTGTTTACAGATGATATATTATACATAGAAGAGCCTAAAGATGCTACCAGAAAATTACTAGAACTCATCAGTGAATTTGGTAAATTTGCAGGTTACAAAATTAATACACAAAAGTCTGTTGCACTTCTATATACTAACAATGAAAGATTAGAAAGAGAATTACAAGAAGTAATTCCATTTACTATTGCATCAAAAAGAATAAAACACCTAAGAATAAACCTACCTAAGGGACAAAAGACTTGTACTCCCAAAACCATAAGACACGGATGAAAGAAATCGGACAACAAACAGATGGAAAGACATACCATGTTCATGGATTGAAAGAACTAATATTGTCAAAATGACTATACTACCCAAGGCAATCTATAGATTCAATGCAATCCCTATAAAATTACCAATGGCATTTTTCGTAGCACTAGAACAAAAAATTTCAAGATTTGTATGGAGATACAAAAGACCATGAATACCCAAAGCAATCTTGAAAAAGAAAAACAGAGCTGGAGGAATCAGGCTCCCTGACTTTAGACTATACTACAAAGCTACAATCAACCAGACAGTATGGTACTGGCACAAAAATAGGAATATAAATCAACAGAACAGGATTAAAAAAACCCAGAAATAAGCACCTATAGTCAATTAATCTATGACAAAAGAAGCAAGACTACACAATGTGGGAATGACAGTCTCTTCAATAAATGATGCTAGTAAAATTGGACAGCCACATGTAAAAAATATTAGATCATTCTTTGACTCCATACACAAAAATAAGCTTAAAGTGGATTAAAGACCTAAATGTTAGGCTGGACACTATAAACTCTTAGAGGAAAACACAGGCAGAACACACTCTGACATAAGTCACAGCAACATCTTTTTTAACCCATCTCCCAGAATAATGGAAACAAAAGCAAAAATAAACAAACTGGACCTACTTAAACTCAAAAGCTTTTACACAGCAAAGGAAACAATAAACAAAACAAAAAGACAACCCACAGATTGGGAGAAAATATTTGCAAATAATGGGACTGATAAGGGATTAGTTTCCAAAATTTACAAACAGCTTGTGACATTTAATGGCAACCCATTCCAGTATTCTTGCCTGGAAAATCCTGTGGATGGAGGAGCCTGGCAGGCTACAGTCCATGGGGTGGCAAAGAGTCGGACACAACTGAGCGACTTCACTTTCTTTCTTTCTCTATGACATTTAATAGCATCAAAACAAACAATCCACTCAAAAATGGGCAGAAGATCTGAATAGACATTTCTCTAAAGATGACACACAGACGGCCAACAGGCACATGAAAAGATGCTCAAAACTGCCAGTTATTTGAGAATGCAAATCAAAACTACAATGAGATATCACCTCACACCGGCCAGAATGGCTATCATCAAAAAATCCACAAACAACAAATGCTGGAGAGAGTGTGGAGAGAAGGGACCCTCCTGTGCTGTTGGTGGGAATATAAAATGGAGCCACTACAGAGAACAGTATGGAGGTTCCTTAAAAAACTAAAACTATGAGCTACCATGTGACCCTGCAGTTCCACTTCTGGACATATACCCAGAGAAAAACATGGCCTGAAAAGACACATGCATGCCAATGTTCATTGCAGCACTGTTTACAATGGTCAAGACATGGAAGCAACCTAAATGCCAACTGACAGAGGAATGGATAAAGAAGATGTGGTACATGTATACAACGGAATATTACCCGGCCATTAAAAAGAACAAAATAAGGCCATTTCCAGCAACATAGATGAACCTAGAGAGTGTATACTGAGTGAAGTAAGTCACACAGAGAAGGAGAAATATCATATGACGTCCCTTATGTGTGGAATCTAAATGATACAAATGAACTTACTCACAAAACAGAAGGAGACTCACAGACTTAGAAAACAAACTCATGGTTGCCAGGGGGAAGGGATGGTTAAGGACTTTGGGAAGGTCATGTACACACTGCTATATTTAAAACAGATAACTAACAAAAACTTACTGTATAGCACATGGAACTCTGCTCAATGTTATGTGCCAGTCTGGACAGAAGGGGGGTTTGGGGGAGAATGGATATATGTACACATATGGCTTAGTTCCTTCACTGTTCACTTGAAACTATCACAACATTGTTAATTGGCTATATTCCAATACAAAATATTTTTGGTGTTAAAAAGAAAAAGAGAGAGAGAATCTGCATGGTTCATAAATCAAAAAAGGTTAAAACTTAAAAAAGAAATACCCTCATTATGAAGTTCAAGTCCCTCAGGCTCCCTAATTGAAGAATCCTAATGATACTGAAGTCCATACTAAGAAAGTCCTGGACATGAGTCTTAACATCATCCTATGGACTTATGATTATGATCTGGGGCACTAATCTTCTGGTCTTTTCAACAAAAAAATCCCTTTGAGCAAATTCCAAAATGAGTCTCTTGTAGCTAATATCACATTAGCCAGAATTTACTTCAAGAAATTCAAGAGTTAAATGGACACCAGAAAAGCAAAGTTTTTAATAAAATAAGTAAGTACATTAAAATGAATAGCTAAGAAACCCTACAGATATGAAGAAAACATAGGACAGAATCTCTTGCTTCCAGTTCTTTTGTCTTTCCTTGAATGGTTCATTCTTATTTCATAGTCAAGTGTTCAGAGAGCCTTTCAATGCCATCTGAAAAGCAAGATCCCAAAGAGTAAAATCCTCTGGTGTCAAGTTTTCTTTACACAAATTCAAGACAACAGAAGACCTAATATTTCATTTTCTTCACCTTTAAAACAAGGACAGTGATGGTACCTTTCTAACAGGGTTGCTAAGAGGACTAAATATGACAGGCTGCTGAAGCTAAGGGTCTGGACCTTTGGCACTATTCAACATACAATAATTCTTAGTATCCTTGCCATTTCATAGGAAAAGAAAAAGGACCAGTAAAAGGACCAGGAAGATCTATTTCACTAGTGTTTAAGAAAATACACACCTATTAAAGTTCAGATGATAAAAAAAATGTTCACCCGAACAATAAATGTCTAGCATAAATGTGCTAACATTACCATACTACACATTTTTCCTGCCAGCAGATCAGTAAAAGGTACACCTACAGATATTTTACAACCTGAAAAATTATTACTCTATCAATCATTTCAAAAGAGAGCCATCAATTCCTGGATAATGAACATCCAAAATCATGACAGCCTTCAGCCTGGAAATTCTGGTGACTCTCTGATTAAGGATCAAATATCTGAGGTTTGAATGGAGTTCAACAAGTCTGTAAAAGACAGAAGCACTTTGCTTTAAAAAAAAAAAAAAAAAGAAGCACTTTGCTACAAGATGTGTCTCTTGGATGTTGAAACTCAAGCTAGATAAGAAGCAAGCCCTACCCAGATCCTGCCCTATGGACAGTCTCTGCTGCAGACCAAAGCCTCAACAATGGCTGCTCCCATCGCTGTGCTCTGAGGAGCAACTTGGCAATCAGTACTATAGAAATTACAACATCTTGGCATGAATCTATACTTAAGATTCACATAACTTATAATAGCTTGACCAAACAACAGCAATATTGGTCAAGACAGCCAAAAATGAGATTTCCATCTCCCAAACTAGAAAAGAAAGAAAAAGAGAGAAAGAGAAAAAGAAATCACAGACACAAAAATTTGATTATTTAAGAATTTCAATATAATTTATTTTGTTCTTTACCATTTTTGTGATTATACTGTATACTTACTGTACTAGTACCCGAGCTAGGAATTATATTTGTATATATCAACTTTCCAGTGGTCTGTTATTAGAATACACAGTATACACTGTCTATAGTACAATATAGTGGTTCTAGAATATAATACATCATTATATAAGTTGATGATAAAAAATAAAATCTGTCTTAAAAATCGCTGTCAAATGAAACTCAAATAAAATCGAGAAGTCTAAGGACTGCAAAGCAGTCTGGAAATTCCATGTTATTATACTTTTCATATATATCAGACACAGTAGCAGATACAAAGAGAAAAAGAAATTAAGGCATGTGGACCCTCTCTGGGCAGCTTTCTCCAGGCCCCTGTGAATATGGTCATACATCCTATGGTCACACAGACTGACCTGTCAAGCAGATGAGATGAGGGATCACCGGCTTCAGTGTGTGATTCTCAAATATCTTTGTTCAAGGCATTTTCACAGTCTACATAACTCATCTACTGGTGTCTTTTATTTACTGTACACAGTATATACTGTGTGCTGCAGTCCATGGGGTCGCAAAAAGTCAGACACAACTGAGCGACTGAACTGAATTGAACAGTATGTACCAGGCACAATGCTAATAACTTTATATATATTATTTCAATACTCACAACTTTAAGGCAGATGCTGATATTTTTATACCCATTTTAGAGGTGAGGAAACTAATGCCCAGAAAGCTTAAGTAATTCCCTCAGGATCAGAGTCATATTAGCACCCAGACCTAACGACAGACCTCAAACTCCTAACCACTTCACTCTGGGATCCTGGCTGAGGTTTTAAAAATATCTAGTTAAAGACCTCTACATGGTTCTCACTGAAATATTGCCATCAAAACAATAAAAATTTCTAAGTACTATTCCTTATCACTCCTTCTATTTCCATTATGAAGAACACAAACACATACACACTCAGAAAGAGACAAAAATTACAGATGGATACCCACTTCCTTATATAGGAACTTCCTTGTATAGTGGTGGGTGAATGGATGGGGCTGACGAAAGAGGTACCTTTTCTGCGATGCCGTTTTCTGTCGTATATATCGCCATGAGCTCGGTGTCTTCATTGTCCTGTTCACCACTGGACGTGGCCCCTCCATTGATCACCACCTGAAGAGAAACAATTTGTTTAGAGGTTTGTTTCACCCTATACCACTCTGCTATATAAAAATCTTTTCCCTCAAAGAAAATAACTGCATGAATTTCCCCTATCAGACTAGCCAAGTTTTAAGTTTTCTTAAATGAAACTCCTGACAAGTACATATGCACCAGTGACCACACATGTGTTTCTGATGGGGAAACGTATCATGTGTCCAGTAGAATAAGGATCCAAGAACAGGAGTCAGCTGAAGGACACCAGAAATGTAACACTCCAAGGAACTACAAGGGGTAGGATCCCCAGAAGCCTCTAGACAAGGGAGGCCTGGCTGTGAGGACAATGCTACAGTTTCTGAGCAGGTGAGAAGCATCCTGAGCTGCCTTGGTTAAGATCCTTTCCCAATGCCAGATTAACAACAATCTATGTCCCTACAAGGAAGAAATGTGTGCCAGTTGGAGCAATTCATGCACTGCTGTTATCCTAATTTACTAATTTATATTTCTCACAGCAATTAAATAAACTAGCCCACTGGTGTGTCCACTTCTTTGTGGCACTGAGGGGATGTGGATGGGTAGTGGCTGTCTATGACAACAAAATTGAGTTTCTAGACCCTCAAGATAAGGACTAGAAGTTATCCTGAGATTCAAAGAAAACTTGGGCACCTGGCAGGTCATGACCCCCTTCATGCCTACCCCCTGGTCAGGTGCAACTTATGTCCTGGCTGACTACAGCAAATACCTGAAAATATTTTTAGTCTTTAGCTTAGTGATTCCATTTTTTAAAATTTACATTGAAAAAAACAATACTGAAAATGATTTTATGTGTGAATAACACCACAACTACATTTTTTAAATACTGAGGAAAAAAGAAAAACTACATTAAAAGTTTAAATTCTAGTGCTATAGAACACACTAAGGAGAAGTAAAAGATGAGTGATAGTGTAAGAGAAAACAGGGCAACACATAACAAATGATTGGTAGTAGTAATTAAAAAAAAATACCTACAAATAACCCAAAGGATAGGAATCTAGCCATAGGAAAAAAATTAAAATATCCAGTGAGACAACAAAAAGTCGTTCAACCTTAGTTAAAACTACAAAAGCGACAAAATATAATTCCATTTTTTTAACATAAATTAGGAGGAAATTTTAAAAGAGGAATCTGGTGTTGACCAGGGTGTAGAGACATTATGTTCCTGGTGGAATGATCTTTCTGGAGATTAACTTAGCACTGGGATTTGAAATAGGCATTTTCTTAGAGCCAGCAATTTTATTTACAGAAACTTATCCTCCAGAAATATCTATGCAATATATATGTTCACAGTTGATGACTACAGCATTACTTAAAATGCTGAATACTTGGAAAACCGTAAACGTTTATCAAAAAGTCATTGTTAAATTATCGTGTATGTATTTCAAGAATAGCATTCAGCCATTAAAAAAATTTTTTTTTGGCTATGCTGCATGGTTTGCAGGATCTCAGTTCCGCAACCAGGGCTTGAATCTGGCCAACAGCAGTGAAAGTGACAAATCCAAAGCACTGGACAGCTAAGGAATTCCCAATATTCAGCCATTTTAAAGAATAAAACAGACTTTCCTGGTGGTCCAGTGGTTAGGAGCCTGCCTGTCAGTGCAGGGGACATGGGTTTGATCCCTGGTCTGAGAAGATCCCATGTGCTGCGGGGCAACTAAGCCTGTTGTGCTGCAACTACTGAGCCTGCACACCCTAGAACACTGCAACAAGAAAAGCCACTGCAATGAGAATCCTGTGCACCACATCTAGAGAAAAGCCCCTACTTGACAAAGAGAAAGCCCACACAGCAACGAAGACCCAGCACAGTCAAAAATAAATAAATGATAAAATAAAATAAAACATAAAAGCATAAAACTGATGTACTGACGAGGAAACAAGTCCAAGAAATACTGTTGTGTGTGTTTTTTTTTAAAGTCACAAGTGTTAAAAGTCACAAGTGCAAGCCTACAATTAACCGGATTATGCTAAAAAAAAAATTTTTTTTTTTAATACCCTCTCTATCTGTCCAAAATGTTTGGGAAAGGATCCAGGAAAGTCAAAATCACTAACGGGTTGCCCTCAGGGCAAGAAGTAATGATAGGCACTTTTCATTCCCAACCCTTCTGGACTGGGATCCAGAAGGATCTGGATCTTTTTTCCTTGTGGCTGTGCTGGGTCTTCGCTGCGGCGTGCAGGCCTCCTCTAGCTGTGGTGCGCAGGTCTGTCATTGCAGTGGCTTCTCTTGTTGCAGAGCATGGGTTCTAGGGAGCATGAGCTCAGTAGTTGCAGTGCAACAGGCTTAACTGCCCCAAGGCAGGTGAGATCTTCCCAGACTAGGAATCGAACCTGTCCCCTGCACTGGCAAACAGATTCCCAACCACTGGACCATTAGGGAAGTCCTGGATCTTTTATAATCAGTACACATTCAGGTGTTGTTTGTAGACTGCTTTTTAAAAGGGCTAATATAAAAGGCATACACCAGTATACCAAAATAGTAACAGTGATTGCCTTTAATCAATGGAGCCATTTTTACCCTCTTTTTCTCTTTACATATTTTGGTAATTTTCCACAATGGGGACAATTTATTTTTATAACAGGGAAGAATTTAAAAAGACTAAAGATCTGAGCAGCATGGCTTTGCTAAGGTAGTCCAGAGAGATTTCAATCCACCTATTTCTCCAGTCGAGGAAATAAGGCCATAGAAAATTTTAATTTCTTATTCAAGGTCATACAGATTATATAACCCAAGTATAAGGCTAGTTTCAAAGTATTCCAAAAAAATCTCAACTCACTAGTATATAATTCTTACAGGATAAGATAGTCTTAATTCAAATAAAGAATTGCTTTTAAAACTATCTTTAAGTCATGCTATAGCTTTTTACACACGACAACTGGGTTTGTGACATTTCTTTGTCTACAAAACTAGTTGTCAGCAGGATATACCTCCCAGCCAAGTGTAAGTCCACAACATGAAACTCTCACTACTAGAAAGAACCATGCTCCAAACTCCAAATTTTCCAATGAATCAGCTCTTTGCATCAGGTGACCAAAGTATCAGAGCTTCAGTTTTAGCATCGGTCCTTTCAATAAATATTCAGGATTGATTTCCTTTAGAATTGACTGGTATAATCTCCTTGCTGTCCAAGTGAAAAATCTTTCAAGCTAGGTTGCAGCAGTACATAAACCAAGAACTTCCAGATGTATAAGTCAGATTTAGAAAAGGCAGCGGAACCAGAGATCAAATTGCCAACATATGCTGGATCACAGAAAAAGCAAGGGAATTCCAAAAAACATCTACTTCTGCTTTATTGACTACGCCAAAGCCTTTAACTGTGTGGATCACAACAAATTCTGGAAAATTCTTAAAGAGATGGAAATACCAGACCACCTTACCTGTCTCCTAAGAAATGTGTACAGGACAAAAGCAACAGGTAGAACTGGACATGGAACAATGAACTGGTTCAAAATCGCAAAAAGGAGTACGTCAATGCTGCATATTGTCACCCCACTTATTTAACTGACATGCAGAGTACATCATGCAAAATGCCTGGCTGCATGACTCATAAGCTGGAGACTGCCGAGAGAAATATCAATAACCTCAGATATGCAGATGATACCACTTTAATGGCAGAAAGTGAAGAAGAACTAAAAGCCTCTTGATGAAAGTGAAAGAGGAAAGTGAAAAAGCTGACTTAAAACTCAACATTCAAAAAAACTAAGATTATGGTATCTGGTCCTTCACTTCATGACAAATAGAAGGGGGTAAAAAATGGAAACAGTGACAGACTTTATCTTCTTGGGCTCCAAAATCACTGCGGATGGTGACTGCAGCCATGAAATTAAAAGATGCTTGCTCCTTGGAAGAAAAACTATGACAAAGCTAGACAGCGGATTAAAAAGCAGAAACATCACTTTGCCAACAAAGGTCTGTATAGTCAAAGCTACAGTTTTTCCAGCAGTCATGTATGGATGTGAGAGTTGGACCATAAAGATGTATGAGCACCGAAGAACTGATGCTTTCAAACTGTGGTACTGGAGAAGAGAGTCCCTTGAACAGCACAGAGATCAAACCAGTCAATCCTAAAGGAAATCAATCCTGACTATTCACTGGAAGGACTGATGCTGAAGCTCCAATACTCTGGCCACCTGATGGCTAGAGCCAACTCATTGGAAAAAACCCTGATGCTGGGAAAGACTAAAGGCAAAAGGAGAAGGGGGCAACAGAGGATGAGATGGTTGGATGGCATCACTGACTCAATGCACATGCCTTTGAGGAAACGCCAGGAGATCATAAAGGACAGGGAAGCCTGGCACGCTGCAGTTCAAGAGGTTGCAAAGAGTAGGACACAACTTAGTGACTGAACAACTGAAATTAATACATGACTTTTTGTTGTAATTAAAGTGACCAGATATCAACCAAACCAGGACCCTTGTGAGCATAAAGGGGAGATGTATCAACATGTATGAGGAAAAGACCTCAGATGCAAAGGAATCAATCACAACTTTCCTGACTGTGTATGAACACAAAGCATAATGAAAGAACACAGAATTAAAGATTCTGCTCTATCAATTCATTACTTCCTCACACCATCTTAAAGATGAAAAAAGCACCCTGTGTCCTGTCTGTGTGTCTCTTACTTCACCAAAAGGTGCCACCATACACCCAGGTGGCCTATCCCAACCTCCTCAAGTCATTCCTGACTTTCTATTGTATACCTCACCACCCACACCTAAGACAACACCAAATTTGGTCACATCTGTACCTTTAGCACCTCTCAAAGCTGCCTGTTTATGATCTACCCATCTTGATGGACCCTAATTCCATCTTAGGACCTAATTCCAAGGACCCTAATTCCCAGTTTCCTGACCTCAGCAGGACTGCCAAGCCCTCAGCTTTTGCCAAGCCCAAATGCCTTTTCAACATCTTATGCCTCAGAGCCCATGAGGCATCAGCCTTAATTCCCTCTTCACCCTGTCTTGGGACCATGGCACATCACTACAGTCACTCTTGCACAAACCTTCACTGTCCTCTCTGGTGCTCACCTGGCTAAATCAAGTCATCCATCCTTACTCTTCATCCAGCTTCCTTTTGCAATGCCTTCCTCACTGGCTGCTTCCGCATGCCAAGGAGGATGTCATTCTCCCACTCAAACAATGACCTCTCTTGAGGTCTCCCTCCAACCTAAGCTACCACTCCTTACTTCTCCCTATTGCTGGTCCTCCTCAGCTTCCATACTTCCAACACCACATCTCTTCAGTGCAGGGTCCTCAGACGTGCTTTCTCTCTTAGGGGCATCTATCCCTAGGAGATATCATCTAATCCCTTGGCTTTACATACCATCTCCACACTGCCAACACGCAGGGAACGGCTCCAGCCCACACGTCTTTCCTGTGTCTCCTTTACTGCTCACACAGAATACTTCACTTCTGACGCTGCTGCCACCAAATGTGAGAGGATTTTTCTCTGTGAAATCAGCCAGGGTTCTGCAATTTAACTCAACTCTGACAGTCTAGCTAGAGAGTGTCAGACCACACACGTTAAGGGCTCAGTCCCACATGACTGCTCCCCCTGCTACTTCTGACGTCAATCCCAAGTAGTAATCCAAGCCTTACCCACAACTTCTGCCCAATTTATCTACAAATTGGAGGTTCCCACAATCCCCTCCTCAGGTTTGATTAATTTGCTAGAGGTCACAGAACTCAGGGAAACACTCGTGTCTACCAGTTTATTAAAGGATATAATAAAGGATACAGATAAACAGCCAGATAAAGAGATAGAGAGAGCAAGGTCTAGCCCAGGAGCTTCAGTACCTGTGGAGCTAGGGTGCATCATCCTATTGGTGTGAAGATTTTCACCAACCTGGGAATTCTCCAAGTTCTCTACTATTGGATTGTATGGAGACTTTCTCAAGTACACATGATCAATCATTAACTCCATTTCCAGCAACTCTCCTCTCTCCAGAGGATGAGGTACGAGGCTGAAATTTCCAAGCTTCAAATCATGGCTTGGTCTTCTTGGTGACCAGTCTCCAACCAGGAGCCATCCAGAAGCCCACCCAGAGTCATCTCGTTAGAACATGATGCTCCTAGTGTACTTTTCACTTAGGAAATTACAAGGGGTTCAGGAGCTCTGTGCCAGGAACCAGGGGCAAAGACCTATATATATATGTGTGTGTGTATACACACACACACACTTTTTTTTTTTAATATCTCACACCCCAATTGGGTTGGGGCATCATGGATTCTTAACATTATATGGCTCTAAAGAAAATATACCAAGGAAATCTGAAATAACAGATTGGTATGAACACTGAGGAATATTTTTCCTATTCTTTGATAAAATTGAACATAATAAAGCTACTCCTCAATCCATCCCCTTAATATCTCCAGACTGAATGATCTATTCTTGGCACCCAAGAGAAGAGACTCAGATATTCTCACAGAGGCTGTTAGAAGGAGAAAAAACAAAAACTTAAGGGCTCAGCAGAAACATTAGACTGTATCATCACTCTATGCCAACAGTTAAGTTCAAGCTATTTACTTAGTTTTCCTTGGATGCCCTTCCAGGTTCAGAAGATACAGGAGCTACCAACAGAGGGGAACAGCAGAGTAAACCTCTTCCTGGCTCTGCTTCCTGGCCAGTGTCCTTAGTGTACGGTAGTTCTTTAAGACTTCTGTTTTTTTCTGGTTCTGATTTCGTGCTGCTCTGCATTCATTCCTTACACATTTCCTAAAAGCACACAAACTTGCTTAACAAGATTCCCCTGGGATACGGATAAGCTCTTTTACTATCTTTCTCCTATTTAATATCAATTCTGAACATATGACCTAATTTCTATGAACCTTGGGGCTTTGCATGTCTCTTGATCTTAACGTGATTTATTCATTATTCCACCTCTATGTATGGCTTATTCTTTCTCTCATTATTATCATGAGCCTTTGTTTTATTTAAGAAAATAATAAAATAGATTTTTATTTATTTCCTTCCATAGGAATTGTTCTTTAAAAAATCAGCACTTGTAACATTTGAGGAAGCAATTATCTAACATAGGATGCCCCGAGACCCTCAACACCTGTACCCCCAGCAACCCACTCCTGAGACCATCACCAAGCCAGCTCTGTTCCCACTGTCCCACCTCCCTGCACTCCAGAACACTGGCCTCTGGATGTCTTAGCCAGCCTGAGGCCCAACTTCTAACTCCAAAGCAAACAAGGAAACAAGAGCCTGAATTTTAGAGTCTAGGAAGGCCTTGAATCAGCCAGCAAATTAAAAAAAAAAAAAAAGTTGACTAGTCCAACTGAGAGACTGGATTTATATTTTATCTAATTTTAATTAATTTGCATTTAAACAGCCAGACAGGGCTAGCAGCTACTGTGCTAGTAGCACAAGAGCTAGAGAACCTAAAGGTGGCACAGATCTAGAGAAAAAAACAAATACAGAGCTGCCCTATTGGTTACTTTTCAACGTTTACATTTTGGAAAGCCACGATGAAGAAAGGCCCTGGCAGGCAGTGATGTCCTTGTCCCAATGCTC
Source organism: Dama dama (assembly GCF_033118175.1). Lineage (NCBI taxonomy): Eukaryota > Metazoa > Chordata > Mammalia > Artiodactyla > Cervidae > Dama > Dama dama. The sequence continues at coordinate 47,640,408 of NC_083703.1, forward strand.
TCAGACGCCCACAGGTAGGCGTCTCCAACAGTGAGATTCTCAACTCTCCTTTCTTCCCATGCCAGCTCTCTTTGGATTCAGCCACCTCAGCCCCACGTCTTTAAAAGAACTTTTATTATTAAACTCCTGCCTCTCTGTGCTTCAAGTTCCACAGCCCCGGTGTCTGCAGGAATTTCAGCAGCATCTCAAGTCCACAATTTCTCAAATGCAGCCCATTATCTTCTATCTTCCCCCATCCTCCAAACCTATGATTTTCCCTGTACTTCTTTTCTGCAAAGGTACCGTCACACAACCAGTTTCCTTTATATAAATCTAATTGTCACCCTTAATGTTCTCCTCTCTCTCAGCTCTCAAAATCTCCTCAGCATCTCTTCTATCAGCCTCACCTCCATTCCTACTGCACTTACCCACACTTAAGCCTTTGGTATCTCCGAAGCCTCCCTGACTCTCCCTGTCCTAACCTGTCCTCACCCCAACCAGTTTTTCCCAAGAGTCCAGGGCCCTTCCAGTGGGCTCCAACTGTATGCTCTAGGAATTCCTGCTGGAGTGCTCACTCTACTGTCTACTCACTGCTCCTGCTCACTCACTGCTGCTGCTGCTGCTAAGTCACTTCAGTCATGTCCGACTCTGTGCGACCCCATAGACAGCAGCCCACTAGGGTCCCCGGTCCCTGGGATTCTCCAGGCAAGAACACTGGAGTGGATTGCCATTCCCTTCTCCAATGCATGAAAGTGAAAAGGGAAAGTGAAGTCACTCAGTCGTGTCTGGCTCTTCGCGACCCCATGGACTGCAGCCTACCAGGCTCCTCCGTCCACTTGAGGGGAAAAAGTTGGAAGGTTTTATGCATAGATATGGGCCACCTCTAAAACAGAATGTGTTCAATAAATACTTGCTAAATGAGAACTGCAACAGATATCTTTTATGGACTGAATGTTTTGTCCCCCCAAAATTCATTATGTTGAAGCCTTAACTCCCAACATGATTAGAATGTAGGGCCTTTGAAAGGTAACTCGATGTAGATAAGGTCATAAGGGTAGAACCCCCAAATCAGGCTTAGTATTCTTATAAGAAGAGACACCAGAGCTTCTTCTCTCAGTCTTGTCAGGATCCTGTGAGAAGGCAGCTGTCTGCAAGCCAAGAAGAGTCCTCATCAAGAACCAAATCTGCTGGTAACTTGATCTTGTTCTTCCCTGACTCCAACAGAACTGTAAGAAATAAATGTCTGTGGAAGTGTTAGTCGCTCAGTTGTATCTGACTCTTTAAGACCCCATGGACTGTAGCCTGCCAGGCTCCTCTGTCCATGGAATTCTTCAGGTAAGAATACTGGAGTGGGTAGCCATTTCCTTCTCCAGAGGATCTTCCCAACCCAGGGATTAAACCCAGGCTTCCTGCATTGCAGGAGGATTCTTTACTGTCTGAGCCACCAGGGAAACTCTTAAGTCACCCAACCTATGGTAAATTGTTACAGCAGCCAGAGCTGACTAAAATGACATTTCTAATTGTGCCCAACTCCAGTGTGTTCTAAAGTGCAACCTTTTAGGTTATTCCCCTGGTCAAAACTCTTGGAGAGCTTTTTACTGATAGACTACAAACTTCTATAATTTTTAGCCAATCATTCAGGAACTACCCAGATTCTCAGCTTCCAGCCTACCGCTCGAACACCATCCTCCACATGTTTATTCTTCTACCCCTGACTTGCCTCAGACTGCTCCCTTCCCCTGCACTATCCCGACATGTTCTGACACTGCCTCCTTTCACTTCAGGGTCCATTTCAGCTGCCACTGCATCCAGGGACCAACATAGCCAAGGGTCCTCTCCGCATCTCAACACCTCCTGCCTCTTCCCACACCTGCCTTTTTCTAATGCAATCACATTTTCCATGAGAGGATATTGTCAGAAGAAAAAAAAACACGTATATTTGAAACTGGCTTAGAGATTCTCTTAGGAGGACTAACCCTATAATCCAAAACACCATTTCTCAAATGCACCGAGGGGCCACATTATAGGGAAAAGGAAACAAAAACACAACCAGAACCACAAAGTCAGTCAGATGCTAACAATGACAAGTAGCTGTAAGAAACAAAACTGAGTATCATTTTTCACCACTACTCCCATTGGAGCATCAACTACAGCAGTTAAAGCACCACCACTCCCAACTCTTTATTTCGAAGACTATCCCCAGGAACATCAATGAAACTCAGATGATCAATGCATGTGCAGCCCCTGTCTTGCTCACCTGGCTGTGAACTCCTTGGGGACAAGAGCCTGTATGATCCAACTGATAAACTTTACTTAACACATCACGTTAGCTAGATGCTTTGGGCAAAGCCCTACATTTCACCTTCCCACAGAACCACTACCAAAGTTCTAAAGCCACTTTCAACTCTAAGACTATCAGATTCTATGAAATTAGTGTGCAGACCCTGTGGTCCCTGAATGAGGAAGGAAAGACAGATCCATGTCCTAAGAGCAGAGAGGCAGTGACCAAAATAATCCTACCAACTGGGTATCAGAAAGGGACCAGCTCTAACCTAACCCCCCTACCTCTGCCCTATCAACAACAAGTCATTCAAAACGAGATTCAAAATCCCACTAGGGTGCTCCATTGGCTAAGATTCCACATTCTCAATGCAAGAGCCAGGCTTGATCCCCCTTGTCAAGGAACTAGATCCCACGTGATGCAACTAAGAGTTTGCATGCTGCAACGGAAATCAAAGATCCCCCATGCACAACAAGAACCAGCACAGCCAAATAAATAAAAATAATAAATATTTTCAAATGGTCTTTTACATTTTTTTTTTTACACTTTTTTTTTTTTTACCTTATTTTTTAAGTTTTCTTAGGGCAAGTAATTTAACTAGTGATTAAATAAGGGCGGCATACTGTTCCTATTTTTATTATATTACAAAATATTTTCTAACAAAACTTTCTACAACCTCAAATTACAACACGTGAACTAGTTCTTCATAAACATTTTTGGATAAGCTTTTGTTTTCATTCTTTTATTTCATCTTCTATTTTCTTACAAGCTCTAAGGGAGCCCATGTTAACACACTTCTTGGCATCCCTGTTCTAAGTCATCCTGGGGGCTCATGTGCTGATTTTTACAGCTTCTCCCCGTGATATGTCACATTCGTCCCAGTAGCTCAATCCCATTGATTTCAACTCTATCACTCCTCTTTTTCTTCTCCCTTTTTAATGCTTAACTTTTACAGCCAAAGAATAAAGTAAAAATTCCATAACATCTCTAAATGAAATGGCTCGAGTGTTAAATTAACTTTATATCCACATTATTTTTATGTCTAACTACATAGTATATCCACATTCCCAGCTCCCATGTACTTGTACTCCTGGTGAAAATGAATCTGGAAATTAACACTTTGAGGAATACTCCTTCCCAACCGCACCCCTAAAAAAACAATGGCATCTGGAAAACCTCCAAACAGGCAAGGCTAGAAACTGACAAGTCTTTTAGAATACAAGAAACATAAAACAATGAATGGGTGGACGTTGGGACCCAAGAAGCTCTGGGCCCAGAAGACCTTAGTCAGGCAACTTCCATGGGGAAACAGGGGCTCAGGGGTCCCCGCACAAGGGGAGGACCAGAACCAGGCTCAGTGCACAAGGGCCAGCAGGTCTCCTCACTCCTTCATGCCATGGTCTGCACCACTGGGGGAAGATAGGAAGACCTCCCACTGTAAGACCAGGTTCTGGACTGGATCCAGAAAAAGGCAAAACTATAGACAGAGAAGCAGACAGTGGCAGGGAGAGAGAAGAAAATATCAAAAGAAACAAGAGGATTTCACACCAGCTGAAAGTATACTAGAACAATGAGAAAAATAGTACATTAGGGTCATTTGTACATTTTAAAATGCACAAACATTTTAAAACACATACATATAAGAAATTAAGAACCAAAAACAGGCAGATATAAACTGAATAGTAACTTTAGAAATAAGAAATACAATCATGGCAATAAAAGTTCAACATAAACACACAAGTGTACACAAAGAATTAATAAACTGGGAAATAACACCGGAGAATCCAGCCAGACGGAAGCACTAGAAAAAGACTTACAAATTGTAAGAAAGTAGTTAAAGAAAAATGGAGACAGAATGGGAAGCTGTACTGTATAGTTAACAGAAGTCCATTCAAGAGTTCAGAGCAAAAATACAGTTATTTTCAGAAGTGCAAACACAAAGGTAGTGACCATTCATAGACCCTTGGTATGGTTTAAAAGACAAGTGAACAAAGAGAAGAAGAGGGATACAAAAAACAACAGTGACTATGAAAACTGATAACATATATTGGTGAATCTAACCGCTAATTGTGCACTATCACAATCTGAATGCTAAAATAAGCCTAAACCCTAGACCATAACGACAAAACAGACTCAAGAGAACTGAAGTTTTCGTCTCTCACGTAGAGCAAGGTAAGAGTGAATGGTCTGCTGAGCAAATGGTGCAGGAGAGACAAGTCAAAACCCAGGCATGAACTTTCCTTGTCAGTTTTCAAAGATGCTCTAGTTTAAACCTGGAAACCTGATTTCTCTCTTCCTCTAGATAAGCCTTCGGTATAACAGAAAATTTTACTTTGAAGAAAGAAAACAAGTAATACCACTTACAAAATCAGTGGAACATCTCTCTGATTTCACAGAGTAAAAATCAAAACATAACTGTAGATTTGGTCAACCAATGTACTTAAAGATGCCGTGTTTGTATCTTTCTTACTGGGTATTTGCAGTGAGGCAAATTCCAGGACCCTGTTTTAAAGAATCCTAGAATGGTATTCTTGACATTACCATTTCTAATATTAAGGGGAAAAAAAACCTGAGGCAAGATCCCTCTAAAGAGCTTTTTTCTTTTTTAAACCAACACTTTAGGTATCTTTACACACATCAAGTCATAATCCTACAGCTGAAAAAAAAATTAGCACTGAATATAATGAATGTGTACCATCAACCTTATCTGACTTATCTGATATCACTTTTCCAGGAAAAATATCTTTATCTTGGATGCTATTACCATAATACTAAGTCATGGACATTTGGGTCCCAAACAATGGATGCATTCATTCATCCTCCCACCTTGAAATACAAGTCTGAACTTGGGTCACAGATTATTTCATAAAAACACATTTTTGGAGATAAAATTAAGCCTTCAACATCCTCTAGTACACAGTAAACATTGAGCCAGTTTTACAGTGTTCACAGCTGGGCATGCTTCCTTCTTGGAGTTAATCCCATCAAGTGACTCTAGGCAGAGAGCAGGCCATAACCACTGTCAGAGAACAGGGTTCCCAAAGACTATCCTGTGTGAAAAGCATTTGCTCTTCAATCACCTTAACCTTCGCTGAGAACAGGAGTATTTATGTCAATCCTATTCAATGCAGAAACTACTTTAGAGTGACTTAAGAAAGGAAGACAGTGAATGCTGTTACCGGAAGAGTAAAGAAAGACGGGTGCTTCGCTTCATCTTCATATTTGCCTTCAGCTGAACTTCCAGCCTCCATGGATTTGGACGTAGTGTTCTTACCAATACCCATCATTAAGAGAAAAAGAGTAGCTTGGGGACTGAAGTGGTTGGAAGTTAAGGCTTGTCAACAGAAGGAGCCCAGGATCAGAGTCAGCTCTTCCAGTGCCGATTCTCAGGCAGAGATGAGCCCCACAAGTGCCATTTCTAAGCACCTAGAAAAAGAGAAAGCAGCCAAGTCATGTCAAGCATACAAACAACACAGGACACAGACACTGTTTCCTGCACAGGAAAGTCAGAGTACAATTATATCCAAACATTACAAAAACTCATCACTTAATCACTTTTCAAATCCTCATCCACCTTCATTTACAGTCATTAAGATTCTGAACCACCCTCTGGAGAGGGGGACCACCGAAACTGACTATCAAAAACATCAGAATACTAGGGAGGAAAAAAATAGAAGAAGCATTTCTTTGACATGCATTACAGTATCTATCTTTTAGTCCAGCACTATCCAACAGAACCTTTCTACAATGATGGAAATATCCTACATCTGTCTTGTCCAATACATTCGTCACTAGTCACAGGATACTAAGCACTTAAAATGTGACAAGTGCAAGTCTTCCCTGGGGACTCAGTGGTAAAGAACCCAATTGTTAATGCAGGAGACACGGGTGTGATCCCTGGTCCGGGAAGATTCCATGTGCCACGAGGCAACTAAGCCTGTGTGCCACAGCTACTGAGCCTGTGCTCTAGATCCTGGGGGCCACAACTGCTGCAGCCTGTGCACCCTAGAGCCTGTGCTCCACAACAAGACAAGCCAGCACAACGAGAAGCCCCCACACAGCAACTAGAGTAGCCCCCACTTGCAGTAACTAGAGAAAAGCCCACAGCAACAAAGATGCAACCATAAATAAATAAATAAAATTATTTTTAAAATGTAACTAGTGCAGATACAGAAACTGAACCTCCATTTGTATCAAATTTAAGTTTGGCTAGTGGTGATCATTGCCTGGAAAATCCCATGGACGAAGGAGCCTGGTGGGCTGCAGTCCATGGGGTTGCTAAGAGTCAGACACGACTGAGCGACTTCACCTTCACTTTTCACTTTCATGCACTGGAAAAGGAAATGGCAACCCACTCCAGTGTTCTTGCCTGGAGAATCCCAGGGACGGGGGAGCCTGGTGGGCTACCGTCTTTGGGGTCGCACAGCGTCTGACACGACTGAAGCGACTTAGCAGCAGCAGCAGTGGTGATCATACTAGACAGCTCAGCCACAGCCAACTTACTAGCATTGTATGGATCTTAGCTCCCCAACCAGGGACTGAACCTGCACCTTCAGCAGTGAAAGTGTGGAGTCTTAGCCAAAGGACCACCAGGGAATTCCCCTAAGATAGAAAAATACCACATGCAAGTAGAGGGGAGAAGGGACAGGAAACATTCACTGGCACTCAGGTTAGAACAATGTCAGATCTTAGCATCAATTAATTTCCCACAGAGAATGAATAAGCCAGACAAGCTGTCCTGCAAATGAGAAGGCAGGCCTACAAGGAGTTTGGAAAGACAAGTAGAAAACCTTCTGTTTAAGGAATTTTCTTAAGACGCCTCAATCAACAAATACTTTAGATAAGCTGGAGAAAAACAGAAATATAAACAAAAAGAAAACACAAAACCAGAGAATTCAACAGTTAAAGGGCAAAAAAGAAAAATAATAGAAATAGCTGCCAGAATGTCAAGTTGCCTCAATGGTATAGAGCTAGGTACACAAACACAAAAATTTTTGAGGTGGCTCTTTCAGTTTAAATGTTCATCCACATTCTGCATTCATGTTCACATCACATCCATGACGCTTTAAAGCAGTGGCTCTCAGTGAGGAGTGATTTTTTTTTTTCTTCCAGGGGATATCTGGCAATGTCTGAAGACTCTTTTGGTCATCACAACTGGGACATAGCTACTAGTATCTAGTAAGTGGAGGCCAGGTGTACTGTTAAACATTCTGTAGAATGTATAGAATAGATAATTTTTTGTTATATTTGATGCAAATATCTTAGTCCAGCTTTTTGCTTGCTTGCGAATCCTGTGAATGATCTTTTAGAATTGTTTTTATTTTTATGTAACCAAATCCATCAGTCTTCTACATAGTGATTTGGCCACTGCCATCCATCAGCTTTCCAAGATCTGAACAAAAAAAGAGTGTGACAACAAGCATACCTAAATATATTAATAAAATCTTCCTGAAGAGACTCTGACAGATTTTTACCATGGCCAAGACCTTATGTTTTCCAGAGACAGGACAAGCAAAGAGGATGGTGAAAACTGTTGGGTCTTTATAAGAATACTTGCCATAGAGTCACATCCAGAGGGACCATAACCTCTTTGCTTTACATCTAGCCCCACTGCCATTTGCATGCCAGCAGAGCTTTCAAATCTACACTTAACCAAGTTAACTTTAGGGGAAACGAAAGAACTTTAATGTAGAATACATTTATTCTACTTGCTAGGGAAGACTGAAGGCAGGAGGAGAAGGGGACGACAGAGGATGAGATGGTTGGATGGCATCACCGACTTGATGGACATGAGTTTGAGCAAGCTCCACGAGTTGGTGATGGACAGGGAAGCCTGGCGTGCTACAATCCATGGGGTCACAGAGTCAAACATGACTGAACAACTGAACTGAACTGAACTGAACCCATGTTAACTTTAGCTAAAATGACAGGACTTTAATGTAGAACACATTTATTTTACTAGGTTAATTTTATCTTCATGTTTGTTTCAGACATATACGTCCACTGCAGGAGCCAACCCTCCCCACTGGCCCTCATCACCAGAAACAGAGAGGGATAAAATTCCATCTGGACAAGACTACTTTTCATCAAGTACTGGACTCCATTTCTCTACCCAATGTTTAACTGACCCTCACAAGCTTCCTCAAGTGTGCAGTCAAGTGGGTCTTAGGAAGCATTACTATAAACAAAGCTAGAGGAGGTTATGGAATTCCAGATGAGCTATTTAAAATCATTTAAAGATGATGCTGTACTCAATATACCAGCAAATTTGGAAAACTCAGCAGTGGCCACAGGGCTCGAAAAGGTCAGTTTTCATTCCAATCCCAAAGAAGCGCAAGGCCAAAATGTTACAACTACTGCACAATTGCGCTTACCTCACATGCTAGGCAAGGTAATGCTCAAAATCTTCAAGCTAGGCTTCAACAGTATGTGAAACAAGAACTTCCAAATGTACAAAAGTAAAGTTAGTCAGTCACTCAGTCGTGTCCGACTCTTTGTGACCCCATGGACTGGAGCCCACCAGGCTCCTCTGTCCATGGAATTCTCCAGGCAAGAATTCTGGAGTGAGTTGCCATTTCCTTCTCCAGGGGACTTTCCCAACCCAGGGATCAAACCCAGGTCACCCGCATTGCAACAGACTATTTACCAACTAAGCCACCAGGGAAGCCTTAAGTGTAGATGTACAAGCTAGATTTAAAACAGGCACAGGAACCAGAAACAAAATTACCAACATCCACTTGATCATAGAAAAAACAAGGGAATCCCAGAAAAACATCTATTTCTGCTTCACTGACTACACTAAAGCCTTTGACTGTGTGGATCACAAGAAACTCTGGAAGAGATGGGGATACCAGACAGACTTGCCTGCCTCCTCAGAAACCTGTATACAGGTCAAGAAGCAAGTTAGAACTGGACACAGAACAATGGGTTGGTTCAAAATTGGGAAAGAAGTATATCTAGGCTGTATATTGTCACCCTGCTTATTTAACATATTCAGAGTATATCATATGAAATGCTGGGCTGGATGAAGCACAAGCTGGAATCAAGATTGCAGGGAGAAATATTAATAACCTCAGATATCCAGATGACACCACCCTAACAGCAGAAAGTGAAGTGGAACTAAAGAGCCTCTTGATGAAGGTCAAAGAGGAGAGTGAAAGGGTGACTTAAAACTCAACATACAAATAATTAAGATCATGGCGTCTGGCCCCATCACTTCATGGCAAATAGAAAGGGGAAAAATGGCAACAGTGACAGACTTTATTATTCTTGGGCTCCAAAATCACTGCGGACAGTGTCTGCAGCCATGAAATTAAAAGACACTTGCTCCAAGGAAGAAAAGCTATGACAAACCTAGACAGCAGATTAAAAAGCAGAGACATCACTTTGCTGAGAAAGGTCCATATAGTCAACACTATGGTTTTTCCAATAGTCATGTATGGTTGTGACAACTGGACCATAAAGAACGCTGAGCGCCAAAGACTTGATGCTTTCAAACTGTGGGATTGGAAAAGACTCTTGAGAGTCCTTTGGACAGCAGGGAGATCAAACTAGTCAATGCTAAAGGAAAATAACCTTGAATATTCATTGGAAGAGCTGAAGCTGAAGCTCTAATCCTTTGGCCATCTGATGCTAAGAGCCGACTCACTGGAAAAGACCTTGATGCTGGGAAAGATTGAGGGCAGGAGGAGAAGGGGGCGACAGAGAATGAGATGGTTGTATGGATCATCAACTCAGTGGACATGAGTTTGAGATAGTGAGATAGTGAAGGACACGCTTCCCTGTCCTGGCGTGCTGCACTCCATGGAGCTGCAAAGAGTGGGACCCAACTGGGCGACTGAACAACAACACAAGCTATACTGAGGGGACCCATCCACTCCCTTGGGCTGGTCTCTTACAGAAAAGCAGGCTTTGGAAAGTCCTAAAGACATAGAACCAAGTAAGCATAAAAGGTTTTGGGGCCAAAGAAAGTATAGGGCAGGAAGTTTGAGAAAAGTTTTGGGGCAGAGGGCTGCAAAGTCCAAGAAGATGGACAAATGAAGGGAAGAAGATGAGGAAGAAAAGGAGGAGACAGTGACCACTGAAAATAAAAATACATTCTTGAAAGTCCCAAAATGACAAAGCACTCAACAGCCAAGTACTCAAGATTTATGAAGATAGCTTCAAGGCCAGAAACCACGCACTAACCTGAGATGAGAGTCTTTTATATGTAGAGTTGAACTTTCAAGTGGGGAAATGCCAAGGTCCAAAGACAAATGCAGCAAAAGATTTTAAACAGTGAAGTTTAGGGTCTATGTTAGAATTTGTGGTAAAACAGAAAGTAAAATCTGCCAAAAAACCTGAAATGGCAAAGTGTCCTCCCACAGTGCCTAATTGATCCCTCTTCCTACTCTGTGCAAAACAAAGAGAACAAGCAAGGCCAGTGCTATCTGAATACTGCATCACTCATTCAATGGACATGAATTTAAGCAAACTCTAGGAGACAGTGAAGGACAGGGAAGCCTGGCGTGCATCAGTCCATGGGGTCGCAAAGAGTCGGATGTGACTGAGCGACTGAACAAGTGCTATCTTGCCCCTGAGCCCAAGACAAGGGGAAAGATGGGGCTGAGGGATAAAAAGCCCCATTACTGATTCACCAATAATGAAAATGATAATAATGACAGTAGTTATCCAGCTATGTGTCCCAGAGACATCTCTTACCTCTCATTATATAAACAAAAATTACTACTTGATAGGCACACTAACTCTATAAAAGTGGAAACTGAGCTTCAGAGAAATTAAAAGTAACTTGCCAAAGGACACACAGTTATAAGCAGTGCAGCAGCAGAACTCAAACTTTAAATCAGTATTCCTGTCCTAACAGTGTTTCTATAAACAAGACGTAAGCTCCAAGATGGCAGAGCTCCTTCTCCAGAGCTTAAGCCTGCCCTCCTCAGACCAAGAACTCCCAAATATGTGCACTTCCACTGCATAAACCATCATCTCAACAGCACAAAAGGCTCCTGTTTATTTCATCTTGATAGCTCTACTGCAGCAGGAATGGCCATGCTACAGAAACTATCATACTGTTTGATGGTGTCCTAATTAGCCAAAGAATTAGCCAAAGACATCCAGATTCCTTAACGAGGTTTCAGGTCCACTGTGAAGCGTACTATGAATCCTGCTATGCTGTGGTTTCCACCTTTCAGTTAGTTCCTTGATGGCGTCAGATCCTCCTCTAGCCCTCCGGCCCTGGCACATGCTGTTGCTCCAAACACATTCATCTCACCCATTTCCCTCAGGGTAACTCCATCAGTCTGGCCTCTGATCACCATACTTCATCACAGCATCTGGGAACCATGAAGATGGTTATGACACAGCAAGATAATGTCTACCTGCTCAGTCAGACAAGTACAGAACAAGAGGCACTATCCCCAGTGCTGAACTTAGCACCTGTATTAAACATGCCCCAAAATATGTAGAATAAATGGTGCTTAAAAATTAATAATAAAGGTAAATCATATAATATAACAGAAGACCTCAGTTTGATTCCTGGGTCAGGAAGATCCCCTGGAGAAGGGAATGGCTGCACACTCCAATATTCTTGCCTGGAGAATTCCATGGACAGAGGAGCCTGGTGTGTCCATGGGGTCACAAAGTGTCAGACACAGCTGAGTGACTTTCACTTCCATATAATGTAACAATCATTCTTGCTTAATACTTTTATTTAATCTTGGAAAAGGAAATTAACAGCCAATATCAAATTCATCTGTGATACAAGAGACTGTTGTTGCAATTTAGTTGCCAAGTCATGCCTGACCCTTTTGCAGACTGTAGCCTTCCCAGCTCCTCTGTCCATGGGATTTCCCATGGCAAGAATACTGGAGTGGGTTTCCATTTCCTTCTCCGTGGGATCTTCCCAACTGACCCAGGGATCAGTTACGTCTCCTCCACTGGCAGGCAGATTCTTTTACACTGTGTCACCAAGGAAGCCCAAGACCATGGTATGATCCTACAAAGGAATGCCACTATAGCCATTAAAAAGATAGCACAGAGATACTGACATGCAGAAATGTGTGCCCTAAGTTATATACAACAACTGGTATTTAAAAAAAAAACACAGTATCATATTAACAGAAATAAACTAGTCACAGAAGGACAAATACCACACAACTCAACTTGTATAAGGTATCTGAAACAGTCAATCACAGAAGCAGAGAGTAGAATGGCGGTTGCCAGGAACTGGTGTGGAGGGGAAAGTGGGACATTGCTTTTCATCAGATATAAAGTTTACCATGCAAGATGAATAAGTTATAGAGATCTGTTGTAGTTAACAATAATGTACTGTTCACCTAAAAGTTCATTAAGAGGGTTCAGTTCATTTCAGTTCAGTCGCTTAGTCGTGTCCGACTCTTTGCGACCCCATGAATCACAGCACGCCAGGCCTCCCTATCCATCACAAACTCCTGGAGTTTACCCAAACTCATGCCCATCGAGTCAGTGATGCCATCCAGCCATTTCATCCTCTGTCGTCCCCTTCTCCTCCTGCCCCCAATCCCTCCCAGCATTAAGAGGGTAGATCTCAGTAATATATAACAATATCAATTTTCTAAAATGATGCAATGAATGAAAAGGATTAAAGGCAATTTAAAAAATGATAAAAGCAGTATGTACAGCAATAACTCATTGTGTATGTGTAAGTGTGCCACATGCATAAACACACCAAAATGTTACCTGTAATGTTGATTAGTGGGACAGCAAAGGACTTATTTTCTTCCTCTTATTCCTCTATATTTCCAAAAGTTATGTACTTAACAATGAAAGCTATGCTCACTTTCTCCCCCAAGAGCCACATCAGCACCCAGTTCTTCCCTGCTATTAAAAATCAAATCCAGAGAAGTGATCATTTCTCCTTACCAAGGAGACACAAAGCAAAGAGGTACAGAATACAGTTCTCATGTTTAAAGTTGTAAAGTAATTTTTGTTGTCAGAAGAGCATGGAGAAATGCCAAGGATTTGTAAATTACACTTAGCAAGTGAAGGAGGGAACTCACAATAAAAGAGGTATACCACGACTCTATGTTGAAACCACTTAAGAACTTTAAAAATACCTAGAGTCTATTGAATAGGACTGCCCAGCCTGAGCATCTAGATTTTGTTTAACTCTCCTGCAGCCAGAGTTAAAAATCACTACCTTAGGGCAAGTAAGAAATCACTATAGACTTAAAAAAATAATAAATCAACCTCAATAAACATAATGCTGACATGAAGGGAAAATAGCAATTTGGGAAATTCTGCTATAAGTAAATAGAAAAGTAAAATAATCAGATCTCCAACAAATCTTTCAGTTCCCGAAAGACTGAGCCACTAGCTCTCTAGCCATCAGGTATATATGTGTGTGTGTGTGTGTGTGTGTGTGTCTCTAGCCATCAGGTATATATGTATGTGTGTGTGTGTGTGTGTGTGTGTGTGTGTGTGTGTGTGTGTGTGTGTGTATGCATGCTCTTTGTGACCACACTCTTTGTGACCTCACGGACTATAGCCCCCCATCAGGGGTGTGTGTGACTGAGCCACTAGCTCTCTAGCCATCAGGTATATATATATATGTGTGTGTGTGTGTGTGTGTGTGTGTGTGTGTGTGTATGCATGCTCTTTGTGACCACACTCTTTGTGACCTCACGGACTATAGCCCCCCATCAGGGGTGTGTGTGTGTGTGTGTGTGTGTGTGTGTGTATGCATGCTCTTTGTGACCACACTCTTTGTGACCTCACGGACTATAGCCCCCCATCAGGGGTGTGTGTGTGTGTGTGTGTGTGTGTGTGTGTGTGTGTGTGTGTGTGTGTGCGTGCATGCTCTTTGTGACCACACTCTTTGTGACCTCACGGACTATAGCCCCCCATCAGGGGTGTGTGTGTGTGTGTGTGTGTGTGTGTGTGTGTGTGTGTGTGCATGCTCTTTGTGACCACACTCTTTGTGACCTCACGGACTATAGCCCCCCATCAGGGGTGTGTGTGTGTGTGTGTGCGTGCATGCTCTTTGTGACCACACTCTTTGTGACCTCACGGACTATAGCCCCCCATCAGGGGTGTGTGTGTGTGTGTGTGCGTGCATGCTCTTTGTGACCACACTCTTTGTGACCTCACGGACTATAGCCCCCCATCAGGGGTGTGTGTGTGTGTGTGTGTGTGTGTGTGTGTGTGTGTGTGTGTGCATGCTCTTTGTGACCACACTCTTTGTGACCTCACGGACTATAGCCCCCCATCAGGGGTGTGTGTGTGTGTGTGTGTGCGTGCATGCTCTTTGTGACCACACTCTTTGTGACCTCACGGACTATAGCCCCCCATCAGGGGTGTGTGTGTGTGTGTGTGCGTGCATGCTCTTTGTGACCACACTCTTTGTGACCTCACGGACTATAGCCCCCCATCAGGGGTGTGTGTGTGTGTGTGTGTGTGTGTGTGTGTGTGTGTGTGTGTGCATGCTCTTTGTGACCACACTCTTTGTGACCTCACGGACTATAGCCCCCCATCAGGGGTGTGTGTGTGTGTGTGTGTGTGTGTGTGTGTGTGTGCATGCTCTTTGTGACCACACTCTTTGTGACCTCACGGACTATAGCCCCCCATCAGGGGTGTGTGTGTGTGTGTGTGTGTGTGTGTGTGTGTGTGCATGCTCTTTGTGACCACACTCTTTGTGACCTCACGGACTATAGCCCCCCATCAGGGGTGTGTGTGTGTGTGTGTGTGTGTGTGTGTGTGTGCGCGTGCATGCTCTTTGTGACCACACTCTTTGTGACCTCACGGACTATAGCCCCCCACTAGCTCTCTAGCCATCAGGGGTGTGTGTGTGTGTGTGTGTGCATGCTCTTTGTGACGACACTCTTTGTGACCTCACGGACTATAGCCCCCCACTAGCTCTCTAGCCATCAGGGGTGTGTGTGTGTGTGTGTGTGTGTGTGTGTGCATGGTCTTTGTGACCACACTCTTTGTGACCTCACGGACTATAGCCCCCCAGGCTTTTCTGTCCACGGAATTTTCCAAGGAAGAATACTGGAGCAGGTTGCCATTTCCTACTCCAGGGGATCTTCCCAACCGAGGAATATTGCATCTCTTGCATCTTCAGTGTTGGCAGGCCACCAAAAATCATGCACAAATGCAGAATAACAATTCTTTATAATTAAATGTATTTATTTTTAATTGAAGGATAACTGCTCTACAACAATGTGTTGGTTTCTGCCAAACATCAACGTGGATTAGCCACAGGTATATCTGTGTCCCCTCCCTCCCCATCCCACCCCTCTAGGTTGTTACAGAACCCTGGTTTGAGTTCCCTGAGTCACAGCAATTCCCACTGGCTATCTATTTTACCTATCGTAATGTACAGGTTTACCAGCAGAATAACGATTTTTAATCAATATTTATTTCATGAGCTATTCAGTCAGTGATCATTTCTTTTGCACTGCATTTTTTTATCTGACCATTTCCCCCTTGTCAGTGTCAACTCCTTCAACTATGACTTACCATTTCACCCCTGTAAACATTTCATCTTCATATTCAAAAAGGTTTAGCAGATCTGATTGAAAAGCGACTGTCAGTCCAAGACCAGCCTTCCTTTTGGCCCATGTCTCTTCAGAACTCTTCGTAACACACTACAACTGCCAAAGGTCCAGGCTCTAGACTCCTGCATCCTGCTACACCTACAAATGCCAACTCTTTCAATAGTACCTTTTCAGTCTTGCCACAGAGGTTCCTTCAAATTTGAGCAGCATCAATTGGTTATAATTCATTCAGTTTTCCAGGTTGGGCAGCCTGCAATTCTTGGACAGCCTCTCCACACAATAGCATCAAGCCCTTGAACCACACAGAAAACCCCACCTCAAATAGTAGTATCTTAGACTTGAATCTCCTCCCACAAAACAACATAGGTCTGAGAGAGATCCCTATAGCAGGGAGGTTCATGTATAGCCTTTGAGAATCTGTGACTAAGTCTGGCCTTCAGGTTGTTGGGTGTTGTGTGAGTACTCTTCAGTCGTGTCCGACTCTTTGTGATCCTATGGACTGCAGCCCGCCAGGCTCCCGTGTCCATGGGATTCTCCAGGCAAGAAAACTACAGTGGGTTGCCATGCCCTCCTCCAGGGGATCTTTCCAACCCAGGATCGAACCTGAGTCTCCCACATCTCCTGAACGGGCAGGTGGGTTCTTTACCACCAGTGCCACCTGGGAGGCCCCCTGTCGGGTGGGTAGGGAGTTCTTAAAACAACACACAACAAATGTAGATGAGGTACACATTTACCCCAAAAAGATGGCACTGAATAAATGCTACATTGAAACCATAACTGCACAGCAAATCCACTGTTTGATCTAGATACAAAACCCACAGTTCTCCAAAATGATACAGAATAAGAAAGAAAAGAATAGAGAGTAAGAATCAGTGGTTCATATCCCTAAAACTCAAGTGGGAATCTTATTCAGTATACAGATTTCTTCTATACAAATACTGGCAGAAAAATATTCAAAGTTATTATTATTATTATTATTATTACCAGAGCTTCCCTAGTAGTTCAGCTGGTAAGGAATCGGCCTGCAATGCAGGAGACCCTGGTTCAATTCCTGAGCCAGGAAGATCCCCTGGAGAAAGGATAGGCTACCCACTACAGTATTCTTGGGCTTCCCCTATGGCTCAGGTGGTAAAGAATCTGCCTATAACGTGGGAGACCTGGGTTTTTATTATAACATTCCCAAATTAAAGACACAGAAAAGTCTATTAACAGGCAAATAGATAAACAAATCATGGTGGGTCCAAACAAAGGGGTACTCAGCAGTTAGAAAGAAGCAACTATTGATGTACCTAACAAGAAGAAATGGCAGATACTACTTTGAGTGGAAGAAGCCAGACACAAGATATGTTGCCTGATTCCCTGTAGAAAAAAATAATCTTTGGTGGCTGGAAGCAGAGAGTGGTGGCCTACAGAGCAAAGGTGGGAAGAAGGGACTCCAAAGGCAGAGGAAGGACCCTGTGGAGTGACAGAAATGTTCCACATCTTAGCTATGATTCTGATGACTCCATTGGCTTCCTGGTGGTTCAGATGATAAAGAATCCACCTGCAATGCAGGAGACCTGGGTTCGATCCTTGGGTTGGAAAGATACCCAAGAGAAGGGAATGGCTACCCACTCCACTATTCCTGCCTGGAGAATCTCATGAACAGAGGAGTATGGAGGGCTACAGTCCACGGGATCAAAGAGTCGGGTACAACTGAGTAACTAACACTTTCACTTCTTCCATTAACTGTATGTAAACTATGGCTCAATAAAATTGATTTTAGAAGAAAAGAAACTTAATTAACTCTCATCCCACCAACATTAAAACATGTCCCTTCCCCCAAATTCTGATTCCATAGACCTGCATTGAAACCTGGGGCTGACATTTTTAATAAGTGCACAAATGTTCTGATGCTAGTGGTCAGATCAACACCTTTGGACTGGGCAACCTGGGGTGGGATCAAGCTATGCTCTCTACGAGCAAAAACGTATCTAGACAGGTAAGAGTGTATGACCAAGAGGGAAAACTCTGGAATAAGTAAACTCAAAACCTGAACTTGCCAAGTGGTAGCCTGGTCCTTCCAAAGACACAAACAAGAACTTTCAGAGCCAGCCAGGTTCAATGATAAAGCACATTTTAAAAGTCAATCTCTTGCTCTCTGCTTAAATCCCATCATTAGGGGATTATAGTTCAATTGTGGCTCTCCATTAAATTCTGTTAAATGCTGACATGTGACCTAAATACTTTAAATTCAAGCCAAAAGAAAGATTACTGGGAAAAATATCCTCAACTTGTACGTGATCAAACTTCCTTTAAATATAATGACTTAAATGGTTGTCTAACATAGAGTCTTGCTTTAGGGTTTAAAATTCAGTTTAAAATTCTGACCCTGGCTAGCTATCATTATTCCATTTAAGCAGTAATGAAATGAACCTGTAAGAAGTGGTTATTATTTGATCTTGTGATTACAGCTAGGCTCACAGGCTATAACTAGCGGGGGGTGGGAATCATTCTACAGTCATTTCCAAAATACTCTTAAGAACTCTTGCTCTTATTTTTCAAACTGCAAGTCACCATCCACTAATGGGCCAAGAAATCAACTTGATCTCAACCAGAATTTGTAGAACAATGAAATTTAACAGAATAAAGAAAATTCAAACACACCTCACAAGGTAAGGGTAACCCTTATCACGGTAAAAATTGTGGGTCACTCAAAAAGAGTCTAAAAGACAATGATGTAAACTAAAGCTCTGCCCAGTGACACAATAGGCATATTTCAAGCACTCAGTTTAACACATGTTATTTGCTGAACTTTAACATACCCACAAAAATAATTTGCCAAAGTGATACAAGATGACAACACTGATAACAAAATATAACATCACCTTGCCTTAACAATGGAGAGAGTGCCCAGAATCATGGCTTCAGAGTGGCCTTTCTTTAAAATCTTTCAGAGCCCTAAACCAAAACACCTCAGTAACAGCATTCAAGACAGTATCTGTTTACATTGCAATGAGTTGTATAAGCTTCTGGCACTGTCTTTGTTTGTCAATTTGTTCTCAAGAAGGGAATTCTTAAAAAGTCAAATAGAACCTGGTTTTCTGAAGGGGAATTAGGGTTGGCTGTCAGGTTTCATCTCAGAGACCACCTGCTAAGAACCTCAGGAGCCCCAGGACCAACGAGGAGCCTATGGTGCAAGCCTACAGGGAACTTGGAAGGGAAAGGCCCTGGGATGAATGTTGCTCGACTACTTAGTGAGTGATAGTCACTCAGTCATGTCTGACTCTTTGTGACCCCATGGACTGTAGCCCGCCAGGCTCCTCTGTCCATGGAATTCTCCAGAATACTGGAGTGTGTTGCCATTTCCTTCTTCAGGGGCTTGACTACTTAGGAATCACCTAAAAATGGAGTCAGGGTCCTCAACAGAGGGGACGCAAAGCCATTGGATAGACATGGCAAATATTCCTGGCACATCTATGGTGTGAGGGGAGTGAGGAAGACCATTCCTAATTCAAAGCAAATATTTTTGGAGCATAAGATGAAATGATAAAATGATAGATGTTAAAAAGTATTCTCTGAATGCAGAAGACCCCTTTGGTTTCTTCCAGAGACATGGCCTGGGAAGTCCTTGGTACAGAATAACCTCTAGTCCCAAGCTAAACTCTAAATCCTAAAGAAGCTTAGATCCAGCCGATGTCAGTCTACACACAGCCTGAGCCATGAAAATTGCTGGTCATGCTATCTGGAGAAGATGACTCATCGGTTGCTCCATTAGAGGAAAACTGGAGTTAAGTTTACAGTAAGAGGACAAAGCAATTGATGTTCTGTTAGTTTGAAGGCTCTAAAATGCAAAGTCATCATTGATCTCTGTTTTTCTGACTTAACGTAGGTGTCAAATGCTGTGGCTAGTATCATCCAACAGAAATCTTTTCCCCAAACTTTATTTAAAATTGTAAGACCTTAAGATCCATCATCCTCACTGTGCCTCTCCTGTCCCAAATATGACCCATGCAAACCATGCTGACATGAAGGGTTCCCAGGTCTTAGCTCAAAAAGCCTCCTCCTATAGGAATTATTTCTGGGTTAGTTGTCCCTCCACTTTCCTGTTTACATGGTACACAGTTTCTTGGTCCAGCTCCCCAACCAGGCAGGGACTGGGCAGGGACACGGTGTTCATCACATAAAAGGCATTCAAATATATGGAGACAACCTGAGCGTTTTTCCAAGCACCAGTAAGCCATGCAATCAAAACAAAACCTATTCCCTGCTCTCTAGATTTGTTCAAGGAAAACATATGGCCAGGATAAGAGAGAAGGCAAGGGAGAGGTAATAGAGGAGAAGGTATAGCCTGTGGGCCAGGATTAAAATATAAATAGATATTTGAGAAAACTCAAGCAGAATCAAGATGCATTTTATTGCATTTACTTCTACTGTGTGATTTAACATGTCACTTTTTGTACAAATGATCTTTTTTATTGAAACACTATTTTTAATGTATTAATATTATTTTTAATGTACAGGGGCACTGAAAAAATAATGTTACATGCAATTTTAGGGGCAAAATGTGCAAAACTGACTGCCTATCATATCCAAGATACAAACATAATTTCACTTAAATTTATTCAAATGATAGGAGGGGTTGTTATTATCCCCACAGTTTAGAAAACTGAGGCACAGAGAGGTTGACATACCCTTGGACAAAAGCCAAGGGGAAGTGGCAAACACACCAATCACTGAGAGCGTGAAAACTGCTTCTGTTCCCTCACGGACTGACTAACAGAACAAGGCTCTAAAGATGAACTGCCAGTAAAGGCCTGAGATGTCACGTCTGATGGTCATTTGGAGGAAGCTGAGCAAAGTCTCAGTTACCATCAGGGAATAAAAAGACACTTCTTCTACACCTCCAGTAACCTTTGTCATTTGATACTCCCCCCACCTTTCCAGTACAACAGCAACCCTGAGTGCTCGAGCAATCTCCAGGGGATGGCCCTGCCCTGCCAACTCTGCCCGCTCAGTACCACCTCAGCTCCTGCTTCTCCCTCCCTTTCTAGCACAGCGGAGGACTCATTTGTCACCTCTAGCTACTGTTGCCACTGCTGCCCCCACGGCAGAAGAGAAGGCACTGCTCATGTGCTGGGAACAGCACTTTGATGCTTCAAGCTCAAAGTGACTTACCAGCTCTCTCCTTGAATTACTAATTAATTAGTAATTACTAATTACGAATTAGTCTTCAGACTAATCCATTCCTCTCTGGAACGCTCTCACCTTTCCTCTGCCCCAACTGCCAAAACAAAATTTCTTTCTTGCACCTGCAGAGAGAGGTCAAGCTCCACCTTTCCCTAATTTCCTGACTACCCATTATATCTGCTCTGTTTTGCTGGACTTTGGCACACTTGCTTCTCTCAACTATCTGCTCTCTTCCTATAATCTGGAAGAAATCCCATTTGCAAATCTCTTCTGCAATAATTATTTTCTCCTCACTCACCCCTGCTGCCCCCTATTCCAGTTTACTGAGTTCTGTCTCCTCCCCACAGGCGCTCCCAACATAAGAAAAGGGGTGCTCTGCAATTTCACCTACCTTGATGGACTACCTGATGGCTGAATAGTGGAATGTCCTTAGTCTCTCAGTTGTGTCCGACTCTTTACGACCCCATGGACTGTACAGCCTGCCAGGCTACTCTGTCCATGGGGATTCTCCAGGCAAGAATATTGGAGTGGGTTGCCATGCCCTCCTCCAGATGATCTTCCAACCCAGGTCTCCTGCATTGCCGGCAGATTTTTTATCATCTGAGCTACCAGGGAAGTTTACACTAGGGTTTAACTACACTACACTGCAAATACCTGGGGCTGGGACACTAATTTTTCTCCAGACTCACACCAAGTACACAGTGACTGAAACAGCTTTTCCTTGACTTTCATTAAATGGGAGCCTTTTTCCTGACCTTTAATAAACATCCCATACCCTTCTTTTTTTCCTGCAGAGGAGCATGTTCCTCCTAAGCTATTTAAAAAAAAAAAAGAAGAAAAAGAAAGAAAAGAAAACCACATCCAATTGATACAGAGACTGCAATTACTTAGAATCCTATGGCACAGATGTATAGCTTTTGTTGGTGTCTAAACCTGACATTTTTACATCCCACAACCTTAAAAGAATTAAAAAATGGATGTATTCAGCTATAAAAGAGGCTCCAGCTCTTCTTGAGGTTTGTTTAATCTATGTTTCTCATTGTCTGTGTACTTACTTTTCTTCAAACCCCTAAAATTCTGTATAAAAGAGCACAGAAGGCCTTGAAAGTCCCCGGACTGGACCTCATTCAGAGAATAAGGTAAATGAGCACCTGAAAAACACTGAATCTAACTTTTTTGGGGCCAAGACACCTGGCAAGCAAGAACTTACTTTCCTGACAGATCTAAGGATAGAATCTATGCCCCCTGCATTGGGAACTCAAGAATCTCAGCCACTGGACCACCAGGGAACTCCCTGAACTTAACATTTTAATTGCTGCAGATCAGATTTTTTATTGGCACTCTCACATATTTAATGAAGAGCACTGTCTTCTAAGAGTTGCATAAATGTTAAGGTTATTAACATTCAAATAATGTCTGACAGCACCAAAAAAGACTTTGGAGATTTTCTAGTAACTCAGCTGGGGAAACTCAAGCTATAGGTATCTTACCCAACTACAGAGCCATGTATTAGCCAAAAAAAAAAAAAAAATCCCCCCCAAAAAACCAGCATACAGTCATGATAGGGGCACACGAAGTCACAGATGCAAATGCATGGAAACAGACACCCATGAACTCAGATGCACAGACAGACACATACAGACGCAGACGATAATTCCCTGAAGTACAGCTTATGTACCAAGAAATGGTCTTACCTGAAGAATAAAATCTTACTGTAGTATCTCCCCAAAATACTTTGTATTCACTGCCCCCACCCACCAATTCTGTGCTGGGCTCTTCTCAAGGATGGGATCATTCTGATGCTCAGCATGAAATGCTTCAGGTGCTGAAGGAATTTCGGTTTTTATAACCCACAGAGGCTCACCAAAATTGTATAACCACCCCACCTAGTCAGAAATGCTATCTACTTTGTATTACACAACAGCCACCACCTGGTTACAACCTGTTACTGCAGGCCTCCAGTATGGTCTGTTTACCATCAATCTGTAGCCGGTTTCTATGTGGCAGGCTGGATACCATTGTGGAAACCAAGCAACTGGTGGGATTACATTTCTCAAACTTACACAAATAAGGAAAATTAAAACCTATCTTTCCAACCCCTTCCATTCAGATGAACAAGTCCACCCACACTGCTTTCTGCTCAGTGAAAAGGGAGATTAATTTTATTCCTTTTTTGGGGGGGTCATTTTTCATTTCCCCAATCAGGGGCCCACAGACAACTGTTTTCAAAACTCAGAGACTTTCAGAGATTAAAAATATATCTGAAGGTATGATTTCTTCATTAAATGACAGGCAAAGCCAACAATAACTGTTACACTGAGAGCTAACCCCTGGGGCCCAGCTGGATGTGGCACCTGTTGTGTGCACTCCCAGCTGCAGAGGCCCCACCAGACAGTGGAAGTGCCCATGAAGACACGGAAAGGGGCAGATTTACACTGAAAGGGAAGGAGCTGCACCTGCAATCAGACTGTGTCCTTTCCAGTCCTGACCTACCAAAGGACTGCCAAAACCTGGGCAATGGGCACCTCATCTCTGCTGTGAGAGGACAAATACTTGCTTCATCTTGCCAACACCACTGCACTTCCCAAATTCAAACAGAAAACCAAGAAACTCAGATGAGAAACAGTCAGACAGAAGATGCATCTTGGAAGACAAGATCCCTGAGATAAAAGCAGAAGAGGGAGCAGGACAACTTCTGGAGAGAAAAGCAGCAGTAAGTGTTACTTATTCATGAGTAATCTTAAGGAAGTCAGCAACGAACATAAGAGGAAGATGCCACTAGACTAGGGGAGAAGCTATAGCAGAAGCCAGAGGGATGGCTGGAAGCCAAGCACTTCAACTGTTCAGGGGGCAAAAGATCACAACTACAAGTGCCCAAAACACAGGTGACATGTGACACATTCAACCCACCAGGTAACATGCCCGGGTAGTCCCTTGCTCCAAGGTGAGCTAACCTATGGAAAAAATATCTAGCCTATGGAAAAAATAACTCAAGTTTCAATATCCTGAATACAAGAACTATAAACAGGATGTTCTGTGAAGACAAGCTTCAGAGAGGTTCCACTGCAGGAACCAAAAGAAAATTTCAATTTGGAAAAAAGGAGCAAAGAAAAAAAAAAAGACAGTTGAGTATAAACACAGGAAATAGGATCAAACAATTACATGAAGAAAATGGTCTAAGACCAAGAGACAACAAGCTGGGGTGGGGAAGAATTACGAGGAAACAAAAAGCACAGAATTAGTTTAGAAGCAATAAAGAGAAGTGAAACTGCAGAAAACAGCAGAAAAATGAAAGGTAAAGGACAAGCCTGAGAAACTCCTAGACATGGAAAAACCCAGAAAGGCAATAACAGTTCAGAGATGAGTATCATGGAGGGGGGAAAAGCAAAGAGCAAAGTCAAGACATGAATAATCCAGTGCTTCTTAAATGGACTTAAAAACAAAAAACAAAGAAGCCAGTCATGCTGCAGGATTCCATTTATATGAAATGTCCAGAATAGACAAATCTATAGAAACAGGAAGATTAGTGGTTGCCTGGGGCTGGGTAGATAGAAATAGGGGACAGGAATGGGAGTGATTTAATGGGTTTGGGATTTATTTATAGGATGAAGAAAATTTCTAAAACTTGATTGTCATGATGGTTGCCCAAGGCTGATTCACCAAAAGCCACTGAACTGTACATTTTAAATGGGAGAACTTTACGGTATCTGATTTATACCTCAATAAAAAAGCCTTTTCTAAAGAACAATGAAGAGGACTTCCCTGGCAGTCCAGTGGTTAAGAATATGCCTTCCAATACATGAGATGCAAGTTTGATCCCTGGTCAGGGAACTAAAATCCCACAGGCCATGGGGCAGCTAAACCTTGGCATCACAACGAAAAGATCCTGCATGCTGCCCCCAGGCTCCGGAGCCCTCCTGCCACATCTAGCGAAGCCCTAAGTGCTGCAACTGAGACCTGACGCAGCCAAATAAACAATGAAACAAAGATACAGGAAAAAAATCACAACCAATTCTGAGATTAAGAAAAATATGAGTACAGAGATGGGCACACCAAGCTTCCCAGGTGGTAAAGAAACTGCCTGCCAATGCAGGACGAAAGAGATGTGTGTTCAATCCCTGGGTCAGGAAGATCCCCTGGAGTAGGAAATGGCAACCCACTCCAGTATTCTTGACTGGAAAATTCAATGGACAGAGGAGCTGACGAGTCACAGAGTCAGACATGATTGAGTACACACACACAAGGGCACACCAGAGTCATTAAAAAGTCAAGAGAAGAAACTAAACTTGAACATATCCTGGCAAAATAATTTAGCTATGGGATGAAATAGAAACACTCAGGGAGATGAAGAAAATGTTTGGTTTACTTAAATAGTAGCAATAATTAAGATTAGCCCCAGGATTTTCCAAGGCAGTAATAAACACCAGAAGTCGAAAGAAAATACAGATCTGTAAAGAACTGGAGAGAAAAGTTGCCCAAAGAATTTTATAATCAAACAAGTTGCCCTTTGTGTGTTAAAGCCAAAAACTTCAGAAATGCATGAAACAGAAAAGCAAAGCCTGGGGCTATACTCTAGCCATGTAAGAGGCAAAATTCAGAGAGGTCACTAATAAACAAGACTACTAAGAATGTATGGCAGCCAAAACCATCAAGATTAGAACATAAACCCAGTACATCAAATTATTCTCTAAGCATATACTGAAAGTAAAAGTATTAGTCACTCAGTCGTGTCTGACTCTGCAACCCTATGGACCGCAGCTCTCCAGAACCCTCTGTCCATGGTATTCTCCAGGCAAGAATACTGGAGTGGGTCGCCACTCCCTTCTCCAGGGGATCTTCCAACCCAGGGATCAAACCCAGGTCTCTGGCACTGCAGGCAGATTCTTTCCCATGTGAGCCACTACATAACGTTAAAAATGTGATTAAAAACAAAGCAGAGTGAACAAGAGTACACTAAAGGCTGAACACAGAAAATGAGAAGATGGTGAAGCCATTCCAAACAGACAGGAATGGAAAAAATACCATTAGATTTCAGCTATGACAACTGAAGAAAGCTGTTTTCTTTTTTCAATTTAAAAGGAACCATTATTAGAATTTGAAGACTAAAACTACAGACTAAAACTAAACCTGTAAATTAAATTCATTAAAAATATTCCCTGTTTTGTCAAAAAGTAAATGCCTACGATAGACCTTAAAAATGAAGCAAGCGGAACTCCCTGGCGATCCCATGGTTAAAAAATCAAACAAAAATAGACCCTGTGCTCTTTTTTAAAAGTTCAGGATTTGTAAGGTATCAAACTGAAGGGACTTCAAAGAAATTGTATATTCTACCAAGACCCCAGTCCTAGTGCATCAATTTGGAAATCAGTGGCGTGGCTGCTCTGTCACACTCTAGGTGCCTTGATTAATGGCTCTGAGGGCACAGGCTATAAGAGGTGGGAGACGGACTTCCCTGAACGTTCAGTGGTTATAACTCCAAGCTTCCACAGGACACTTGGGTTCAAACCCTGGTTTACTTAAATAGCAGCAATAATTGAGATTAGCCCCTGGATCTTCTGATAAATGTCAGAAGTCGAAAGAAAATAGAGATCTGTAAAGAGCTGGAGAAAAGAGTTTCCCAAAGAATTTTATAATCATGTGGAAACTAAGAACATGTGGTCCTGGAGAAGTCTCTTGAGAGTCTCTTGGAAAGGAAGGAGATCAAACCAGTTGATCTTAAAAGGAAATCAACCCTGAATACTCTTTGGAAGGACTGATGCTGAAGTTGAAGCTCCAAAACATTGGCACCTGAAGCAAACAGTTGACTCACTGGAAAAGACCCTGATGCTGGGAAAGGTCGAAGGCAGGAGAAGAGGGCAACAGAAGATGAGATGGTTGGATGGCATCACCAATTCAATGGACATGAACTTGGGCAAACTCTGGGAGATGGTGAGGGACAGGGAAGCCTGGCATGCTGCAGTCCATGGGGTCCAAAGAGTCAGACACCGACTTGGCAACTGAACAACAACAATAATTGTTATTTTTAAAAGTCAGACACAATGGAATTCATGCCAGAAAGTATTAAAAGGGAGAAGAAGGATCAGTTTACATTGCTAAATTGTAAAATTAACAACAGAAATATGTTAATTTTTATGTTCTGAACATTATTTCACTGAAATAAGGTCCATAATGGTCATCAACACAGAAGAATGACTAACATTTTATAAACATACCTATTGATCTCCAAGAAGATAGGAGGCAAGAGGGTAGAGGGGAAATGAGCAGAGACTTGATCTCCATGTTAATTCTATTGTGCATCAATTAGAGAATCTGACCAATATAATGAATAAAGGCTAATATAGTAAGTATCAAACTGCACACCACAGAAAGTAGAGCTTTATTTTCAATGGCTAAGAAGCATTAGTGAAAACTGACCACCATGACAAATGAAAATTTCAGCCTCCACAAAAAGAACACTTCTCATTGTTTGATCGTGTTAAAAACAGATTTAAAAGAATTTTTTTTTTATCAACCAAGAAAATATAACAACTTCAAAATTTTCTGCCTTTCTCCCAAATATGTTAGTTCAAAGGTGAAACTAAGACTGTTAAAAAATATCCTTATAATTAAAAAAAGAATAAGCAACAAAATACTCTAAAAAAAGTTAAAAATAAAGAGAAGAAGAGAAAATAGCTAAGAAATAAGCAGCAGAGTTGATAAATTTGATAAATACATCCAAGAGGGCTCTTAAAC
Organism: Dama dama; assembly: GCF_033118175.1. Lineage (NCBI taxonomy): Eukaryota > Metazoa > Chordata > Mammalia > Artiodactyla > Cervidae > Dama > Dama dama. The sequence continues at coordinate 47,668,101 of NC_083703.1, forward strand.
AAGCCTTTTGGCACTTCCCAGATGGCACAGCGATAAAGGGTCTGCCTGTCAATGCAGGAGACGCAAGAGACACAGGTTTGATCCCTGAATCTGGAAGATCCCCTGGAGTAAGAAATGGCAACCCACTCCAATATTCTTGCCTGGAAAACTCCATGGGAAGAGGGGCCTGGTGGGCTCAGCCCATGGGACTGCAAAGAGTCGGACATGACTGAGCATGCACGCACAAGGCCAAGGCAGATAGAGACCTTCCATTCAAAAACACACTGGGCTCAGATGCATATGCTACAGAGATCCCAGTCCTAGTGCATCATCCCTCTGCAACTTGGAAACCCAAGGCATTTCCCAGGCAAATGCCTTCCAGTATGAGGAAGTTTCTTCCTGTGCTGCTGCTGCTGCTAAGTCGCTTCAGGCGTGTCCGACTCTGTCTCAGTGCCAAAGCACTGGTAAAGGATGACAAGCTTGTCAATCATTTTTGAATCTAAGCATAACCCTGATTCCACATTTGACAAAGCACAAGAGAAGGAAACAAGCTAGTATTACATTTCATGTCAACAGGCAGAAGGGAGAAAACCATTAAGATCCAAAAAGAAAATCAGAAACCAAAAAGGTATTTAACAAAGCTCAAAATCAATTTTCAAATGAAATCTGTCATGCATTCCAATATAGAAGGAAAATGTCCTCAAAAAGAATCCCTATCTCATGCCAAAAACCAACGAGATACTTTCTCTGAAAAATCCAGCAAGGTCATATTAAAGCCAAAAACAGAAGGGAGTGTGATGTCTCCATTAGAAAAGACTGTTCTGGAAGTTCTAATTCAGTACAAAAAGGATTTTAAAATTCAAACAACAGAAAAGGAAGGGGACTTCCGTGTAAGTCCACTAGTTAAGACTTCACCTTCCAATGCAGGGGGTGCTGGTTCAATCCCTGGTTGGGGAGCTAAGATCCCACATGCCTCACTGGCAAGAAAAAAAAACAAAAACCCAAAACATAAAACAGAAGCAATACTACAAAATAATAGAGATTTTTTAAATGGTCTACATCAAAAAATCTTAAAAAATAAAAATAAAAAAGGAAGACAAAAGAATTATTCACAGATTTGTCTACAGAGAAAATGAGTTACAGGGGTGAGGGGGAGCACTAGAACCTGATACTTCAAAAAAGTAGCCATTTACAAATGGACAAAGGAAAACCCCATCCCATGTACTAGCATTAACTCATATGATAAACCCTCTTTTAAAGTACTGTATACATACACATGCAAGCATGCTAAGAAAGCAAAAGATGACACCAAGCTCTTTACAGTGGTCATCTCTGTAAAGTGTGATTATAACTGTTTTTACTTTGTGGAAAAGTTTTAATTTAAACTTTAGTTTTGTCCCTCCCAATGTATTAGAAGGCAAAATTAGTAGTAGCTCAATATCTAGCATCTATATATGGTTAGTAAATCTAGGACCAAAAATTAGGCAAAACAACCAAAAGGCTAAACATGGTCAAATACTGAAAGAAAAAAAAGTTTAATTTTTCAGAAATTATTATGTATTTGAAAATATCCAATTTGATTAATGTAATCTCTGATTTATATTTTTCCTGTAAGGACAAATGTAAACTCTTTTTTAAACCTTATGCATTTGGTGATTATCTATTTCTGCCTTTCCAGATAAATGTTACATATTGACATTTCAGCGTCCCTGTTTTTGTAAAATTGAGTTAAACAACAAAGAAGGTTTACAATTATCAACTGGGCAAAGCTACTCTGATCCTGTAATAAGATAAACTGGGGCAGAGGGGGCAGTAGGTAGGTTAGTGTTTGTGCTCAGTCGTGTTCAGACTCTGCAACCCTTTGGACTGCAGCCCGCCAGGCTCCTCTGTCCTGGAGATTTCTCAGGCAAGGATACTGAAGTGGGTTGCCATTTCTGAGAATTCTCCAGGGCATCTTCCTAACCCAGGGATCGAACCTGTGTCTCCTGCAACTCCTGCCTGCAGGCAGACTCTTTACCCTAAGCCATCAGGGGACAGGGGGAGAGAATTCTGTAAACACTAAAAGGAAATATATTAACAGCACCCTGTAGTGTTACAAGGGCTTCCCTGGTGGCTCAGATGGTAAAGAGTCTGCCTGCTGTGCAGGAGACCCGGTTTGATTCCTGGGTCAGGAAGATCCCCTGGGAAAGGAAATAGCTATCCACTCCAGTATTCTTGCCTGGAAAATCCCATGGACAGAGAAGCCTGGCAGGCTACAGTCTATGGGGTTGCAAAGAGTCAGACACGACTAGTGTCTGTCATTTTCTAGTGTTATAAGACAAATTAAAAAATATGAAAATTATTTTATTAATATTTTGGAAAATTTCACACAAAAAGTAGACAAAACTAAAATACATTTTAACTTCATATCCAACTTACTTCTGACTATGTATTGATTCACATGGCAACTTCTCTACTTCATTAGAAGTGTCAAGAGACTACTAGGTGTTTGTGAGTCTGCTGCCATTCAATTAATAATTAAACTAATAAAAAGCCTTGATTTTAAGTTGAACACACAACCAACTAAATTCAGGCAACACTTCCCAGCCTCCTTTGCAGCTAGAGGTGGCCATGTGATTATGTTTGGCCAATGGGATGGGAGATGAAATAAACATGCTCTCCTTTCCCTTTTCCCACTGACTGAAGCAAACATCCTGAGTCATACGAATGAATCAATACTCTAGAAATGTTGAAACTATAAGAAAAAAAGGAGCCAGATTATGTTAAAAGCTATTTCATATTTGTGTACATTGAAACAGCTAAAACTATACCCCATCTCCAAAAAATAACAAAACACACATAAAAGAAAATCTGATGACAACATATTTAAAATAAACTCAGCTACTAAATTTTCAATAGGAAATAAACCAGTACATATTTCAAACCTGACTGAATGCTATTCTCCAGAGATGCATCACAATAAAGAATACACATTTGCATGAGGTGAATAAATTCACTGTTTCCCTTGGCTACCAAAAGCTTCACTGGCAGACACTTAAACGCTGGCCTTTCATACATAATCTCAGAGCACAACTTGGAAGAATTCAGCAATAAAAGTAAAAATAAACTTTTTCCACTCTGAAAGTAAATCCATAGTGAAGACCGCATCCTTCAAACTGAAGATTCACATTACAGTGTGTTTTGTCAGAACCTTGGCGTAGACTACAAGGGGTGGGAAAACAGAACTCACTGAGCATCCAGAAGCCCATGCTATAGACCATGCACAATTGTGCAGACCATGAATGATGGTGTAAGTGCAGGAAAATCATTATCCAGTGGGCCTCAGAAGTCTTCCTCTGCAAAATAAGGATGTTGATCTAAATCTGTGGTTTCTGCACTTTTGCTGTTAGTAATGAAATAAGCATCCTCAAATTCAAAGCTAGGAGGGGGAGTGGTTTAAATAAGTAGGTAGATGATGTTGTTAAAATGAGGACTTGATACTCTTTACTGTCAAGTTTTAATACACACTTTACAGAATTAATACCAAAAAAATGTCCACCAGTATATCAAAGATTCCATAACCATACGAACTTTGCTGAGAGCAGCAAGAAAAGTACACTTATAAGCTTTCTAGCAGCAACAGCCTGCAAATGTTATGCTGCACTACACCATCATTATTTAGTTACCCTAACACAATGGTGTGGAGAAGGCAATGGCACCCCACTCCAGTACTCTTGCCTGGAAAATCCCATGGACGGAGGAGCCTGGTGGGCTGCAGTCCATGGGGTTGCTAGGAGTTGGACACGATTGAGCGACTTCACTTTCACGCATTGGAGAAGGAAATGGCAACCCACTCTAGTGTTCTTGCGTGGAGAATACCAGGGACGGGGAAGCCTGGTGAGTTGCCGTCTATGGGGTCGCACAGAGTCGGACACGACTGAGGTGACTTAGCAGCAGCAGCAACACAATGTTGATTTTGAATTAGAGGGGTACTTCCCCGGTGGTACAGTGATTAACACTCTGCCTTCCAATGTGAAGGCATGGGTTCAATCCCTGGTCAGGGAATTGAGATTCCACATGCCTGCTCAGCACAGGCAAATAAATAAATAAATAAATAGAACAAAGAACCATTTAAAAATTTTATTTTTAAAAATGGGCGGGGGGGAGGGGAAGGCGGTGGGGAGAACATGCAAGACCAAGGAAGGCAAAAATATCAACTACTTTAATTCATCTAAAAATATAATCCATTTTTAAATTTAATTCTTTGGGTTAAAAAAATATGACATTCCTATTACAATGGCTAAAACAAAAAGAAACTGCTAACATCAAATGCTAATAAGGACACAGAGTAACTGGAACTCTCATACACTGCTGATGGGTTTGTTAAAATGGCACAATCACTAAAACCCAACAATACACTCCTGGTTATCTTATTAGCAATACACTTCAGAGAAATGACAACTTATGCTCAAACAAAGTCTGTAACATAAATGTTTATAGTGGTTTATAATAGCCCAAACCTGGAAACAACATTCACCTTTGACTAATGAATGAATAAACAAACCATGGCACATGCCAATTAAAATGTGATCTCATTTCACACCTATCAGATAACGCAGGAATAAAAGAGTTTAATAACACCAAGTGTTAGCGAGGCTGCTGATAAACAGGAATTTTCCCACCATTGCCAGAAATGTAAATTAGTTGAAATACTTGGGAAAATAATTTGGTAACATCTAGCAGGTTGAAGATGTGTGTGCCCTATGATCCATCAATGACACTTCTCCCCCATTTTACCAGTATGCAACCAACACATCAATAGGAGATAAGTCCTGGTATGTTTAAACAGTGGAATAAAACAGCAGTTAAAACAGTGAACTCTAGCTACCTGGATCAACATGGCTTGAAAACATACTTGAATGAGCGAGGAGGCTGCAGAAAACGTATCACATAAAACCTTTTATTATGACTATAGGTTTTAAATCAGTCAATATTATACCTGGGTTTATGGATATAGAAACATGTGATACAAAAGTAAAAATGTGGACTGCAAAGTTACCTACAGGATAGAAAGAGGGAGAGAGATTAGGATATAAAAAGGATATTTAAATGTTTTATTTTCTTATTAAAAAAAAAACCTAAAGCAAAGATAACATATTTAGATTTATTAGATTGTGGTATCTGACATATGAGGGTTCACTCTTTCAATTTCTTTCTATTTGAAATGTCCCAATTAAAAACAAATTTTTAACAGAGAATCTCTAGAAGCATACACAAAACACAGACAAAAACTGGTAAAAGCAATTGCATCCAGAGAGGTAAGCTGGGATCAGACAGGAGGGAGACTTACTTTCCCTGTCTGTCTTCATGTACTTTCTGAATTTTGTTCCATGTATATCCACTATTTTTTTTTTAATTACAAATAAATTCGATGTACTCTTCACTTCCAAGGGGGAAAAAGAAAACTAAAGTATTTTTATTTTGGATAAGGAAAGGCTACGAATGGAGATTCCAGCCCAGACTTGCCATGAATGAGCTCTGTCATCTTGGGAGGCGATTTAATCCACACTTCTCCAAGGGTTATGCCACTTCTAAAATCCTACCTTCTGTGAAAACACAAACATCTCTCCATAAATGAGAGATCAGAAGTTCTAAGTATACCAGCAAGGAGCAATAAGCAATTTTCCTGTAACTGGGTGGAAAACTTAGAATCTGTTATAACAGGCTTACATAGACCATCTGCAGTGATTGCCTCATGTCCTGTGCGGAAAAACGTGGGTAGAGATGTACACAGATATTCACTGTTACTCAACACTCAATTAGGCAGGAAGTTGAGGGAGCACTTATCTGATGACTTATTTTCTTAATGAACTAAAAAGTGGAGGTCACGGTGAAAAGGAAGGAGGCCAAGGATGAAATCTGGGAAAGGGATGAGTAAAATGACTGACAAAGGGAAAAAAAAAGTCAAGGATCTAACTGAGTCCAAAACATAGAAATACGTAAAGAAAGTCATCATGCTAGCCGATTTCTCTCCAGCAGAGTGCAACTAACAACAAAAACACAGAAAAGTTACATAAGCAGGACTGCACCACAGACAAAAGCTGGCAAGTTATGCAGCCAGTTCAGAGAATGAGAAAACCAAGGTGCTGGTGAGATGAGAGTCACATGACTCCCTGGAGTCCACAACAGGTAAGACAGATTGGGAAGCCTAGAGGAAGCCAGAGAACACCCAAGTACCCAAAGATCGAGGACCACTGGAGGAGAACAAATGAGAGTATGAAGGACAGAATGTTTGTAGAGGGGAGATTCTCCAAGCTCAAGGTTCCAAAGTATCATCTGGGAGATAACAAGGCCCAAGAAAGCTTAAGTGAACTGGATGTAAAACTCGCTGGAAAAGATAATGTGAAGGAAGACAAGGTTGAAAGACTGGATGAGCCAACAACTACTTAGAGATGATGTTAGAAGACACAGTGCAAAGAAACAGAGCAAGGTGGGAGCCAACATCCAAGGCCACAGAATGGCCAAGAAGTTTACAGATAATGGCAAAAGAGCAAAGGGAGAATGGTACCAAAAATGGGTTTGAGCTTCAGACAGACAGGCATTATGGCCAGAGAATACAGCCAGCTATCCTCACTACCTGCAACTCTACAGCAGCTAGAGGATTCCTACTCATACTTCAGATCTCTGTTTAAATGATCAATTTCTCAGCAATTCCTTTCCAGTATCCTCAAAAGCCAAATTAAACTGCTCCTCTCCCTTCACTGTTCCCTTCAAAGCAACGACACAACTCATACCAATTCTTTATACACATTGATTCTCTTCCTGAGTTCATACAGCAAGGAATCCACATTTTCCTTAATCTATTTGGTTCCTAAGTTTGGACTAGCAAAATAAAAGATTTCAGAAAGGGAAGGGTATACCCAAGAATCTATCCAGAGCTGCCAGGTCAGGAAGGCAGGTTCTCTAACAAACTGGTTTTAGGACACCTTAGCCATACACACTCAAAAGTAGTTCACTTAGTAAGAATTTCTAACATATTAAGATTCCTTTTTTATTTTAATGTGATTCTCACTATACTACTGATGGGAATATAATTATGTGTAATTTTTCTTATGATAATATGAGAAATCCAGAAGTACATAAATAAAATTTACTCAACAAACCATATAACTACTAAATAATTTTTTTCTTTTTTAAAATACTTATTAATTTATTTGGCTGCATTGGGTCTTAGTTGCAGTGTGCAGGCTCTCTAGTTGCATGCTCACCACAACTAGAGAAACCCCACATATAGCAACAAATACTCAGTGAAGTAAACAAATATTTTTTAAAGAATTTTTTTTTCTACTTCTCAAGGTAGGGAATAAATGAATTAACATCTAGAAATACTGCCTATCAACTGATCTAATTTTGGTGGTTCAGTAACATTTTTTGGACAATGGGAAACCTCTACATTTGACAGGAAAAAAAATGAGAAAGGGGAAGCTGATAGAAACATCCTAAACTATGAGTACATTTTATTATCCAGTCCTTCAATGGAAGTGGCTTCCATTATGAAATACTCAAAAATCCAAAAACTTAGAACTTGACAACTCAGTAGTAGATAAAGTGATATGGTCTTGACCTGTGCCACCCAATGCCACCAGCCCCATGTAACTATTGAGACCTGAGATCTGGTCAGCCCAACTGAGAACAATAATGAAGTGATAATGATAATTACTGATAATAATGAATTTTATAACATTTTATAAAACATGTTACTAAAATAAATTTTACTGTTTTTAACTTTATTCACCATAGCTACCAGAAAATTATGTATGTGACTTCCATTATAATTGTATCAGACAGCACCAGTCTAAGAAAGTGGGTATTACTACTAATAAAATATGACCGAGGTTAGGTCTTTCCTCACCTCTATGTGTGAGGGTTACCAGGCCAAGACCTGAGCTCCTGGCCCCACCTGCAAGACTGGCCCCAGTGGAAAGAAGGGAGATTTGGTTTCACTGGCAGGGACGTCTTCTGTAGCTCAAGGCGGGCTTCTTGGTTCCTCATCACAGAGCCCTTCCCTTTCAAACGCTCCTTGCCAGCTCCCCTTTTCTACCTTGCTCATTTCCTGCTAGATTCTGTTCCTTTCCAGTGCTCGCCTTTTCCGTGGGTGGGTGGGCAGGGGATAAAGTTTCCTGCATGACTATTTGCTGGTGATTCATACTTTAAAATGAGGGCTTCCCTGGTGGCTCAGATGGTACAGAATTCGCCTGCCAATGCAGGAGATATGGGTTGGATCTCTGGGTCAGGAAGATCCTTGGAGGAGGGCATGGCAATCCACCCCAGTATTCTTGCCTGGAAAATCCCATGGACGGAGGAGGCTGGCGGGCTACAGTCCATGGGGTCGTGCAACTGAAGTGACTGACCACACTCGTATGGAAGGGGCCCAGAAAAAAAAATAGAAAAAAAAATAAAATAATAAAATAAAATATGACCGAGGTTAAAAAAAAGTAGGTATCAGGGAAAAAAGTAAATGTTATTTCATAGTACATAACCATAATAATCAGATGCATTCAAAGAGTGTGTTCTGACACCTTTCTATAAATACACATGTACACAACACAGGCATCTTAGTCCAAATATCAAAGCAAATCCTATATCATGTCCTACATAATCAACTTTGCAGCCTGCACTGTGATAGATGGGAACAAGTGCCTTCACCTCATTTCTCACTCATAGCACTGAGAGGAGGAAGGGAAAAGGCCAGAGCTGAAATCCACGTGGTAACAAGCACAAGCTGAAAGGCCAAAAGAGGAGTCAGGAGCTCTTCTTAAGAAGCTCAGAACCAGAATAAATCTAAATAAAAACAGGGCCCATCCAAGGGTAAACTCTACTCAAACCTAAAGGCGTTTTTTTTTGCGGGAGCTGTGCTGGGTCTTCCTTGCTTGAGCTTGGCTTTTCTCTAGTGGCGGTGAGCAGGGGCTACTCTCTAGTTGCAGTGCTCAAGTTTCTCATTGTGGTGGCTTCTCTTGTTGCAGAGAAGGGGCTCCAGCATGCACAGGCTTTAGTAGTTGTGGTGCATGGGCTCAGCAGTTGTGGTTCCCAGGCTCTAGAGCACAGGCTCAATAGTTGTGGTGCAGGGGCTTAGTTGTTCCTCAGCTTGTGGGATCTGGGATTGAACCCGTGTCTCTGGCAATGGCAGGCAGATTTTTTTTTATCATTGAGCCACCAATAAGACCCCAAAGGGGCTTTATAATTACTGAACTGTAGGTTCAGGTTTTACATGGCTAACCTAAAACAAAATACCTGTATTTAAAAGCAATTAACATCAGAGGGAATGGGACAGATTTACTGTCAATACCAAACAAAAAGTCAGCAAACAACTTAAGCAATTTATATGTTTTAATCCAACACTAACATGTTGATTTTAAAATATACCCAACTGAAAAGACCACAGCTGTTCTAATATGCTTGGAATCTCTTTCATATAACCATTACATAACTCTTCCATCTTCCTTCTTTCCTTCTCTTATGCAAGCTCTGTAATCATCATCAATGTTTATATAGTTTTTTGAAACTACTCAATTTCTCTCATAAATATTTAATTCTCTTGTTGCCACTGATTGAACTACTAATATAAACAACACAGCATTTCTATATGGCATTTTTAGTCATGAGAAAATAGGACACTGATGTCAACAGCATGAAGAGTTTGTAAACCAAAAACACCAGAATTACTAGACACAGTGAGGTCTCTCAGAAATCAGCCTCCAATAAAACAGAAATTCCCCTTCCCTGCTCAGTTTTTCATCCAGTATATTTATCCAAGACCCTTCAGATCTGTGGTAGTCAAATCAACTCCTAAAATACATGTGAATCAGCCTCCAGTCTGCAGGCTCCAGGGATTGGGCAGAGCTGTTGATCTCAGCCATGAATGCCCAGGCAGTGAACTGTCACCTGAATGCTCTTGAAAACAATAATGAAAAGTACTATAGAGCCTTTGCTTTTTCTTAGCTTAGTAAGAGCTCAGTATTTTAACATCTGTACTGATAAGCTCAAAAAAAAAAAAAAAAAAAGGAATAAACCATCTGTTCAGTTAGCTTCCTTCACCACAACTATCTGAGCACTGAGATGGAAATTAAGAGTACACGTGAAGCAACATACCACCTAACTGGACAGACTGGGACAACTACTGAATTAAAAAAACACAGCATAATTATCAAACAGTGCATGAGAGTTCAGAAAAGTAGCAACTCAACAGGGCTTGAAACTGTTAGAAATGACTTTTGGAAAGTGGGACTTGGCACCAGCCTTGAAGGATGGAGAGTCTTGAGCAGGAGATCATCATGGAGTCCAGAGGTAGGCATGAAAACAGGTTAAAGAGGGCACACAGTGGGAGATGGAGGAAGAAGACCCCTCACATGGTCATTGGAGTCTCTGAAGTTCATGTGACTGCAACACAGCTTTATGACACATGAGCTTCTGGGTGTGTGAGGAGAGTAGAAAGAGACCATCGCTGGATAACCAAGATAGGAGATCAAGAAGCTACCACGTTAATCCAACTATATGGATCTTGGCAAGTGGGATGACAGAAGCAACAAGGACAAAAAGGGATGGATAGAGGGAGCAGCTCCAAAAATAACACCAAGACTTGGTGTCAAAGATGACTTCTGGGAAAACAAGACTGTCTCTACTTCATAAATACGTAAGGAACAGATTTGACTGTCAAGTAGTGAATGAAGTTTGAACATGGTGATTTTGAGCTGGTGGTGGCATGTACATTTGACAAGGGGCCACCAAAGACCGCCAGAAATTGAGAGAAGCTCTGTGAAAGGCCTCCCTCATAGCTCAGTCAGTAAAGAGTCTGCCTGCAGTGCAACAGTCCTGGGTTTGATTCCTTGGTCAGGAAGATCCCCTGGGGAAGGAAATGGCAACCCACTCCAGTATCCTTGCCTGGAAAATCCCATGGAAAGAGGAGCCTGGTGGGCTGCAGTCCTTGGGGTCACAGAGTCCGGCACGATTGAGTGACTAACACTTCACTTCTGTGAAATAACACAGCAGAGAAAGATCTGTCAACTGAAATATGAAAATAATAACTGAAACTCTGGGAGCTAGGAGAGCATTTATTTTGCAGATATCCACAGGCAGAACTGCCTTCCCCTCACCTCCCTCTTCATTAGTAATTGTCACTTTAAGAACGCAAAACATACAATTTAATGATGATGTCTTATGTGAAAAAAAACTACACATAGAAAACAAAAAGAATGAAAGAAATACGCAAAAATATTCACAGTGCTGCTGTTGTTAAAAAGAGGATCGAGGATATTTTCCTCTTCCTAGTTTTTGTTATTTCCCAAGTTTTATTTAATTTTTAAATAGACTTCTATTAGAAAACTGGGTGGTTAGTCACTCAGAGCCAGACATTCTGGAGTGCAAAGTCAAGTGGGCCTTAAGAAGCACTGCTATTAATAAGGATAGTGGATGTGATGAAATTCCAGCAGAACTATTCAAATCCCTAGAGGATGATGCCATCAAGGTTTTGCATTCATTATGCCAGCAAATCTAGAAGACCCAGCATTGGCCACAGGACTGGAAAAGGTCAATCCTCATCCCAATTCCCAAGAAGGGAAGTAAGAAAAAGTGTGATAACCATCGGACAATTGCACTCATCTCCCACGCTAATAAGGTCATGCTTAAAATCTTGCATGACAGGCTTCAGCATTAGGCAAACCAAGAACTTCCAGATGTCCAGACTAGGTTTAGAAAAGGAAGAGGACCTAGAGAGCAAATTGCCAACATTTGCTGGATTATAGAGAAAGCTAGGGAATTTCAGAAAAACATCTATCTCTGTTTCATCGACTACACTAAAGCTTTTGACTATGCGGATCATGACAAACTATGGAAAGCTCTTAGAGAAACGGAAAACCAGACCACCTTACTTGTCTCCTGAGAAACTTGTATGCAAGTCAAGAAGCAACAGTTAGAACCCCGTATGGAACAACTGCTTGGTTCAAGATCAAGATAGGAGTACAAAAGGGCAGTCTGCTGTCACCCTGTTTGTGTAACCTATAAGCTAAGCACATCATGAGAATTGCTGGGCTGAGTTACAAACTGGAATCAAGACAGGCTGGAGAAACATCAACCACCTCTAATGTGATGATGATGGTGGATGATACCATCTCTAGTGGATGATACCACTCTAATGGCAGAAAGCGAATAGGAACTAAAGAGTCTCTAGATAAGGGTGAGGGAGGAGTGTGAAAGAGCCAGCTTAAGGCTAAATAATAAAAAAAACTAGATCATGGCATCTGGCCCCATACTGCATGGCAAACAGAACGGGAAAAGTGGAAGTAGTGACAGATTTCCTCTTCTTGAGCTCCAAAATCACTGCAGACGGTGACGACAACCATGAAATCAGAAGATGATTGCTTCTTGGCAAAAAGCTATGACAAACCTAGACAGTGTGTTGAAAAGCAGAGATATTACTCGCTGACAAATGTCCATATAGTCAAGGCTATGGTCTTCCCAGTGATCACATATGGCTGTGACAGCTGGACTGTAAAGAAGGCAGAACGACAAAGAATTGATGCCTTCCAACTGGTGGTGCTGGAGAAGACTCCTGAAAGTTCCTTGGACAGCAAGGAAATCAAACCAGTCAATCTTAAGGGAGATCAACCCTGAATATTCGCTGGAAGGACTGATGCTGAAGCGCCAGTATTGTGGTCATCTGATGAGAACAGATGACTTATTGGAAAAGTCCCTGATGCTGGGAAAGACTGAGGGTGTCAGAGGATGAGATGGCTGGACGGCATCACCGATGCAATGAACATGAACTTGGGCAAACTCCGGGAGATGGTGAGGAATATGGAGGCCTGGTGTGCTGCCGTCCATGGGGTAGCAAGGAGTCGGACACAGCTGGGCGAATGAACAACAAAAACATTAGAAAATTAAAAATGTTTTAAAAAGGAATGATTTCCTGTAAGCATTTTTTAAGTCTTATTTACTTCTGGCTGTGCTGGGTCTCTTCTTGCTTCCAGCAGGCCTTCTGCAGCTGCGGTGGGTGAGGACTGCTCTCTAGTCGGAGGGCTCAGGCTTCTCCTGGTGGCTTCTCTTGTTGCAGAGCACAGGCTCTAAGGTGCACAGACTTCGGCAGTTGTGGTGCACAGGCTCCGTAGTTGCAGCTCACAGGCACCATAGAACAGGCTCAGTACTTGTGACGCACGGGCTTAACTGCCCCAGAGCATGTGGAATCCTCCCTGACCAGGGACTGAACCTGTGTCCTGTGCATTGGCATGAGGCTTCTTGATCACAGGACCACCAGGGAAGTCTCCCTCTCAGCATTTTTGAAAGTTCTTGTAAGTTTTCACCTAGTGAATTAATTTTACTGTATGTAAATTAAAGGTAAACAAAAATATCATTGATATAATATTTTACATTCACCATGCTGAATAAATTTAGTTGTAACAAGGCAAAGTAGGAGTAAAAATTCTTGCAGTGTCTCAATTCTCAATTTGCCAGTCTATCAAAATTAACTGGAAAATCTTATCACTGTGCCCAACAACTTTACTCCTAGAAATTTACATACATACAAGAAAAGTCTCTTCAAAGTACATACAAGAAATTTCACTACAGTATTATTTATAACAGCAAAAAATTTTAAATGACCAAAATGGCCATCAAGCTTTGGGATGAGGGAAATGGTAGGAGGAAAGAAGAGAAAAAAAAGAAATGTTTCTTAGTAAGGTATTTGTTCATAGTCTCACTACTTAAGTTGGTGAGTACCTGAATTAAAGCAAGGCAACAGGTCTTCAATTTTTCTACCCCCAGGCTTCACATCTGTGACCCTGACCAAGAACTCCAACAGCAATAGACATTTAAATGTTTGTGGATTAAAAAAAGTCAAAAGCCCACGTAAATGAAAATGAAAATATTTACCTCCTACCTTGTAATTAATGTAAGTGGCAAGACTGTGCCTGTTTGTTTTCTAGTTTAATCTACTTATGTGGAATTTCGCCTCAAAGAAGTCCATTACCTTATCATTAGCACCAACCTAATGATTATTCCCAGGATTGCATTTAGTCCTTTGCTGACCTATGCAAAGGGCAAAGTCAAGCACAAAGGGACCATCAGCACAACTCTCACAAAATGTAGAACAAAAAAGATTGTGTTTTAGATGCACCTAAATGCAGACATGTCCATATGCTTTCCATTACAAGCTGCCGAGCTATATTTCCCTGTGCTGCCGAAGTCCAAGCTCAAAGCAGCATGTGGAGTCCCGGTTACGAAGTCAAGACCTAGCTAGAGAAAAACAAACGGTAAATCAAAATAAAAAGTAATAACAAACCTGGCAGGAGGCACTAGGCATGAATGCAGTCTACTTTTCACTGGGCCATGCTCAATCCTAGAACATGCTCCCTTACTTCTTTCCTCCAAAGGAAAATATCCAAGGCTCTAAACCATCCCTGGGCAGGATTACAAATTGCACCTTCAGTCCCTCAAAAAGTAACTCCCCATTTGCACAAAATATTTTGGAAGACAGTATTTTAGAGCACCAGGAGAAAGCAATTTTGTACCCAAAGGGCTTTCTTGATAACTCCATATGCCTTAACACAACACCTCAATTTTTAAAAACTTTAAAGATTTCAGTTCTCACTATGTGCCAGGCACTGTACTATACATCGTATGTGTAATATTTCATCTTCAAACAACTCTTGACAACTGGGCCCACACTTTATGAATAAGAAAACCCAGAAGGGGTGAGGCCTCCTGGTCAAGGTCCTGGAGACGTGACAGTACACAGAACAGAGCCCCAAGAGGACTGAGACAGCAGAACCTTCACCTTTCACTATGACTCTACACTGCCTTCAAGGCCACCCCTAGAATAAACTGAGGGTGATATATTTTGAGAGGAAAATAGAAGACTTAATTACTCAGAAATCACTTTCTTAATGTTTATTAAATAAACTTCTTAATGTTTATTAAATGAACCCATTTCATGTACTCTTGTATCTATGCATGAATTTCGTAATAAAAACCCAGAGCCTGACTCAGGCAGCATCTCTGGAACAGCCAGTGCAATTAAGAACCTGGCTCTCCATTATAAAGAGAAACGCATGAGACGACTACAGTTCAGCCAGATACCAACAAGTTCTTCACTGGGAAATATTTAAGCTGTGAATCTTTCAACATCACTGATTATTCTAGGCCAACTTAGCATCACCACTCACAGATGACTCTAGGTAAATAAGGACATAAATGCCAACAGAGTTGTACCAGTCCAGCCTTCAACAAGCCTCCAGTGATACTGTATATTTAACTTCAGAAACTAAACATTGGTCTTTTGCTGTTTGGAACAAAAGACACTACTCATTTTAAATGATACAGAATATGAATAGAGAAACCATGGTTTTCTCTAAAACATACTTTGCATACAAGGCAAAAAAAAAAAAGCATAATTTACTTCCCAAAATTAAATCTTCATAAACATAAATCTACTTTAAGCTATGTTTATTAAAAATTTAGAGTCAAAAGGGAGGCAAGAATCAATGAAGATTAGCCAAGAAGAGAAATACTGGAAAGAACATGAAAAAAAGTAACAAGAAAAGCTTTAAAAGAACATCTTATTTTTAGTGAAATAAATTATACATTTTGTATTTTGAAAAATGCAAATAGCACAATATGCATAGCATCATTTGACTTTTATTATAATTACACAGACCATATTTGTGGACACAGGAATGAGCTGAAAAGGATAAACATCAAACTGCCTTGAGTGTAGGGGTGATAAGAATCTATATGACTTTCAAATTTTACTTTATCCAATTCTGATTATTTAGAATTAGTTAGAATTCTCATTATTTAGAGTTAGAATTAGTTCTTTTCCAACATGCATATGCTCATTTAAAAAATATGTAAGATATATAAGAATCTATATGACTTTCAAAATTTACATTATCCAATTCTGATTATTTAGAATTAGTTAGAATTCTGATTTGAGTCAGAATTAGTTATTCTCCAACATGCATAAGCTTCTTTTATAAATCCTTTAAAAAGTTAGAAAAAAATTGTTTAAAAAAAAAAAAGGTTCCATGATAGCAAAGCTGCAAATTAACAAAATATCATTTAGACATATCATAGAAAAATTCTGAAAGTGAAAGCACGATGACTCTGAATACTTATTTTTGGAAAAATTTTTTTTTTAATATTTTAAAAACTCACTTTCTACTCTACCGAACAACTGTCAGAAACTAAAACATAGAACTGGGTGAGAGGTTCTAATATTGGGGAAATACAAACATTTTAAAGAAAAGAATCTGGAGAAAGAAATTAAGCAGGAGAAGCCACTCAACAAAAACAAGACTGAGTTATCAAGTGAGCATCCACAGTGCCACTGGAACACCTCTCCCTTCATAAGTACCATACCCTGAATACCTGTCCTTTGCACACAAGGCTACACAGCTGACATCACAGCCTAGGCCCAAGTACTACATGCAGTGATTTCCAACTCTGATTTCCTAGAGAAAAAAAATCACCAAAAAAAAAAAATGGGAGGGACATCCCTTGTGGCCTAGTGGCTAAGACTCCACACTTCCAATTCAAGGGACCTGGGTTCAATCCCTGAGCAGGGAACTAGATCCCACAAGCAGCAACTAAGAATTTGCATATCGCAACTAAAAGATCCTGCATGCACAAGCAAGACTGAAGATCCTGCATGCCATAACTAAGATCCAGGGCAGTCAAATAAATAAAAATATTTTTTTTTAATGTAGTGAGAATAATACAGAACTGTCATTTTTGCATTCACCATTTCTTTAAAAAGGAACATTAACACTTCAAAAGCAGGACAAATCTAACCACAGAGCTAACACCATTCACAGGCCAGAAACTCTGAGAAGCAAAATTATTACATCAGTTCAGCAGATGCCAAATAGGCTGTCAAAACACCTATTCTGATTATTATTATTATGAGCCGCACCATGCGGCATGCAGAATGTCCCAGACCCATGTTCTCTGCAGTATAAGTGTGGTATCTTAACCACTGGACCACGAGAGAAGTCCCATCTACTCTGGATTCAAAAAAACAAAAACAAAACCTCTTCAATTAAAATTAAAATGATACTTGCTGAATATGACAAAAAATATCTTCTGAAAACAAGGGCAAATACAAAATATACTTTTCATGCTTTTACATTTAGATTTTTTTAAAGGATTTACAAAAGCACTTTTATGTACCTAAAAATCTAGATTATTGAGTGAATTTTTAGTAAAACTACTTTTTGAGATCCTGAATAAGTAACAATAACTACAGAAAAATATAAAAGCAAAAGAATTATTCTCAAGAAAGTGTCAGACTCAGACAAATTCACAGGCCAGTTATTTCCTAAACTTTCTGGAAAGAAGTGGAAAATTGGTAACCTTCCCAATTTCTTCTGGAAAAACTGACAAGCTAACAAAGAAAGCAGAAAAGAAAACTGTAAGTTAACCTCATTTGCCATTCCTAGATTTCTTTAACTTTTGCAAATTTGACATGCAAAAAATGACACCTGGTTTTAATCTTGATTTCTTTGATCCATGTGTCTATAGTTCTCCTATGAATTGTAAATGCCTTTTTTTAAAAGAAATTTCTAAATTTTTTTAATTAATTAATTTTATTTTTGGCTGCTCTGGATCTTTGTTGCTGCACGCGGGCATCTCCAGTTGCAGTGGCAGGCTTCTCACTGCATGGCTTCTCCTATGGCGGAGCATGGGCTCTGGGCCGTTGGGCTTCAGCAGTTGCAGCCCCTGGATCCTTAGGGCAGGCAGGCTTCAGGAGCCTAAAGTATATGGGCTTCCCTGGTGGCTCACACAAGAAAAATGTGCCTGTAATGTGGAAGACTCGGGTTCGATCCCTGAGTCAGGAAGATCCCCTGGATGAGGGCATGACAATACACTCCAGTACTGTTGCCTGGAGAATCCAATGGACAGAGGAGCCTGGAGGGCTACGATCCATAGGGTGGCAGAGTCAGAGATGACTGAAGTGACTTAGAACACATGCATGTAAGGCTATTACCGAAGTATGACACAAAAGTCTGATTTTACTTTTTAATAGTACTGGAGCAAATGTAAGTAATTAAGGCACAAGAGCTCCATCAACCCAAAAGAGACATATGTGCCCTATGCACTAAGACAAACACTAAGCCCCAAAAGCACCCAAATTTAAAACCTGAGTGGAAAGCTTATAAATGACACCCAATCTCCCATTCTGGCTGCTTACAACAAAAGCAGCCAACTTCCAGACCGTAACAGTTTAAGTTCCTATTTATTGGGACCAAGATGTTGACAACTTCTAAAGTTGAAATTTTACTTCCTAATTCAGGTAATTAACCCAAGCATATTTTAAAAGAGAAGCAAATTTGAAATCTGAAAAAATTTTAAACAAAATCATGTTCTGGTAGACTATTCATCCGTAAGAAAAATATTTCCTTTGAAAAATGAGATTTTTATTTTGAAAACTAAATACCAAGAAAAATGATCTACAAATCAAAACCTTATGTCTTAAATGCATCATAAAATTTCAAGAAAAAATGGGCGGGCAAGATTATTAAAGTGTTAATATCTAGGATATAAAAAGAACTGTTACAAATCACCAGGAAAAAGATGAACACAGGATTAGAAAAACTAGTGAAAGAAATAAGTCAAACAAAAAAAATTCATTAAAAAGTGTTCAAATTCATTAGTTATCAAAGCAAAGCAAAAGAAACATGGTTCTTCTTGGTTTAAAAAAATTTTTTTTAAGTTTAAAAAATAAGATTAATTCCCTAACCTGGATGCAGAAATATCTGACATATATGTTACATATGTTTCAAAGCTTTAAAAATGCAAATGATATCCCATCTTCTAAAAATGTAGTCTGAAAAAAAAAGTATATAGATTTCCATACAAGGCTATTCACCATTGTATTCCGTTCACTACAGGGGGGAAATAAATGGCTCATAAACTAAATACCCAACAGTAGAAAGATCTGTCTAATAAAACATGATGCATTCAGCACAAATGAGCTGCTAAAAAACATGTTTTAAGGGACTATTTAATGATTTAGTTATAAGCCTAAGACACATTGCTAAACTTAAAAATGGGATTTAAAAGGCCCCTGTAGATTTGACGAGCTGCTCATCCAGGCCTCCCTGCCTGATCACCCCAGCTGGGGTCTCTCGGGGGACAGCCGTGGCCCCTACGCCTTAGTGTCCTCCGTCCTGAGTATCTCATCGGCAGGCGCCTGATACAGACTCGTTCCTTCTCTTCTGGAAGAAGAGTGGAGGACAGGATGATGTAAATATCATGCCAGGTTACATCCTAAGACTGGGTAAGATACTTGAATTCTTTTAGATAATCATCAGGGTCTGAGGAGTAGGAGTGAAGATGCTTTTCAATCTGAGACAGATCTGTGAGGGAGAATGGGACTTGAACCCAGACAATGCCTTCTGCTCCAGCTATTTCCCCTGAAGGGAGGAGAGGGGCAAGGGGAAGGGTGGGGGGGGCCCTGCGGTGAAGTTTCCTGTTTTAAATTTGCTCGGGACTGGGTACCGGGAGGGGACCCAGGGAGGGGACCCAGGGAGGGTGGGGCTGGGGGCTCAGAGCTAACCTCAGGCACGGCCTGGGGCGAGGGGTGGGAGCTGGGGCCTGGAGGCCAGGCTTGAGAAGGAGGCGGCGGGAGCGGACAAAAAAAAAAAAAGAAAAAGAAAAAAATAAAATAAAAGGCCCCTGTATGTATGGGAATTCCCTGACAGTCCAGTGGTTGGGACTCGGCGCTTTCACTGCAGCAGCCCAGATTCAATCCTGGAAGCGGGAACTAAGATCCCACGAGCTGTGTGGCAAGGCCAAAAATAAAAGGCCCCATGAGATCTCTATTTCGAAACACATACAAATAAACATATATATGTGCATATGTGAAAGACAGTATACTTTCAAACAAATCAGAAAAAAAGAGGGATCAGCAATGAGTAAACTAAGCTATTTTGTGTATAAGTTTTCACCACAATTCCCAAATTCCTTAAGATGGGACACTGGTCTCACTTTCAGATCTTTTTTCCAGGAATTCTTATCTTAATCCTGACCAATGCCTTCGTATACTTCAGTAGCAATTCTAAGCAACAGTTTCCATGTTCCCCATATCATAATTAATTACTGTGAACTTCCTGCATATTCTTCTCAAATCAGCCCATTTCCTATAGCAAAAAGAAAAAGGACACAAAAATTCCTGAGAAATAACAGACACTCTCCAGGGAGTCTGCTCTATCTTTGCTCTCTGTACAGACCAGGTACAACTATACACACCTAGGAGGAAGTCTAAAGCAAAACCATTCCTTGAGAGAATGACATCAGTGATAATATTAAGAGGAAATGCACAGACCTCTCTAATATTGAATACAATCGTCACCAAAGTGACTGAAAGCTCCACACATGAGGCTCTCACTACTACAAAAATTCTTTTATAGCAATGGTTCTCAAACTCTAGATGCACACTGTAATCACCTGGGAGATTTTTTTTTTTTAACCCCTACACTTATATGCTATACTCTGATCAACTGTATCCTAGCTGATTCCAATTTGCTGTTAAGGAAATTAAGACTGTATATTTGCTGTTAAGGCTGCTGACTTGAAGCATTTTTTCCAAACATCATACCAGAGTGAGTAGAGAACAATTCAGTAGACTGGGGCCAGCAATTTTTTTTTTAATTAAAAAAATCAATAAAAGAATAGGACTTCCCTGGTGGTCCAGTGGTTAAGAATATGTCTTGCAATGCAGGGGACTCAGTTTCCATCCCTGTCAGGGAACTGGGATCCCACATGCCCCTGAGCAACCAAGACCGCACACTGCCAACCACTAAGCCTGTTCGAGACACAACAAGCTAGTCCCATGCACCGCAAGGAAAGATCCTGCATGATTCAACCAAGATCCCATGCACCACAACCAAGACCCTATCAGTCAAATAAATAAATATTTTAAAAAAAAGAAATGAAAATATCAGAAAATATCAGAACGTATTACTGCTAGCACAGATACATATTTTCTCATGAAATTTTTTGTTTCTAATATGTAATTCTTGGCAATACTACCCAGATTAACCTACAGATTGAATGCAATCACTATCAAAAATCTCAGTTGTCTTTTTGGAAAAAATTGACAAATTGATCCTAAAATTCAAATGGAAATGTAAAGGACATAGAATAGTCAAAACAATCCTGAAAAAGAACGAAACTGGAGCACTCACACTTTCCAATTTCAAAACTTAATAAAAAGTTGTGATAACTAAGACAACATAGTCCTGGTATAAACTGTTAGTCACTCAGTCACGTCTGATTCTTTTGTGACCCTACGGACTATAACTCACCAGGTTCCTCTGTCCAGGAATTCTCCAGGCAAGAATACTGGAGTGGGTAGCCATTCCCTTCTCCAGGGGGATCTTTTTGACCTGCATTGCATATAGATAGACATACAAATCAACAGAATAAAATTGAGAATTCAAAAACAAATCTTAACATTTGTCAGGTAAATTTGGACAAGGAGGCCAGGACAATTCAATGGGGGGAAAGAATAACCTTTTTAAAAAATGCTGCTGGAAATCCATACACAAAGAATTGAAATTGGAGCCCCCCTACCTCACACCATATACAAAAAGGATCAAAGACCCAAATCTATGAGATAAAACTATAAAACTCTTAGAAGAAAACAAAGGGGTAAATCTTCTTTGAAATTACAACAAAGTACAAGCAATGAAAAAGATAAATAGTACCTTATCAAAATAAAAAAGCAAAAAGCTTTTAATTAAAACTTCGGAAAGCTTAGCTTAATTAAAAACTCGGAAAGTTTCAAAGGACATCAGCAAAAAAATAAAGACAACCCATAAAATGGAAAAAGTTATTTGTAAAATTATGTATCAGGCAAGGGACACATCACATATATTAAGAAAATTTATAACTCAACAATAAAAAGACAATCCAACTGAAAAATGAGCAAAGAACTTAAGACATTTCACCAAAAATGACATAAAACTGGTGAACAAGCACATGAAAAACTGCCCCACATCATTAGGAAAATGTAAATAAAAACCACAATGAGACACCACTTCACACCTACTGGGATGGCTATTCTCAAAGACAGACAATAACCCATGTGGAGAAATTAGAACCGTCATAAATTGCTGATGCCTCCACTTGGCAGTTCTTCAAAATGTTAAACAAAGAATTACCGTATGATCCAGTAATTCCACTTCCTGATATTTACCAAAGAAAATTAAAAACATGATCACACCAATGTTCACAGCACCATTCTTAACGGTAGCTAAAATCCAGAAACGACCCACTGACCATCAACTCGTTAGTAGATAAACAAAACGTGGCACTGATTCTTGCAACAACGCAGACATCTTAAAGACACTGTGCTAAGTAAAAAGCCAATCACAAAAGACCACACATTGTACGATTCCATTTATATGAAACACCCAGATAAGGCAAATTCACAGAAACAGTGCAGATTCCTGTTGCCAAGGCCTGCTGGGGAGGGGAAAAAGGGGGATGACTGTTAATAGGTATGTGGTTTCTGAAATTAAGACAGTGGTGATGGTTACACAACTCTAAAAACAACTGAAACTTACCTTTCAAAGTGAAGACTTCATGGTGTGTGAATTCTATCTCAATAAAGCTTTTAAGATTATTCTGTCAAGAGCCCCTTCCCTGTCATTCCCACAGAACCGCATGTGGCTCCTTTACCGTAAGATAGAAAGGTTATTTATTCATACTAACCCAAAGGCCTTACTTCAGAGTCTTATATTTCACAATCAGATCACAAAATCACTTTGGACGTCACAACTAATTTTTTCCATGAAGTAGAAAAAGTAAATATCAGAATATACATCATATAATATTTTTGTGAAACTTGTTCTTGAGAGACATATATATGTCGGTGGAAAGTGAGCCAGTCAAAACAAAGTCTGGAAAATATAGGAGTTGATGGACACCTACTCAAGGAACAAAACAATAAATACAAGATCTCAGAATTGAAAACAAAATGCAAGAAAGCTGAAACCACTTTGGAGGGTTACCCTAGGCACTGAACTAAACACTGGAAGTGAACTGGACTCTATGTCTGTTTATACTGGTCAAGTAAATAAGATTCCCTACACTGTTAACTGCCCAGGACTTCTGAGAGGGTTCAGAGGAGCCTCCTGCTCCCACGAAGTTCAGGATCACTGCTGGAAATACAGGACCTCAACTTAAACTGGGTGTCAAAAAGCATGTACAAATATGAGAACTTCCACAGAAAAGGAAAAATCAATACGGCTAGTATATTCAGTTTATCTTCACAGGTAAGAAAAAAGAAAGAAAGAAAACAAGAACCCACAAAACTGCTCTGAGGGAAGGAACATTTTCAAAGACTGAGGGTCAGAATCCCTGATACAAAAGATATGAACAGCACAGAATACCTGAACCTGAAGCAAAGGTATAAATTGTATAATTCCTTCCAGCTAAAAATCTGAGTTCATCCTTAAAACAGCACAAAAAGTGAATTTGGAGAATTACAAAAACAGGGACAGAGTCTACCAAAAATTTATTTTGTGGTATACAAAATTCCAGGGTCAATCTCAAGATGACAAATTTTTTGTTCATTCAAACACTAAGTATGATATTGTAATTAAGTGAAAAAGACATTGAAAATAGGACACTTTAATATCATCAAAGATTATAAACAATAATGCATACCAATAAATATTGAAAATAAAAAGGACCACTATCACATTTAGACCTGTTCTGTAAGTACTCTGCAGTTTATATTCAGAAAAAGAAGTATTTAAGAAGGAAAAAAAACAAGACCTTTTGCAGCTAGTATGACTGTTTATCCAAGAAACTCAAGAGAATCTACTGAAAAGTAAAACTTAAGAGAGTTTGGTCAGGTAGTATGCCAGACACAGTGCTATTTCATTCCCCTTGTGGACACACAAATGACTCCCCTTGCATCTAGGATATGGCCTATGGGAGAAAATATTACTAATTCCAAGCTCGGCCCATAAGAAAATTCTTCCATGCACAAAATCTGACAAAATCTCGCAAAATAAGAGGCCAGATTTTGAAGTCAATTGTGATGTAAGATGGAAGGAGCCTAAATTCCCAACTCACCTGTTAGGGGAGAATCACCTAGAAAAATGTCAGCAAGAAATAACTTTCTATTTTGTTAGTGTACAGACTTTGGCTAGCATTAATTAAGCTGAATAATATAGGTGGTCAGGTATAAGATATATGGACTGCATATACATACTTTCTTTACACTTGCTTTATAAAATTAGGAAATAGGGTACATGGAAGGGAGGAGGAAGAAAATTATCTCACTCTAAATTGCAAATATTTTAAAATAAAGAGCAATAAATAAGTGATCTGTAGACCATACATTAGTGAGAAGTTTAAAAATGAGAGCTATTAAATCTGCATGAATCAAAAGATTTGTTCATAGACAGAACAATTCAATATGATAGGATGAAGTCTCCCCAAATTAACATATATTTAATGAAACTGCCGATTAAAAGTTATTTTGAAACCCTAATTTTGTTCCTTTTTATGGATGAGTAGTATTCCATTGTATATATTATATATACCACATCTTCTTTATCCATTCATTTCTCAAAGGACATTTAGACTGCTTCCATGTCTTGGCTATTGTGAATAGTGATGCTATGAACATAGGGTGCATGTATATTTTTGAATTATAGTTTTGTCAAGATATATGCCCAGGAGTGGTACTGTTGGATCATATAGTAATTCTATTTTCAGTGTTCTGGGGAACCTCTATACTGTTTTTTGTTTGTTTTTTTTTCCTCCATACTGTTTTCCATAGCGGCTGTACCAACTTACATTCCCACCAACAGTGCAGAAGAGTTCCCTTTCTCCACACCCTCTCCAGCATTTGTTTAAAAAATGCAAATCTTAATAGCATATTTCTCAAACAGAGTGAAAGCAGAATCAAATATAACTTGTCTAGCAGCATCAACTTTACTCAAAGATTAAGAGGAAAAGTGTTTAATGTTAAGCCAAGTACTGATGTTTCTGGAATAGAATATAAAATTCACATTAATTTTAGATAAAAAGACATAAAACTGTCAGAGTTTTCATACTCCCAGCACTTCAAAATATGCAAATATTCCCCTATGCCACACTTTTGTGGAGTAATTTGTGAAGTAGTGTCTTAATATAGAAAGAGCTCTTGACAATAAAATGTGAACTCAAACTATTCAGTACTGATCACATAAATATTAATATTACTATGAAGCAGGAGTAAACAAACTTTCTACAAAGAGCCAGATGGCAAATATTTTAGGCTTGCTGGTCATATAGTGTCTTGAATGATCACAACTATGTTCCAATAAAACTTGTTTTACAAAAACAGATGCTGGTGGTTCCCCAATCAGCAACATCCCCATCATTTGGGAACTGGTCAGAAATTCAGATTACCAGGCCTCACCCCAGAACTTCTGAATGAGAAACTCTTAAGTTTAAGATTTATCATGTCAGACAAAAAAGAGGCTGTACCCCCAACCAGGTGATGTGCCTTTTGGAGACAGCAAAGGATTTAAGCCAGCACTGCAGCGGGGACAGTAAGAGTCTCCAAATAGGATACTGAAACATCAACCACAGCAGAAACAGCATTTCAAGTAGACCTTTTCATCAGAAGCAGGAGGAGAAGACCATCCACAGAGTTATTATACCAAGACCTTTGTAATGAAGTCTTGGTCCAGAATGGAAAAGTTCATGCAAGTTTAACACTGGAGCATGTATGTCGTTACTTGAACAAAGGGTTAGAGGGAAGCCACCTCAAAGGAAGAGTATAAAAGAAAGGTGAATGTGTTGGGGTTGAGAGCTTGTGGGAGATTCCTACAGGAACAAATGAGGCAACAGAAGGAATAAAGGACTCCAAGTTGGGGTGCAGACTAGTCTTGGGTCAAATTCTGACTCAGCTACCATGATTTTGGGCAAGGAGCTAACCACCACCAACTTCAGCATCCTCAGATGTAAAATGAGAATAATACCTACTTCCACAGGGCTGCTGTGATTAAAGGCTGTTAGTGAACAAAGGAAGTGCCAGGCTAAGTGCCGGGTGACCACTGACACTAGTTTCTCTGCTCTCTTCTATGCCAACAGGAGCTAAGAAACACAGACCTTCAAGCAAGACTTGGGTATAGCATTCTACCACTAAGGGACCCAAGCTTTATTGGAGCATTAAGAGCAGAATTCAAGACCCAAGAGTTAACTTAGAAAAGTTAACCAAGCTCCACTTTCTTCATTGATAAGATGCAGACCAGAACCACGCTGGCTGCCAACTGTTGGAATCAACAGTAATGACCTCAAGTGCTCAATACACAGCCAGTGCCCATCAGCACTGTCTGGTCTTTCCTGGGTCCCCTCTATTGCTTAGAGGTTCCTGGAGAGAAGAACAATTTTTAAACTTCTTTTGAGTTCAACTTAGAAGATAGGAAGATTCAACTCTGTAAGATTCACATGCACATAAATGAGAAAGGTAGCCACCCAGATAGGCAGGCCTATACCAGGCGCTCACTGAGACATCCCAGGGCAGCCGAGACACCCCAGGGCAACTGACACAAGGAGACTGTAAGGATCAGCTGCTTTCAGAAAAGCCTGTGGAAAGAACCCATGACTAAAGAAGGCTTTCTGGACCGCAGAACAGAAAAAGCCATGGTTTATGGTCCAATGCCACCCTGACCTCCTCATATGAAAAGAAGAAACTGAAAAACTCATCAATGCTACAGAAAAACAATGATGAAGGAAGAACCAGAGTCAAGACCATAGCTGACAGAAAGAGGCTGTGAGTTGCACTCTGAAGTTGCTGAAAAGTTCACGGGCAGTGAGACTTCTTGGTTGAAATCTTAAGTATGATCCTGCATAAGATTATGCACTGCCCACTACTGCACCCATTACACTTGAATACTTAGATATTTCTATATATAGTATAATATACTAAATATATATTGCATGATATACAAATCATGTCTATGACACGTCCTAATGGAGGGAAATGGCCATTTTTGATGAATCCAGATTTTTGCTTTTTGTGCTACCTTTAGATTCTAGGCCTGCATAACAACAACAACAACAAAAAAGAAGTAATGCAAGAGACAGTTATGGGGGGAAAAAAAACAAGTAGATGGAATTTTCCTTTACGGGATAAATTTTCAAGGAAGGCTTTAGAGGCCACCCAGACCTGAAGTCAGGGATTTGCCTGCCTGAGGTCAAAGGAGAGAATTAAGACAAAGGACAGTGAAAAGTTCCCAAGAAGATTTACATTCCCACCCAAGAAGACCTGTTACAAGGGAGAACAAAATCTGACTCCATATTGGATCTGTTTCTTCTACTTTAATCTTTGCTTTAATCTTTGCTTTTGTTCACTAAAAGGTTACTGTCCATACACAATGGTCTGCCTAGGGGAACCCTGTCCCTCCGCTTGATTCTTTGTTCAGAACCTTGTCTACCTGTGGATGGCTACAGGGAAGGAAGAAATTAACAAATCTGCCCTCCCCCACAAGGCTGGCCATTCCCGGAGATATTTGCAAGATTAACAGCCTTTTTACTTTACTTCCTCACCTCCCACCCCTCTATAAAAGAACCTAACATCCAGACTCCAATAAGATTTGAGACATAAGTCTGCCATCTTCTCAGTCTGTCAGCTTTCCAAATAAAGTTGTTATTCCTTCCTTCAACACCTGGTTTCTGATTTATTGGCCTGTCCTACTGCAAGCAGGCTTCCCTGGTAGCTCAGAGGTAAAGAATCCACCTACCAATGCAGGAGAATTATGCAGGAGAATAATGCAGGGTTTAACCCCTAGGTCAGGAAGATGCCCTGGAGAAGGAAAAGGCCTCTCCAAAATTCTTGCCTGGGAAATCCCACGGACAGAGGAGCCTAGCAGGCTCGCAAAAGAGTCACACATGACTTAGCATCTAAAACAACAACCACCTGTGGCAAGCAGAGCAAGCTTGGACTCAGTAAGAGAATCCCCCACCAAACACTCACCCCACCCTTTACCACTGCATTTGGTCACACCAGGTTGCCATGGCAATTTAACATGCCATGGAAGTGTGGTTCTTGGGGCTGCCACTTTCCTTCTAGGTGCTTGGGCCGGAACTCTGCTGTTGCCCTCAACTCCCTCTCTCACTCCCCACATATGGTCCATCAGCAATCTCCTCAGCCCCACCTCACAATATGACTACTTCTCACCACCACCCCCCTTCACTCAATCACCATCTTCAGCCCTGTACTAGCTAGCTCCCCCGCAGACCTACTCTGCTCACTCAGACTTCGGTCTATTCTCACACATCAACAATCAGCATGTCTCGATCCCCTCTCTGTTCAAAACTCTTCAACGGCTCCCACCACCAACCCTGCTTTCAAAGTAAAATCTACAGGCCTGTGGCCTACCATGACTCAACTCCCATAGTCTTTATGACCTCAAAATCATTCTCTCTTCCTCCTGCCTCAGGGCCTTTGAATCTGCAGTTTCCTCCACTAGGAATGCTCTTACCCCAGACATCCACATGACTCGCTTCCTACCATCTCCACTCAAAGATGACTCAGAGCTTCCTGTTCTACCGTCCCTAAAATTTCAGCTCCCACCCAACACTTACTACCCCCAATCCTACCAGATTCTTCTTCAGAACACAAAGTCTCATTGTCTGCCTCCACATTAGTGTGCGAACTGTGTGTGTGGAGGAAATCTCCATACAGCATCTGGAGCACCAAGAGCATTACCTGGCACACAGTCTGCAGTAAATACATGCACTAAATGTGGGGAGGACTGTGAAAAGCGTAAGCTGCAAGCAGACCTCAAATCTTAGAGAGCCAACCATCTAGAACTGGAACTGGTCACAAAACAACAGGCCAGAAAGAGCAAAGCCAGGGATAAAATGAAGACAGTGCCATAAGAAGCACAAAAGACCAGTAAACCCCATGGTGGTAGCTCATAGCCTAACCTGAAGCAGGAATTCTCCCCCAGCAAAAGAATGAAAGACAGTCCAGAGCCAGGCCCTCTGAGGAAAGAGTAACTGGAAGAAAAGCAGGGAGTGAAATGAATAAATAAGGTTACTTAGCATTGGGGGAGAAGGCAATGGCACCCACTCCAGTACTCTTGCCTGGAAAATCCCATGGACAGAGGAGCCTGGTAGGCTGCAGTCCATGGGGTCGCGAAGAGTCAGATATGACTGAGCGACTTCACTTTCACTTTTCACTTTTAAGCATTGGAGAAGGACATGGCAACCCACTCCAGTGTTCTTGCCTGGAGAATCCCAGGCACGGGGGAGCCTGGTGGGCTGCCGTCTTTGGGGTCGCACAGTCGGACACGACTGAAGTGACTTAGCAGCAGCAGCAGCAGCAGCAGCATTGGGAACAGGCTAGTGTGTTGGGAGTTCTTTAGGCAAGACCTGGAAACAGGTCAGGGAAGGACTGCAAAATGTTTAAATTAAAATAACCTAAGAGTATTAAGTAAAAATAAATCAGCTTTTTAAAAGCTTCCATTTACAAAAACAAGCTCTATATAATTGCAAATTATGACTGCTAACTTCTAATTCCCTTAATCATAATGGGAAAATTCCTTAAGCCATCAGTAATGCCAGAAATGAGTCCCCAAACGGATCCCAGGTTTTTCTATGGAGACACTGAAAAGGGTGGCAATAATCAACTCAGAATTTCCAATATCCAAAGACTAGGTTTCGGTCAATAATGTTTGGATTAATATCATCAGTCACCAAATTAGCTGAGGTACACCTAACTCATTTCTGCAATGCTATGAGCCTTTGCTACACAAAAGAGATAGGCGGTGTGGTCTGAAACCTAGCCAATATTCTAGACAGGTACTTTCATAAGCATTTTTGAAATATCCTAACAGACATTAAAATTCAACTTAATTTGAACTTTCCTGATGGTCCATTAGCTAAGACTACATGCTCCCAGTGCAGGGGGCAGTGGGGCTAGGGTTCCACCCTGCGGCAGAAAACTATATTCCTGTGCGGCACCTAAGTCCCAGCACAGTCAAATAAAGAAATAATTTTTTAAAATAAAGATTAAAAAAAAACAACTCGACTTAAGTGACTTGCCACAGTCAGAAAATAAAACTGCCACACAACCATTTGGGGCACGGGGGTTGAGGACTAATACAAAAGGTATTAAAATACCAAGTTTCTTAAAAAAAAAAAAAAAAAATCACTCCCTACTCCAGGCAAAGAAGTGAAATGCCCTGGAAGTCAAAGAAAGAATCTGATCACCATTTCAGCAAAGGAAAGAATAATCTAGAAAGCAGACAGCTCACGTTCAGGCTGTCAGGTGAAACAAGTAGTCAGCTGGACACACCTACTCACCCCCTTTTAACTAAAACGTGTGCCATGAGGGCTTACTCTGTGCACACTCACTGCTGGGCCTTTAAAAGACAAGTGCCCAGAAAGCTATTAAATTCTGGATGAGTGCAGAAAATTCAGAATTCTGAGCTGAAAAGCTCTTTTTATAAATCTCATCAGACTCACATTCCAGGCTAAATGGGCAAAGTCATCTGTAAAGATGAAAAGGCAGGTACAGACAACTGGAAGAGCGAGGTCTCAGTCCAACAGCATCCAAATGCAAAAAATATAAAAATTAAAATGTTCCAACCACCACTGACTCTAGCCTCTGGCTTCAAAGAGGAAGAAACTGGGTAAAGAAGGTCACATGGCAATTAATGACAGCTCATCCCAGACCGTCTCAGGACTCCCAGCCATGTCCTCACACTGTCCAGCCTTCTCTGAACACAGACGTCCAAATATTAGCAGGGTTAACATCTTCCCCCTCCTCTGTTACAGCACTGCAAGACTAAAAGTAGCAGCGACTCATAATGCCTCAGACCCAGAAATCCCGCAGGGGTGACTTGCTTCCACCTGCAGTTGCCCTCATTTACCCTTTGCACTGACAATCAGGAATTTTAAGTCATGCTTAAAACCCCCAGCCTGCAGGCCGAATTCCTGTCAGCTACCCATCAAAGGGACATCTAAAGTCAAAGGAAGCAGAAAATTCTGCGCCCATCAACTAGTCACACTCGAAAATGTCAATTTCTTTTTTCAGGAAGGTGGCAACAAGGGGACCCCGGCCCCCGAGAGTCTTGTCAGAGAGAAAGGCCCTGGGGACCAGGCAGGAGCTCCTAAAATTACTTGGCGCAGCCACTGTAGGAGAGAAAGAAAGCAAAAATATAAAGGGCAACCCCCCCACCCTCTGCCGTCCCTCTTGATGGCCCTGCATTCCTGGGGGTACAGAGATGCCCGCGCGCACCGCCTGAGGAGGGCCGACCGGAGAGCGATCGCAGGCTGCGCGGGCCGAGGGCCGGGGAGGAGGCGGCAGGCACTGGGTCCCGGGGAGACCCCACTAGCCTCCCCGCCGCGCGGCCTGAGGGCCCGAGCGCCCCGCAGCTCCGGTCGCAAGCAGCGGTGAGCGCTCAGGGGCCCGGCGGGGGCTGGGGGTCGCCAGGCATCCCTGGGTCCCGCGGCCAGGATGACCCGCCGGTGCGGGGACCCGGCAGATGGGCCGGGGTGTGGGGGCGCAGGCCGCGCCGCGGGGCCGCTGACAGCGCGCGGGGGCCGTGCCTGCTTGGCCTCGTGGGCGCCGCAGGCCCCTCGCTGCCGGGCCTGGCAAGTGCGGCCCGCTGGCCAGGTAGGGGGCGCAGCGGCCGGGCTCTCACCTGGCTGCAGCTCGCCGGGCTCCCGTCCTGCCGGCTGCGCCTCCGCTGCGCCGCAGCTCCGCAGTACCAGCCGTTGCCTCTGGCTCCCGCGACTGCCGCCTGCAAAATGGCGCCGCGGAGGGGCGGGCCGGGGGCGGGGAGCCGTGGAGCCGCCCGCCCCCGCGCGGACCTGGACCCACCTCTCTCTCCGCACCCGACCCCCGCCCTCTTGCCTCCCCCGAGGGAGGGGCTCCCCGCCGGTCCGCGAAGCTAAGCCCGCCGTCAGGCCCCCCATATGCCCTCCCCCAGTCGTCCTCGCTGCCCCGCCACTCTCCTTTTATTTCCCACCGCCCCTCGCGTGGGAAGCGCGCCCCTTCTCGTGCCTTCCAGTCTCACCGCTCTTGCGGACCCACTTGGACTGTAGAGCGCTTGCCTGGAGTCTCGTCCTCCTCGTGTCCCCTTTTTACCCAGCCTGACACCGAGCCCTGTCGTCTCTCACTGAAGGTAACCAAGCAGTCTGCGGCGCCTTCGGCTCAGCGGATTGGATGTCTTAAGGCACTTTCACTGTTTCTCCAGTTAGGCTGTGAGGTTTGGTTGTTTTTTGGTTTTTTTTTTTTTTTAACTTACTGGGGAAGAGGTCCTCATTACATTGTGCAGACCGAGGCTTCTCAGACTCCCCTGAGGGTCGTGTTTAATTGCGGGTTCTGATTCGGTGCGTTGGGATGCAGCCCGAGAGGCTACATTTCTAAAAAAAAAAAACAAAAACCAAAAACCCAGGCGATGCCGCTGGATAAGGGTGGCTTAGCGGAAAGGCTGCAAATAAATCCGTGACCCTCAGTCTTTAGCGCACCGCAGCCTCACCTTGACCATCTCAAGATGGCTGGGTCCCACCCCTATGGCTTCTGAGACTAGAGGTGTGGAGTGAGGCTCCAGATGTTGCGTTTCTGACAAGTTCCCGGTGATGATCATGCTGTTCTCTGGGGTTCACACTTTGCAAGCCACTGCTGAAGACTATCTGAACTCAAGCCCAAACAAATAAAAACCTAATAATTAGTACTCTCATAGCACCTTCCATCTTGAAGTTTGGCTAGTTGTTTTTACACCTCAGTAATAACTGATTGTGTTAGTCACTCAGTCGTGCCCAGCTCTTTGCGACCCCATGGACTGTAGCCCACCAGGCTCCTCTGTGCATGAGGTTTTCCAGGCAAGGATATTGGAGTGGGTTGCTGTTTACTTCTCCAGGGGATCTTTCCAACCCAGGGATTGAACCCAGAGCTCCTGCACTGCAGGCAGATTCTTTACCAACTGAGCTACAAGGGAAGCCCAATAACTGATTAGTACCCCCAAACAACTCTAAAGAGCTAAAGAACAGTGGACAGTGTCTGACCCTACATAAGGAGGAGAAGATTTTGCCATCAAATTTCTGCCTGTTTTACACAGTTTGGGGGCCTCGGTGTTATGGATATCACAGATGTCAATGATGGAGGGTAGTGACCAGCAACTATGGGAATTTTATAAAATAGAGAGATGTGGTCTGAGCCTTTGAGAATCAATATGTTGTCCTATTTACTTCTCGAATAACTTGTGTTTTTAAAATACAAGAGTTGGCTTGTAAAATTCAGTACACCCTGGAAGGCCAGGTGTTTTGATCCACACTGAAGATGGAAAAAATAAGAGACAAAAATTCTGTGACCAGTACCTGAAGAAAAGTTCACACTGCCTGTCCGTTTTAACATCTACACCATCCTCTTATACCAGAGAGAACCTTTTCCAGCCAACCTGTTTTGGGGGGCTGTGGAACGTGGACAGGAGGTACTGATGTTTTGTTCAGCCAGGGATGAGAGATCTCAAATAGAAGAAGGGGAGCTAACTGTTGCATCCTCAATATCTCCCTGTCCTTCCCTAGACAGTTACAGGGTTTTTCTATCCTGAAAAACTTCCCCTATCCTGGCCTCTCCCACCCTCCTACCTTTCTTCCTTCCCTGGCCTTCTCCTCACTCCTCAGGTACTGTCACTCTTTGCTTTCTCTAATGACAAAGTTACCAGTGACCTTCTAGTTGCCAAATCCAGCTGCCTGTTTACAGACCTTTTCTTCCTTGATGCCTCTGTTAACAGTCCATTGATTTCTCCCTCCTTCTCAAAACTCTTTTCTAGCAATAATACCACTGGGTCTTACATATCATTCTACACCCATTCCATCTCAGTGATTTACTCATGCTCACCTCTAGAAATGTTAATTTTCCTTAATATCTCCTTTCTCTCCATCTTTTCCCCTGCCCTGTCCTTCTCTGAAAGTCGGCCATCTTCTTATGATTCCCAAATCTCTCTCCAGACCAGACAGACATCTTCCTGAACTTCTAGGCACACATTTCCAATTGTCTTCCAGATAACCTCTCCTGGATACTATCTAGGAATTTTAAATATGACATCTCCACAAAATTTTTATTGATGAAATTCAAAATATAATAATCATTGACATAATATTTTTGTAATGCAGGGCACTAATGATGATAGAATTGGCAGTGGAGGGGGAGATTTTGCTTAATTGCGGTCCAGTTAATTAATTGGAGTCCTGACAGAGGAGCCTGGTAGGCTACAGTCCGTGGGGTCGCAAAGAGTCGGACACGACTGAGCGACTTCACTTTCATTTTCACCGTTAAATTGATTGCAAATGTTCATCTGTAAAATCACTCTTAGCTGAAGCCAGAACAGTCCATGCATTGTAGTTTGCTGACCCCTGAGAAAGTGCTTGAAGAGGAGGGCAAAAGCTTCTTCCCTACACCATCTTTTGGTGTCAGGGGAATTGACGCTTTCTAAATCAGTCCCATTCTGAAACATACCTAGGCATGGCACAGCATGGGAGGGCCCAAGACCTACCTGAAACGATATCTTTTTTTGGTTTTTTTTTTTTTTTTTTTTCTGCATATTCAATGATGTACATTGCACCATTGTTTAAAATGAAAGAAAGAAAGAATAAAAGGGAAAGAAAGACCCAAATGTCCATTAACTGGGGAATGGCTGAATAAACTGTGGTATAGCATTGTATGGAGTATCATGTAGCCCTCTCTCCAATCCCACCCCCTTACTTTCCTTTTTTTAATTGAGATATAATTCACATACTATAATGTTCACCTTTTTAAAGTATATAATTCAATAGTTTTAATTTGTTCACAAAGCTGTACAACCATCACCACTATTTAATTTTAGAACATTTCCATCACCCCCAAAAAGAAACATCATACCTATTAGCAGTCATTCACCCTTCTTTGCCTCTCGCCAGCCTCTGGCAACCACTAATCTACACCCTATTTCTATGTATTTGCCTAATCTGGACATTTAATATAAATGGAATGATATGACATGTTATCTTTTGTGACTGGCATCTTTCACTTAACAGAATATTTTCAGGGTTAAAACATATTGTAGCAAGTCAATATTTCATTCCTTTTTTTACTGTGGTAAAATATACACAACATAAAATTTACCATTTTAATCATTTTTGAAATGTACTTAATTCATTTTTAAATGTATTTAATTTTAAATGCTACTTAATTCAGTAGCATTAAGTGCACTTATGTTGTTTTGTAACCATCACCACTATCCATCTCCAGAACTTTTTTATCATCTCATACTGAAATTCTGTACCCATTAAAAATAACTTCCCATGCCCCCAGGTAACTACTATTCTATTTACTGTCTCTGAATTTTCCTGTTCTAGGTACATCATTTAAGAGGACTCATACAATATTTGTCTTTTTGTATCTGACTTCTTTTACTTAGCCTAAGTGAACACTCATCCCAGTTGTAGCACATATCAGAATTCCATTCTTTTTTTAAAAATACTTATTTATTTATTTGGCTGCACTGGGTTAAAGTTCAGCAAGCAAACTCTTACTTGCAGCATGCGGAATCTAGTTCCCTAACTAGGCATCAGACCCAGGCCTTCTGCTTTGGGAGCACAGAATCTTAGCCACTGGACCACCAGGGAAGTTCTCATTCTTTTTTAAGGTCAGAATATATTCCATGTATAGATATACCATAAGATGACATCTTCACCACCAGGCTGACACCAAGAGAGACAGCTATGGGTAGTAGCCGTGTCCTCAAGGTGCGAGCCGGGACTGGGAGTACGGGTGAGAAATCTGCAAAAGAAATCAACATACAAAGATAAGAAGCTGAGATTTCTTAGGCAGGAGGGCTGGGCTTGGTGGAGATGTCCAGGTGGTGAGTGAGCAGGAAAGAGCTGGCCTGAGGCTTAGAGAGACTTGTGCTTTGTGTTTGATGACTATAGAAAATGACTCAGTCCCTCTCTGAGAGCTGGGACCTCTATTCCCCAAAAAGGGACAAAAATTTAGACATCATTGTATCATTTTCCAGCTATCAGATTAGCAAAGATTAATAACAAGGTTGGTTATGGCAAAGGGAATCTGTGGGAGGAAATCTAAATTGGTCTACCCTTTCTGGAATAGAATTTAGTATTATCTGTCTGTTTAAATGCACATATATTTTAAAATATTTGTTTAAATGCATGTGCTCTTAACCCAGAAGACAAGTTCTGGGAATGACACAAACATACGCTGGTGGGCATGAGGATTTATGGACAAGGATGCTCAAGAAGACACGTCCTCTGCCCCTTCAACCTCCTCCATGTCCCCCTTTGCTCAGCAGCCCCGCTTGGCCTCCGGCTGCTCCCATTCCCAACCCCATCAACCTCAAATTCCCTATCTGTTCATACCCACTACTACTTGTTTGCTACTTCCAAAAGACCTTTTCCCCATGAGCCATGCATTCCCTCAGCCCTGCTTCTGTTTATCCACAGTCCCATCTACCCTTGAGAGACCCCTCCTCCAGTCTCTGGCCTAAAGAGCTCTCTGAGACCTCCGTCCCTCAGGTGTTCTCCTTCTCTGCATTTCAGTGTTGACCCCTCCTTTCAAAAAACCCACTTCCTCCCCAGTTGGTGCACCCCTCTCCCCTTCTCAGTTCAGCTTCTGGAGAGAGCCACTCCCAGTCCCTGTCTCCGCATTCTAACATCTCTCCTCTCTTCACCCCCTGGCAATCTGGTTCTGTCCCTATTTTCCTCCAAACTGCACAGTCCAGGAGATCTTTTCTATATACATCTTACTAGAACTTTCTGGAGATATTTGGCATAGCTGGTGCTATGTTCCCCCAGGAAAAGTTCTCGTTCCTTGGCTTTGTGGCTGCATTTCCGACTTGTTCTTATACATCCCTGACCATCTTTTTTTTTTTTTTTTCCTGCTTCTTCTCAGACTCGTTTTCCTCCTGCCTGCTTCAAACACTGGGGTTGGAAATAGGGAGAGTGTGGTTGTGTCTGTTTCTGTTTTCCCCTCAGAAGCCATTCAGGGGCTTTGCTGTTCCTTCTGCTTGGACTCTTTCCTCCGGATCATTCTTGTTCACCCTTTAAGTCTCATCTTGGCGTCTTGTAGAAACCTTTCTTGAGCCCTTCAGCTGGTATACATGTACCCTGGAGTAATTCCTAGTATTTAGAATAGAATTACATTGAAATGATTTGTTTTTCTGTCTCACTCCCCTGCCTCACCAACTGTCAGCTCCTGTAGGCCAGGGATCTTAATCTATGTAACTCTGCACGTGGCTAAAATAGTGCCTACACAACAGTAGGTGCTCAGTAAGCACATAGTGATCTCAGCTGTTGAACTGAACCAATGGGGCCTGATCACTGATGGAAGGTAAGAGGTGGAGAGAGAGGCATACTCAGGATTAACTCCTAGGTTTCTGAAGAACTGGAAGCTAAGAGAGAAAATAAATTAGAGACAAAACACAAAAAGCCTCAAATGTTGGGTAAAAAGAAATTATAGAATTTTATTCTATAAAGGAGTCATTTGAACTTAGACCCTCAGAGAGACAGTTAGTCTTTGGGGGAAAAAACCTGAAAAAGAATAAAAATCCGTCAGTAATTATCTAAAGTAGAAAAGAAGCAAAACTAATTCTAGCATTGGAATTTAGGATGCTGTCGCCCTGTGGGGGGATAGTGATTAAGGAGAAGCCCATGGGGTCTTCTGAAGAGCTGGTCATGTTCTTTGCTTTGATGTGGGTGCTAGGCATGCAAGCATATTCACTTTGTGAGATCTCGTTAAGCTACACCCTTGTGACATGTGCATTTGGTGGTGCTAGTGGTAAAGAACCCACCTGCAAATGCCGGAGACTTAAGAGACACTGGTTCGATCCCTAGTTGGGGAAGATCTCCCAGAGAAAGAAAGGCAACCTGCTGCAGTATGCTTACCTGGAGAATCCCATGGACAGAGCAGCCTGGCAGGCTATAGTCCATGGGGTCGCAAAGAGTCAGACACTACTGAAGCAACTTAGCACACACACAGCATACTATGAAAAGTCTTTAGTAAGTAAATGCAACAACTAGGCTTAGGAAAAAGCCCAGTTAATGAATTTATATCCAATAAATCAGGTATTCCCCATTTTAAATAACATGGTCCATCTCCAAAAGAAAGTGGCAATGAAGCCCCAATCTAGAGTGGGTTCTGGGGCAGAAGTTCAGGCCAAGGAAGGTGAACTGATCCAAGTTGTGGTTTCCAGGAATGGATACTTTAGAATACAGTGATGTGCACATATATACTACAGGATGTGAAGGTTTGATTTTGAATATTCTTTACTCTTCAGATAATTGTGACATAAAATTCTTGTAACCTTAGAGAGAAGGCACAGGGTCCCTGCCCCATCTCTGCCTAGCTGAATGACCTTGGGGAAACCATTTAACCAGGCTACGTGTAGGTGTCCCATTATGCAAACTTAAGATAATTCTTTCTATTCTATCTACCACCTAGTGAGTATATGGATTAAATGACATAATTACTGTGAACGTATTTTCTACAGATTGTTTTTCATAGCCCTGTACAAATAAAAATTACATATTAGTATAAGAGGCCTAATCTAGCTGTAAAACTGAGCCCACGATTGGTTTTGAGCCATAAAAATGAGCCATACCACACACTCATTCTTTCCCTAGACTATGTTTACATTCTATCTATAATAAATTTCATTCTCTTTGTTTTTGATAAGATCTCCAGTTATATAAGGTCAGTGGGAATTTAGGTCCTTTGTGCCCAGATTGTTGACTGCTCCACTTACTCATCTAAGTTAGTATAGCCACATCACTGGTCACATGTTACCTGGCAGGCACTGGGCATCATTGACAAAGCTCACCTCACCTGCCGCAGTGAGCCTACATACTGGTAAGTATAAGAGGTCAGGAGAGAAATAATTGTATACCCAATGTCTAGCTGGGCTCCTGGTACCCAGTGGACTTGTGTTCTAAGTAATGAAATGGTAACCAGTAAGTAAATAAAATTTGTGTCTGTGATAAAATGCTAAAAAGGGACAATAAAAGGGGCTGACTATAATCCAGGTTGGGGCCTCATCTTACGTAAAGTGATAAAGAAGGACTAAAGAGGGGACATTATTGCTGTGACTCAAAGTCAATTATACTGAGTTGGGAAAGACCATTCCAGAAAGAGGAATAGCAAGTATAAATGTCCTGAGGCAGGAAAAAGCATGTCATGTATGATAAATTGAAAAGCAGTTGATGTGACTGGTGACACAGAAGGTAGGAGGGAGAATGCGATGAAATGAGATTGAGGAAGAGGTCATGAGAAGCCCAGATGAAACAGGGTTTCCAAGTATGATAAGAAGTCATTAGAGGGTTTGAGCAGGGAAATAATATGATCTCATTTCTATTTTAAGATGATCACTCTGTTGCTATGTGGTTTGGGGTGCGTCAAAAGTAAAGCAAACAGAACAGGGAGGAATTATAGTAGCTCAGATGGAAGAAGGTGGCTTGACCTGAAATGAGAGCAGTAGAAATGAACATAATGAGGCAAATTCAAAATATCCTTGGAAGATAAAATGACGGGGATTGCTAACAGGCTGTATATGGAGCTCAAAGGAAAGGGAGGAATCAAGGAAGGCTTTTGGGTTTGGAGCTTAGGCAGTCAGGTAAGTGAGGAACTACTGGAGTGTTGGAAAAGTCTGGGAGACTTCTAGCTGTGACATTTCAAAAAGGAACAATTGGATAGCTGTATCCAGATTCACTCTTATGGGCTCTGGGAGGAGGGTTGGGCTGGAGTTACACACTTGGGAGTCATCAGCTCTGTGTAATATTTAAAGCCAATGAATCCAATAGGATCATCTAGGAGAGTATACAGATGAAGAAGAGTGAAGTCCCAGAGATGAGCCCAAAGAGACTTCACCAGCACAGGAGACTGCGTAATACCCAATGTTGGTGAAGACATGAGGAAATGAAAACCCTCCCACACTCTTGACAGGAGTTAAATCAGTACAACCTTTCTGGAAACCTTGGTAATGTATATTTTAAATCTTTAAAAAGTGCTTACACTTTAATCTTACAAGTCTATAGAAGTTTTAGTTCAGTTCAGTTTAATCACTCAGTCATGTCCGACTCTTTGCTACCCCATGAACCACAGCACACCAGGCCTCCTTGTCCATCACCAACTCCTGGAGTTTACCCAAACTCATGTCCATTGAGTCAGTGATGCCATCCAACCATCTCATCCTCTATCATCCCCTTCTCCTCCTGCCCTCAATCTTTCCCAGCATCAGGGTCTTTTCAAATGAGTCAGCTCTTCACATCAGGTGGCCAAAGTAATGGAGTTTCAAACTTCAACATCAGTCCTTCCAATGAACACCCAGGACTGATCTCCTTTAAGATGGACTGGTTGGATCTCCTCGCAGTCCAAGGGACTCTCAAGAGTCTTCTCCAACACCACAGTTCAAAAGCATCAATTCTTCAGCACTCAGCTTTCTTGATAGTCCAACTCTCACATCCACACATGACCACTGGAAAAACCATAGGCTTAACTAGATGGACCTTTGTTGACTAAGTAGTTTCTGCTTTTTAATATGATGTCTAGGTTGGTCATAACTTTCCTTCCAAGGAGTGTCTTTTAATTTCATGGCTGCAGTCACCATCTGCAGTGATTTTGGAGCCCAAAAAAATAAAGTCTGACAGTGTTTCCA
The DNA here is from genome assembly GCF_033118175.1 of Dama dama. NCBI lineage: Eukaryota > Metazoa > Chordata > Mammalia > Artiodactyla > Cervidae > Dama > Dama dama. The sequence continues at coordinate 47,708,777 of NC_083703.1, forward strand.
CTGTTTCCCCATCTATTTGCCATGAAGTGATGGGACCAGATGCCATGATCTTAGTTTTCTGAATGTTGAGCTTTAAGCCAACTTTTTCACTCTCCTCTTTCACTTTCATCAAGAGGCTCTTTAGTTCTTCACTTTCTGCCATAAGGGTGGTGTCATCTGCATATCTGAGGTTATTGATATTTCTCCCGGCAATCTTGATTCCAGCTTGTGCTTCTTCCAGCCCGGCGTTTCTCATGATGTACGCTGCATATAAGTTAAATAAGCAGGGTGACAATATACAGCCTGACATACTCCTTTTCCTATTTGGAACCAGTCTGTTGTTCCATGTCCAGTTCTAACCGTTTCTTCCTAACCTGCATACAGGTTTCTTAAGAGGTAGGTCAGGTGGTCTGGTATTCCCATCTCTTTCAGAATTTTCCACAGTTTATTGTGATCCACACAGTCAAAGGCTTTGGCATAGTCAATAAAGCAGAAATAGGTGTTTTTCTGGAACTCTCTTGCTTTTTCAGTGATCCAGCAGATGTTGGCAATTTGATCTCTTGTTCCTCTGCCCTTTGTAAAAGCAGCTTGAACATCTGGAAGTTCACGGTTCACGTATTGCTGAAGCCTGGCTTGGAGAATTTTGAGCATTACTTTACTAGCCTGTGAGATGAGTGCAATTGTGCGGTAGTTTGAGCATTCTTTGACATTGCCTTTCTTTGGAATTAGAGTGAAAACTGACCTTTTCCTGTGGCCTGTGGCCTGCTGAGTTTTCCAAATTTGCTGACATATTGAGTGCAGCACTTTCACAGCATCATCTTTTAGGATTTGAAATAGCTCAACTGGAATTCCATAACCTCCACTAGCTTTGTTCATAGTGATGCTTCCTAAGGCCCACTTGACTTCACATCCCAGGATGTCTGGCTCTAGTTGAGTGATCACACCATTGTGATTACCTGGGTCATGAAGATCTTATTTGTACAGTTCTTCTGTGTATTCTTAATATCTTCTTAATACCTCTTCTGTTTCTGTTAGGTCCATACCATTTCTGTCCTTTATTGAGCCCATCTTTGCATGAAATGTTCCCTTGGTATCTCTAATTTTCTTGAACAGATCTCCAGTCTTTCCCATTCTATTGTTTTCCTCTATTTCTTTGCATTCCAGGCATAGGAATGTTAGGTCCATGAATCAAGGAAAATTGGATGTGGTCAAACAGGAGATGGCAAGAGTGAACATCGACATTCTAAGAATCAGTTGAACTAAGATGGACTGGAATGGGTGAATTTAACTCAGATGACCATTATATCTACTACTGTGGGCAGGAATCCCTTAGAAGAAATGGAGTAGCCATCATAGTCAACAGAAGAGTCTGATATGCAGTACTTGGATGCGATCTCAAAAACGATAGAATGATCTCTGTTCATTTTCAAGGCAAACCATTCAATATCACGGTAATCCAAGTCTATGCCCCTACCAGTAATGCTGAAGAAGCTGAAGTTGAACAGTTCTGTGAAGACCTACAAGACCTTTTAGAACTAACACCCAAAAAAGATGTCTTTTCATTATAGGGGACAGGAATGCAAAAGTAGGAAGTCAAGAAACACCTGGAGTAACAGGCAAATTTGGTCTTGGAGTACAGAATGAAGCAGGGCAAAGGCTAATAGAGTTTTGCCAAGAGAACACATTGATCATAGCAAACACCCTCTTCCAACAACACAAGAGAAGTTGTGTTGGACATCACCAGATGGTCAACACCAAAATCAGATTGATTATATTTTTTGCAGCCAAAGATGGAGAAGCTCTATACAGTCAGCAAAAACAAGACTAGAAGCTGACTGTGGCTCAGATCATGAACTCTTTATTGCCAAATTCAGACTTCAATTGAAGAAAGTGGGGAAAACCACTAGGCCATTCAGGTATGACCTATCGAAGTTTATCCTATGGAAATAATTATAAATGTATGCAAAGGTTTATGGACATGGATGTCTATTGTAGCATAATTTGTAATAATAAAAAATGGGAAATGTCCTAAACATCTAATAAAAGAGATTTTTAAGGTTTTTTTTTTTTTTTGGCTTGAGCTGCACAGCGTGCGGGATCTTAGTTATCTGTCCAAGGATCAAACCCAAGGCCTGCAGTGGAGTGGTGGAGTCCTAACCACTGGACCACCATGGAATTCCCAAGAGGAATTACTAAATACATTTCAACACAAGTGTTATGCAACTATTTTGTTTGATGATGTATAAAAATATCAAATGATTAGAAACAGTGTTCATGAAACATAAATCAAAAGCAGTTTGAAGTACATATAAATTAAATTACCTTTGGCTGAAAATAGCAAAGAATGCTGAATCTTATTTATGTGTAAGGAATAAAGAATATAAGGGCATAAGGAAAATGTATTTTCTCTGCTAACAAAACCCAGAGGTAAGGATGGGTTTAGGATTGATTAATAGTTTCATAACATCTTTGAGGACCCAAATTCTTTCCAGGGTGTGGGGCAGGGTGTGAAAAAGGTTAGGAAACGGTGACTTAGACCAGTGGTTCTCAAAGGGTAATACTTAAACCACCAGTTTCATTTGGGAATTTTTTTTTAAAAAACAAATTCTTGGGTTCCATCCCAGACTTTCTAACTCATAAACTCTGGAGGTTGGACCCAGTAATCTATGTTTTAACAAACTCTCCAGGTAATTATAATGTTTGAAAATCATTGACTTAGACTATTCAGGATTTACTCTTGAATTGGGAATACCTGAAAAATGTGACTATGGCATATGACTAGGGAGAGGTTGATGGACAGTCATGGTTAATACTGGGATTGGTTTTCCAACATATTTTCCTGGACAAAGAAGGCTAGAAGCTAAAATTCCCACCCATCAGAACTTCCACTCCTCAAAATGCCCATGTGAACCTATGAATGAAAGCTGAATCATATGGAGGAGAGGCAGGACTCAGAAAAGACTGACTTGCTGGTGTGAATATGGCAAGTGCCTCTGTGCTCAGTTGCTCAGTCGTGTCCAAGTCTGCAATCCTATAGACTGTATCCCACGAGGCTCCTCTGTCTGTGGGATTCTCCAGGCAAGAATAATGGAGTAGGTTGCCATTTCTTCCTCCAGGGGATTTTCCCAACCCAGGCATCAAAACCTGCCTCTCCCGCATCTCCTGCATTGGCAGGCGGATTCTTTATCACTGAGCCACTTGGGAATGGTGCACAGGGATTAGGGTTCTGGAGGTGGCAGCAGCTTCCTCATCTGCAATATCCTGACTATGGCATGGGCAGTAGGGTTGTTGGCATCCCAGTTCTCAGTGTGGTTTGGGGAGTCATTCTGTGACTCCTTTTTCTTTTATTGTGGTAAAAAAAAATACCACCTTAACCATTTTTAAGTTCAGCCATGTTGAGTATATTTTCATTGTTGTACAACAAATCACTAGGACCTTTTCATCTTGCAAAACTGAAACTACCCATTAAACATGAATTCCTCCCATCCCTAACCCTAACCAACTTTTTACCTTGTTGCTATGCTTTTTACTACGTTAGAAACTTCATGTTAGTGAACTCATATAGTATTTGTCCTTTTGAAACTGGCTTATTTCACTTAACATAATGTCCTCAAGGTTCATTGCTGTTGTAGCATGTGACAGGATTTCCTCCTTTTTTAAGACTGTGTGATATTCTGTTGTATGTATGTGTTGTGGTGTGCTAGTCGTTCAGTCATGTCTGACTCTTTGCAATTCCATGGACTGTAGCCCATGAGGCTCCTCTATCCATGTGATTTCCCAGGCAAGAATACTGCAGTGGGTTACCATTTCCTTCTCCAGGAGATCTTTCTGATCCAGGGATCAAACCCTGGTCTCCTATATTGCAGGAAGATTCTTTCTCTCTGAGTCATACACACAAACAAACAAGATATACCACATTATCTTGTTTGTGTTTTTTTGACCATGCCATGTGGTATGTGGGATCTTAGCTCCCTCACCAGGAATTGAACTCATGCCTCTTGCATTGGAAGCACCAAGTCTTAACCACTGGAGCATCAGGTAAATCTCATTTTCTCTGTCAGTGGCATTAATATTATTTCCATTTCTTGGCTATTGTAAGTAGTACTACAATGAACATGAATATGCAAATATCTCTTTAAGATCCTGCCTTGAATTCTTTTGGACATATACACCCACAAGTGGTATTGCTGGATCATATGGTAATTCTATTTTTAATTTTCTGAAGAACTTCCATACTATAATGGATTCACCATTCTGACTTTTTCTTAAAGGGCCACCTGGTAAATATTTTAAGCTTTGTGGATTATATATGGTCTCTGTCACAACTGCTCAACTCTGCATTGTAGTGTGAAAGCAAGTATAGACAGTATGTAAACAAAAGAGTGTTACTATGTTTTAATAAAACTCTATTTATAAAAATGGGCAGTAAGTCTGCTGGCCATAGTTTACCCACCTCTAACATAGATCATGTTTCTTCAGCCCTGCCAGTGATTCTGTGAACAACATACTTTCTGCTAGAGAAGATTATGTTGTCTGCTGCTAAGAATCCCAAAAAATAAAACATTAATGAGTTGGTGCTCTGTTAACAATAAAAACCAAGGAAATGGCAGTTGAGTGAACAACCAGTATAATTTCCTATAAAAAACAATGTGTACAGTTAAAAAAGAGAGAGAAATACAAAATGAAAGAGAAGAATGGAAGGGGATCATGATAACCAGTCTCCCAGATGGCCCCCAATGATCCTTTCCTTCTATTATTCAAACACTTGTGAATGGTTTTTGGGTAGGTGAATGGTTTACAGGGTAGTTCCCTCCCACAATGAACAGAGCTGACCTATGTAATCAAAGAAGGTTGGAGAAAGAACAATGTGTGACTTCTAAGGCTATGAAAACCTTATGTCTTTTATCTTGTTTTCTCTTGGATCCCTTGCTTTAGGGGAAGCTAGCAGCCACGCCATGAGGATACTCAAGCAGCTCTGGGGAGGGGTTCATGTGACAGGAAACTGAGGCCCCCTGCCAAAGGCCTTGTGAGCATGTCATCTTGGAAGAGGATTTTTCAGTCCCAGTCAGACCTTCAGCTGACTGCAGACCCAGCTAATGTCTTAAAACTGCAACCTCCCAAGACCCTAAGCCTGAACTCCAGCTAGGCCGTTCCTGATTTCCTGACCACAGAAGTTATATAATAAATGTTTAGTTTTGTTTTAGGCCTCTACATCTGGGGATAATTTATTGTACAACAATAGGTAACTAACAGGGATACATTAAGATATCAATTATCAATAGTGATTATCCATGGGTTGGTTGGATTACAAGTGACTGAGTTTCTTTGTTGTACTTGAAGTTCTGAAGTTTCTGCAATGAACATATACTAGAATCTTCATATTACCTTTCTCTCTCTAGATGATTCTTCCCACCTGCTTTTCTTCAGTACTCAGGTTAGTCTCCTGTACTATGCCATGAGTCTCTTGGCTAGCCAAGAAACCATGATGTCTCACCTAATAGTCAAATTCTCTCTTCTCCAGGTGATCCACAAGGCTAATACTACATAGTTCATTCATAGAGGTCAAGTGCTACAAAACTAAAGACAGAAACCAGGAGAAATTCCTGAGAGCCTTGTAAGATCCAGTGTCTTCCATCAGATTTCCCGGAAGCAGACTTCAGATAAATGTTTGTTTGCAGGTGATTCAGGAAGGAAAGGCTGCCTGGAGAAGTTGCTAAGACAGTGGGGAAAGCAGAATGAGGAAAGCGGAAGCTAAGAGAGAAGTGATTTTAGGTAAGGTCTCAGCCTCATCCTGATCTCATAGGGGGAGTTCTGGAGAATAAGTTATATCTCAATAAGGGAGCTGGATGCTCATACCCAGTACTTGTCAGTCAAGACATAAGCTCCTGTGCTCTCTGTGCTTTTAGGCAGAACAATTCCAGTAGCCCAGTACAGATGTAGGATAGTCGTCTAAATAGATGTAGGTCATTAGAAGCAAAAGCACAGAGAAGCCAGGTGAATGACATATGACTATTGTCAGTGGAACCCAGGGTGGGTTGAACATTTGGGTGGAGCACTGAGAGCATCTACTAAGCACCCCTTATAGGCATTTGAGATGTTTCTTGTGTGGAGGATGGAGAGGTGGACAAAGAGATGGATGGAAAGAAGACTGCTTAGAAGGTGATGAAAAGTCTACATGAGAAATGATTAATTAATGCTATGGCAATAGGGATAGATATGAAGAGCCAGACTGGAAAAACTCAATTAGCTGAGCTTGAAAGAGTTACTTAACCTATCTGGTCATCACCTGTGAAATGGGTCAGTTTTAATAATAGTGAAAAAATAAAATTAGTGGCAATAATGTTTGTTGAGCACTTTACTACAATCAAGATACTGATTGTTCCAAAAATTTCACAGTTATTATTCTTAGTGTAACCCTCACAACCACCCCATGAAGTACACAGTTCTTGTCCCCATATGACAAGGATACTGAGGCTCAGAGAAATTAAGGTCCAATGACTAGCATCTTTCTCAAAATATTGTTGAAACAATTAAATGGCAGCCATAAATAATAATTATCATCATTATTTTTATTATTATTGCTGGTATTAGGAGTGACAATATTTAAAAGGCAGAAGATTTGGAGAGAAAGGCTAAAGATGAAAATCATCTAAAAGTCCAATTTGGTGGATGGTTAGATGTTGACTTCACAGATGACGTGGCATTATTGGGAACATGGGAGTGTGAGTGGAGGGTTGAGAGGCTGGAGACCAGAGGGCAAAAAGGACTTTGTGTTTGACTCTTGTTAAGGTTTGCATATTTGTGGGACACCAGACTAGGAATGCCTGATGATATTTAGAAACACGAGTCAGGAGCTTGGGAGACAGCTTAGGGCTGGAGATAAAGACTTGGCCATCATCTCCATAAATCTACTCAGAGGATATTAGGGAGCCACAGAGCAGCAGGGACACCTCATCCTGGAGAGAGAGAAGGGAGAGTCAGCCAAGACCTGACCTGGTCTTATGGGCCTCAAAATTTTCTGATTTTTGTTTCTGTTAAAAGAAGACTATTTCCCCTGAGGTGTTTTTTTTTTTTTTTAACAGGCTTTATTTATCCATTTTGAAATTTTTTTTGGTCACACCCTGCAGCATATGGGATCTTAGTTCCCCAGTTCCCCGATCAGGGATCAAACCCATACCCTCTGCATTAGAAGACCATACCACTGGGCCACCGGGGAAGTCCTCCCCTGAGTTTCGATATCTCCCATCAGCCCCCATTTCCATCATCACCAGTCAGTCTCCAATTTCACTGACTTTTTTCCTCATTCTCACCAACCTTGGACTTCCCCACCATTTGCCACCCCTCAGCCTCCTCTAGGCTCTTTCTCAAAATCACCTATTTCTTCTTTGATTCAACAAAGGTGGTATCAATAATAGACCCAGCTTGATAATAGCTACTATTTACTGATGCCATAAATATCTGTAGAAGACTTACTGTGGGTAGGGTACTGCACTAAGGCCCAAGTTGTTGCAGCACACAGGGTAGACATGGTCTTCGATCTTTTAGAGTATACAATTAAGATGGAGTCAAGGACAAGTCAACAGATACAAGGGGACCACTCTAGATTGTGACTTACGATTCAAATAGAGCAAGATGAGAGTGAATAGACATGGGTACCATGTTGATACAGCATCCAGGACAGCCTCTCTGAAGAGGCTTCTTGGCCCTGGGACCAAAAAGAGGATTTGTTGTTCAGTTGCTAAGTTGTGTCTGACTCTGTGACTCCATGGGCTGCAGCACACCAGGCTTCCCTGTCCTTCACTATCTCCCAGAGTTTGCTCAAACTCATGTCCATTGAGTTGGTGATGCCATTCAACCATCTCATCCTCTGTCACCCCCTTCTCCTCTTACCCTCAATCTTTCTCAGCATCAGGGTCTTTTCCAGTGAGCTGGCTTTTTGAATCAAGTGGCCAAAGTATTGGAGCTTCAGCCTCAAATCCTTCATTCATTGGAAGAAAATGGGAAGATCTTAAGTAGACATCTGGATGATTATCTACCCTTATATACATCCACATAACCACCACCCATTTCAAGATTCAGAATGTCTCCATCACTCTAGGAATTCCTCCATGTCACTTCCCAGTTAGTAACCTTCCAAGAGGTAACCATTTTCTGACTTTTTCCATCATCAATTAGTTTTGCCACATAAATGAAATAACACAGTGTATATACAATTTTTGTGTCTGGCTTCTTTCACTCAGCATGATATTTTAGAGGTTTACCTGTATTGTTGCAAGCAGCAATCATTCATTCCTTTTTATTGCTGATAGATGTCCCATTCCATTGTATGAAGATACTGTTAATGGATATTTGGAATTATTTAATCTAATTTTTTGGCTTTTATGACTAAGACTACTATGAACACTCATGTATAAGTGTTTGTTTTTTGGGTTTTAACAGATAAATGTTTTCCATTCATGTGGATAAATACCAAGAGTGGAATTACTGGGTAATGGGGCTAGACAGCAATCAGATTTTGAAAGTGATTGCACCATTTTTACACTTCCACCATCAGTGTATGAGGTTTTTAGTTGCTTCACACACCCCCAATCCTAGATATTGTTAATTTAAAACAATTTTAACCATATATTATGCATAAAAAGATATCTTGAGGTAATTTTAACTTATATTTTCTTTTTTAAGATATATTTTATTTTTATTTATTTATTTAGACCACACCATCAACCATGTGGGATCTTAGTTCCCCAGTCAGGGATTGAACGTGTGCCCCTGCTTTGAAGTGCAGAGTCTTAACCACTGAACCACCAGGGAAGTCCCTAACTTATATTTTCTCAATTACAGTGAAGATTAATATATTGTCATGTGTTTATTGGTCATTTTAATATGTTCTTTTGTGAAATGTTCAAGACTTTTACCCATTTTTAAAAATTATTTGCCTCCTGTTACTAATTTCTGAGTTTTTCCACAATATCAATGAACCTTGTAAACATGCTTAGTGAAAGAAGCAAGTCACATAGACCGCATATTGTATGATTCCATTTATACAAAATGTCCAAAATAGGCAAATTCACAAAGACAGAAAGTAGGTCAGTGGTTGCCTAGGGCTGGAGGAATTGGAAGGAAATGGAGAATGGCTGCTAATGGGAGTGATGAAAAGGATCAAAACTTGATTGTGATCATGATTGCACACACTCTGTAAAATACACTCAATTTTAATTTGCACATTCAATAAAGCTATTTTTTGAATATAAAATGGCCAACAGGTATCTTAAAATATGTAAATTTGTGCTATGTGCCTATAGAAAATTAGTATTTGGTTTTATGGTAATAAACAGCATTTCATCATGGTTTTTAAAAAAAGAGTTCTTTATATATTCTGGATGTTCTGGATACTGAGACTTTCCCACATACATATACAAGTACTACAAGAACTGGCCTCAGGCAAAATTGTGAAACTGAAAGTCACATTAACATTTTTTTTTTCTTCCAACAAAAGGTCTTACATATTTGTTACCAAGCCAAAGCACTAGTGCAGAAACACTGACACAAAGAGAAAAATCATTTCCCCAATAGAACACATCCAGTTGTTCAGGTAGTGATGTTCTCAGAGTGATAAGATGCACATGACCTTGACACAACATAAATGTGTTTGCCTCATGTGTGGGGCTCCTTATAGACCCAGTTTGGTTCTGTTCCAATGTCTTCTCTTGGAGTTGTTCCTGTTCTATTGCCAGTTTTCATTTTAATTCCTTAGGGGAATAGGAAAATATTGCTTTTGTTTCTTGCCAGGAATCACTTGACCCTGAAAGTCTTGTGAGATGATGCAGCAAGGAGCAAGTTCAACTGAACATAGGATGGTGGAAAAGAGATGGAAATACCACATAAATATTTAATGTGTGTCTACCAGGTGCCAGGTGCTCCTTGCACCATATTTTTCTCACCTTCCCTCTGCAGGGAGGCATTATTTCCTCCATTTTCACTCTAAGATTACAGAGCCTGAGAGGTTCAGTAACCTTGCTCAATGTTGCACAAGATTTAAGATCATCACCTTAAATCTAGAATTCAAAGAGCTAGAATTCAAAGAAAGCTGTCTGAATTCTGTCCCTTGAAGAAAGCACACTTAAATTAATAACTCTCACTTCTCTCTATTCATTTTTTTTTCTCATTCTCTTCATTGTTAACACCCTCATCTCCCATAAACCTCAGCTAGTTTGTCTTTCTCCCCAACTTGTCAGTTACTTTCCTCTGGGGAGCCTTTTTCATTGCCCCCTTTTCACTGTTCCCTCACCAGCTCACATTAAGGGGCCTTTCCAAATCACTTATCACACCATTTCGTCATCTCTCCTCAAGACTGGACTCAGAGTTTATAGTTAGAGTATAGCAATGTCTCTCTTGTTAGGCACTGTGTAGGGGTGGCAGAGATGTCTTTGAGTAGGGGAGCCTGGCCAGACATCAAGACTGAAAATCGTAAACTTGAACCTCTTTTTGTGACTATCCTAACCCATCTCCTCATGGGCACAGGCCACCGTAGTGCCCCATCTTCTGGCTCACTCCCTACTGACTCCACCAGAGTACCAGATAAATCTGGTCTTTCTGCTGTCCTCTGCCTGCCGTCTTTGAGCCTGCATCTGGGCACATTTTTAACTCCACAGTAGTTTGTACCTAAGGGCACAGTTCCTTTTTAACTCCCAATTTTGTTTTCATTCTGCCAATTTTTATTTTGAAAACTTCAAACCCTCAGGGAAAGTTGTAAGAAAGATATAATAAATACTCATAAACTCTTCACCTAGATTCTCCAATTGTACCTCCTCTCTCTCATTCTCCCTTTTTTCGCCTGGCTGAACCATTTGGGAATTACTGCAGACATCATGACATTTCACCTCCAAACACTTCACCATAAGTCTCCTATGAACAAAAACATTCTATACAACCACAATACCACTTTCAGGAAATTTAACATTGTTACAGTATTGATCTCTAATATCAGTCTATATTAAAATTTCCTTATTTGTCCTAAAAATGTCCTTTATATATATTTTTCTTTTAGATCTTAAATCCAATTAAGGATCACATGTTGTATGTTGCATTTAGCTGTCACACCTCTTTAATATTTTAATCTGCAGGAGTTTCTTTGCTTTTTTTTTTTATTTTTGTCTTTCATGATGTATATGTTTGAAAAGTTTGGAGCACTTATTTTGCAGAATCCTTAATTTGGGTTTGCTTCTATTCCCTCATGATTAGATTTGGGTTAAACATTTTTGGCAAGAGTCAAATGTGATGTTGTATCCTTCTCAGTGCACAACATCTGGAATCATGGTTCTTTTGTCCCATTATTGATGATGTGGGTAAACAACTTTTTAAGAAATTTTGATAAAACTTATAATTTTTTCAATCCATTCATCCATCAGTGGGGTGGGGTGGGGGCAGGGTGCTTCCCTTGTCTCTCAGACGTTGTGTGCTGAGAATTAAAAAACAGGAGTGGGTTGCCATTTCCTTCTCCAGGGGATCTTCCCTACCCAGGGATTGAGCCCGGGTCTCTTGCATTGTGTTAGCCATTCAGGGAGAGCAGTTACTTTTTAAATAGGACTCCTGGAGACTCCACTTGACATAAAGGAAGGGATGATTGGGAATTCCCTGGTGGTCCAGTGGTAAGACTCAGCACTTTCATTGCTAAGCCTGGCTTTCAGTCTCGAGTTGGAGAACTAAGATCATAGTATACCACATACACTGTTTCATAACCTGCTTGATTTGCTTAACACAACCTTGTATCACTATACCAAACGTTCCTCATTCTTTTGTTGAGGGCAAGATAGTATCCCCATCTATGGACATTGGGACGAGCTGGACTCTGGAACCAAACAGTCTGCAATTCACTCATCATGCCAGAAACGGGACCAGCCGTCTTTCCCCAAGGTTGGCCTGCTCTCCTTTGGCCCTTTCCTATTAGCATGATTTCCACACACAGCCCTCTCAGAACCTGGGAGGAGGCCCTAACCCTCCTCCCTTCTTCCTTCCCTTCTTCCTTCCTTCTCCCAATTCCTGCCTCCACTCACCCCCAGGTTAGAAGAAAGCAACTTTATTATTCTCTTTTCAGTTTCCTTTTCCTCAAAATTAGGGACAGTTTAAAAAATTGATTGTCAAGGTTAAAAAGTCAGAAGATTAAACATTGGAATCAGGATTTCATGCTTCTCATGAAAAACCAAAAGTCCTGTTGATCCCTCTGCTGTGGTATGACTACCACCTTCGGGTCTGGATCTGAGGGTCCTTCCCCACTGGGGGTAAGGGGTGGCGTCTCTCTGCCATTCATCAGTCCCACACAGTGAGCTCATCATTCATTTATTAGACCTTCCTGGTCCCAGCAGTTCACTAAATCTGAAGTCCCTGGTTTGGGCCCTCATTAACAAAGGCTTGAAGTATTTCTAAATCATCTAAAGTCAATGTAGATTCTGAATCAGCAGTTCTGAGTCAGGGCTCAAGATCCTGCCTTTCTTACATGCTTCCAGGTGATTCTGATATTCCTGGTCCACAGAACATTCCTTGAGAACCAAGTTTCTAGTTTCTCCCCTCTCTAATCCATTTTGCACATCATTGTGCATTAATTTTTCTAGAATGCTGTGTTTCACTGTTTTAAAAATCCCAGTGGTTGTTGAATGTCCATGGCAGTTACTCTTTTTTGGGGTGGTGGTGGTGGTATTTATTTATTTATTTTAATTGGAGGCTAATTACAATGTTGTGGTAGTTTTTGCCATACATTGACATGAATCAGCCGTGGCAGTTACTCTTTACTATTTTAAATTTTCATACTGCAGAATCTTTTGGCTTCCCAAGCAATGCTATTGCTCAGGTCCCTGCTGCACAAATGAGACAGAATATGGGTGCTACTGAGGTTGAAGACGGGACCTTGGGAAATACACCTCTGGAGTTTCCACCCACCCCATTGATCCTCAGATCCCTGTGACCTAGCCACAGAAATTTCAAACTGCATGGAACTCAGTTGAAAGTCAGAGACCTTATTCTGGTATTCCAAGGCTTTGGGAGTTAAGTAACTTGCCCAAGGTCACACAGCTGCAAAGCACTTGATTTCCTGAACCCCTAGTGCATTCTTTTCCCAAGGCTCCATTCACACCCTTTCCTCCCAACACCCAGGTCAAATTCTCCCACTTGACTGCAGGCTTTTCTCACTCTGGTCACACCACAGACTTAGCTACTCTAAGGGCACTGCATCTATTGATCCGGCCTCTCCATCTCTCTTTATCCTTATCGCTCCTTCACCCCAAGTTATGTTAAAACAAGGCTTTAAAGTGCTAAGAAAAAGTCTTTGTCTTTCACCCCTCTCCTACCGTTCTCTCCAAAATGGTGAATTTGGCAAAAGGTGGGAAACCCAAGTAACTATGGGATGAAGTTCTACCTCCTTGACTTGGCCTCTAGGTCTCCATCACTCACTGGAAAAGACCCTGATGCTGGGAAAGATTAAGGGCAAGAAGAGAAGGGGGCAACAGAGGATGAGATGGTTGAGTAGCATCACTGACTCAGTGCACATGAGTTTGAGCAAACTCTGGAAGATTGTGAAGGATGGGGAAGCCTGGCCCACTGCAGTCCATGGGGTCTCAAAGAGTCAGAGACAACTTAGTGACCGAACAACAACAGGTCACTAACCACTGCTAGTGTAACATTCACACCAAATAAGAAAGGACAGTGAAAGAAACTGATAGTTAAGTTTCACTTTACAGATATAACAAGTATAAATAAACCACTAGCTAACCAAATGGGGCTTCCCAGGTGGCACAAAGGTAAAGAGTCCGCCTGCCAATGCAGAAGATGCAGATTCAACCCTTGGGTCAGGAAGGGCCCCAGAAGTAGGAATTGGCAACCAACTCCAATATTCTTGCCTGGAAAAATCCCATGGACAGAGGAGGACCTTGGCGGGCTACAGTCCGTGGGGTCACAAAGAGTTGGAAATGACTGAATGATTGAGCACGTACGCACAGCTAACTAAATGCAGCAACCGTAGAAAACAAATGTTCCCAAGGAGTGTTTATCCCAAGAAGAAAAGGATGCCATTTAGCCACTAGAAAATAGCAATATTAATTTACCCAGCTACAGACTGAAAAGCAAAAAATCATCACAATAGATTAAAAAAAAAACACAAATAATAAATTCAACAACCATTTTATGAAAACAGTCTGCAGACCCTCACAATAATCCCATCAGAGGGATGAGGGAACAAGGGGATTTATAGTCCAGTTCCTAAGAGAAAGTCATTGCTTGAGTACTGATGCTGGACCTGTGATTCCCCAGAAATTCCAGCCTTCTCTTCACTGGGGCAGAGCAGCCTTCCTAAGTTTTGGGGGGCTCAGGGGAGGCCTCAAACCAAAAGAGGCTGATTCTGGTATTTGAACGTGGGCCTAGGCACCCTGAAGCTGTAAGATATGGAAGGGGCTACACTCAGCACACTAGAAACAGAAGAGAATTACTTAATTACTTTAACCTGTCTTTCATTGTTAAGAATTTTACCATAAGCAAAACAAACAAGTGAAAAAACCCCAAGCCAAAAGAAAAACACCTCATTCTCAGTGGTGAAAAATTAAAAGTTTTACCTTTAAAGATACAAATAAGAATAGCCTCTGTCAGCACATTGATTACAGTAAAGAAAGATTAAAAAAAAAAAGAAAAAGAAGAAAAGTGAAATCATTGGAAAGAAAACAAAAAACAAACAAAAAACTCTATCATTATCTGCAGATAATATAATTGTCTTTAGGGAAAAAACCTGAAGAATTTCACATATATGGAATTGGTATGAGTATCAGTTTCGTTGTTCAGTCGCTTAGTCATGGCCGACTCTTTGTGGCCCCGTGGACTGCAGCATGGCCCCATGGCCTCCCTGTCCATCACCAACTCCCGGAGTTTACTCAAACTCATGTCCATCGAGTCAGTGATGCCATCCAACCACTTCATCCTTTGTCATCCCTTCTCCTCCCACCTTCAATCTTTCCCAACATCAGGATCTTTTCTAACAAGTTGGCTCTTCACATCAGGTGGCCAAAGTATTGGAGCTTTAGCTTTAGCATCAGTCCTTCCAATGAACACCCAGGACTGATCTTCTTCAGGATGGACTGGTTGGATCTCCTTGCAGTCCAAGGGACTCTCAAGAGTCTTCTCCAACACCACATTTCAAAAGCATCAGCTCTTCTGTGCTCAACCTTCTTTATGGTCCAACTCTCACATCCATACATCACTACTGGAAAAACCATAAATTTGACTATGTAGACCTTTGTCGGCAAAATAATGTCTCTGCTTTTTAATATGCTGCCTAGGTTGGTCATAACTTTTCTTCCAAGGAGCAAGCATCTTTTAATTTCACGGCTGCAGTCACCATCTGCAGTGATTTTGGAGCCCAAGGAAATAAAGTCTGTCACTATTTCCATTGTTTCCCCATCTATTTGCCATGAAGTGTTGGGACTGGATACCATGACCTTAATTTTCGGAATGTTGAGTTTTAAACCAACTTTTTCACTCTCTTCTTTCACTTTCATCAAGAGGCTCTTTAGTTCTTCTTCACTTTCTGCCATAAGTGTGGTGTCATCTGCATATCTGAGGTTATTGATATTTCTCCCTACAGTCTTGATTCCAGCTTGTGCTTCATCCAGCCTGGCATTTTGCATGACATACTCTGCATATAAGTTAAATGAGCAGGGTGACAATATACAGCCTTGACTTACTCCTTTCCCAATTTGGAACCAGTCCATTGTTCCATGTTCAGTTCTAACTGCTGCTTCTTGAGCCATACACAGATTTCTTAGGAGGCAGATAAGGGTAGTCTGGTATTCCCATCTCTTTAAGAATTTTCTATAGTTTGTTGTGAGCCACACAGTCAAAGGCTTTAGAATAGTCAATGAAACAGAAGTAGATGTTTTTCTGGAATTTTCTTGCTTTTTTCTATGATCCAATGGATGTCAGCAATTTGATGGAATACTACTCAGTCATAAAAAGGGGAATGAAATTTTGCCATTTGCAGCAACATGAATGGACTTGGAGAGTATTATATATACCAGGTAACACAAGTCAGACAGTAAAAGACAAATACTGTATGATATTACTTATGTGTGGACTCTAAAAAATAAAGCAAAATAGTGAGTATAACAGAAAAGAAACAGATATAGAGATATATCTCACAGATATAGAGAACAAAGCAGTGATTACCAGTGGAGAAAAGGAAGAAGGAAGGGGCAAGAGAAGGGTAGAGAATTAAGAGGTACAAACTACTGTGTGTAAAGTAAATAAGCTATGAGGATACAATACAGGGAACATAACTGCTATTTTATATTAACTCTAAATGGAATTTAACCTTCAAAAATTGAGACTCACTATATTGTACCCCGACACTTACATAATATTGTACATCAATTATGCTGCCATTAAAAATTAAAGATAACTTTTTAAAAAATAAAAATAAAGTGTGCTTTGAGAATAAAAAACTTTCTTTAATCTATTATCTTCTGTTAGAATTAGGAATGACATTATTTTATCTTAAATAAAATTTGTAATGTAATCCAAGCTTTTGATCAACATGATTATTACTGAATTATTATATTATATATATTCTTTCAATTTTTTGGCATTGTTGTTTGGTATTACAATCAGCTCTACAATAAATATGAGGACTTTTGTTTTGTCCTCTATGTTAGGGGTCCCAAGCCCTGGGCCATGGACCAAAACCAATATGGTCTGTGGCCTGTTAGGAACTGGGCTGCCTAGCAGGAGGTGAGTGGTGGCCGGTGAGTGAGCAAAGCTTCATTTGTATTTACAGCCACTCCCTACTACTTGCGTTACCACCTGAGCTTCACCTTCTGTCAGATCAGTGGTGGCATTAGATTCTCATAGGAGCATGAACCCTACTGTAAACTGCATATGTGAGGGATCTAGGTGTGTGATAGCTGGTGCTGGAGCAGCAATATTCTGACCATGAGGGAAAAGACCAAGAGAATCAGGGCTTTAGGTTCCTTAGGACACCGGACCAAGACTAGCAACTACCTATCACTGGACATGTCATTATGTAAGCAAAATAAATTCCTATTTTATTTAAGCCATTAATAATCTAAATTTTCTGAAACATGAACTCAAAATCCCTGACTGCTATGCTCAGTTCAGTTCAGCTGCTCAGTTGTGTCCGACTCTTTGCGACCCCATGAACTGCAGCACGCCAGGCCTCCCTGTCCATCACCAACTCCTGGAGTCCACCCAAACCCATGTCCATTGTGTCAGTGATGCCATCCAACCAGCAGATGCAGCTGTAGAATTGGAATACATCAAACTCGTCACTATAAAGTCTGCCACCAGATGCAGCTTAATTGTCACTTGCCCCTCACTGTTAGGGTTTTAATATGAGTCTGAAAGCAATTAATTTACTATGGTCTCTGTGCAGTCATACCTCTCTGCTAATGATAATCTGTATTTCCAGTCACTCCCCAATTCTAACATCACTGCCTCAGCTCCACCTCAGGTCATCAGGCATTAAATTCTCATAAGGAGCGTGCAACCCATAATTCAACAAGAAAAAAAGAAGAAGCTAGAGGGAGGAAGAGATGGAACCTAAATCAGGAAACAAAACTGGCCCAGTAATTCCCAAAAGACTTCAGCTTATATCTCACTGGACAGAAGTATATCATAAAAATAAATGTCATTTGGGGGCAAGTTGAGTTCAGTTGCTCAGTTGTGTCTGACTCTTTGCAACCTCATGGACTGCAGCACAACAGGGTTCCTGTCCATCACCAGATCTGGGAGCTTGTTCAAACTCATGTCCATTGAGTCAGTGATGCCCATCTAGCCATCTCATCCTCTGTCATCCCCTTCTCCTCCCACCTTCAATCTTTCCCAGCATCAGGGTCTTTTCCAATGAGTTGACTCTTCACATCAGGTGGCCAAACTATTGGAGCTTTAGCTTCAGCATCAGTCCTTCCAATGAATATTCAGGATTGATTTCCTTTAAGATTGACTGATTGGATCTCCTTTCAGTCTAAGGGACTCTCAAGAGTCTTTGTCCAACACCACAGTTAAAAAGCATCAATTCTTTGGCACTCAACTTTCTTTAAGGGAGACGGTAAAATGTATTTAATGTGAACTCCAACAAAACTAGAGGTCAGCTTCTAAAGGTCATTCTCCAAAATGGATTTTAATTTTCTTCTTAAATTTTAGTTTTTCTGCAATGTTTTCTGATCTTATCCATCTTTCCTCTTCTAACTTATCCTACTCTCTTTTTGTCTCAGCCATTTCCATCTGTGACTTTTGTTTACTTTTTGTAGAAATGTGAGTTTGTCTACTGAGTATGTTAGAGTAGACATTTTTTTTTTAATGCCTGCTCAGCCCCTCTTCTCTAAGAAAAGGCTCCCTGGCCTTTGAGGAAGATTTAAATACTATGTGACCAGCATCCTCAGTTCAACTGACTAAACCAAAGGCAACCAATTAGCTTAAACTAAAAAATTACCTGCCATGGAAATATTAAATTGGAATTTAAAGGCAGTGTTTTAATCTGGTTGGAAATTTGAGGAGTGTAAGGTGGCCATCCAGGACTTCCCTGATGGTACAATTGTTAAGAATCCGGTTGCCAATGCAAGGGACATGGGTTTGATTCCTGATCCAGAAAGAGTCCACATGCCACAGAGCAACTAAGCCTGAGGGCCACAATCTCTGAGCCCATGCTCTAGAGCCTGAGAGAGGCAACTACTGGGCCCAAGTGCTGCAACTGCCGAAGCCCGTGCATCTAGAGCCTGTGCTCTGCAATAAGAGAAGCCACCGCAATGAGAAGCCCCCACACGCAACTAGAGAAAGCCCGAGTGCAACAATGAAGATCCAGCACCATCAAAAAAATAAAAATAAAGTAAAAATAAGGTCACCATCAAGTGGTATGTTGGTAGATGTTTATTAGCCTTCATGAAAAATAAATGTTTTTAATGTATTAATACATAAATTTATTACAAACCCTTCTGGCATAAAGGATGTGTGGCAAAAAATTTATAGATAATAAAATATACAATATTGTTTATTGCAAATTCCACTTAGCCAATTGATTCTAACAGAAAACTTTTGTTGATTTTTGCTGAACCCTTGTATTTGTAGTAAGACTATAGTTGCAATTAAAAATGAGTATAGCTCCAATTGATTGATGCTTTTGAACTGTGGTGCTGAAGACTCTTGAGAGTACCTTGGACTGCAAGAAGATCAAACCAGTCAATCCTAAGGGAAGTCAGTCCTGATTCATTGGAAGGACTGATGCTGAAGCTGAAGCTCCAATACTTTGACCACCTGATGCGAAGAACTGACTCCTTAGAAAAGACCCTGATGCTGGGCAAAATTGAAGGCAGGAGGAGAATGGGATGACAGAGGATGAGATGGTTGGATGACATCAGTGACTCAATGGACGTGAGTTTGAGTTTGAGCAAGCTCCAGGAGTTGGTGATGGACAGGGAAGCCTGTGCTACAGTCCATGGGGTCACAAAGAGTCAGACACTACCGAGTGACTGAACTGAACTGATAGCTCCAATATGAATGTTATGAATATGAATTTTCATTTATGTAACCAAGGAGGACAAAAGTAAAACAACAAAAACACATTTTAGAACTTTACAAAAAAAAAAAAAAAACTGACAGGTTTATCAGTGATAAGAAGACTTTTCTGAATGAGATTAGAACACCTCTTAATGCCATTCACAAAAATAAACTCAAATGGATGCAAGACCAGAAATTATAAAACTCTTAGAGGAAAGCATAGGCAGAACACTCGATGACATAAATCAAAGCAAGATCTTCTATGACCCACCTTCTAGAGTAATGGAAATAAAAGCAAAAATAAACAAATGGGATCTAATTAAATGTAAAAGCCTTTGCACAGCAAAGGAAACTACAAACAAGGTGAAAAGACAACCCTCAGAATGGGAGAAAATAATGGTGAATGAAACAACTGGCAAAGAATTAATTTCCATAATATACAAGCAGCTCATACAACTCAACTTCAGAAAAACAAACAACCCGATCAAAAAGTGGGAAAAAGACCTAAACAGATTTATCCAAAGAAGACATACAGATAGCTAAAAAACACATGAAAAGATGCTCAACAACGCTCATTGTTAGAAACGCAAATCAAAACTACAATGAGATACCACCTCACACCAGTCAGAATGGCCGTCATCAAAAAGTCTACAAATAATAAATGCTGGAAAAGGTGTAGAGAAAAGGGAACCCTCTTGCATTGCTGGTGTGAGTGTAAATTGATATAGCCACTGCAGAAGACAGTATGGAGATTCCTTAAAAAACTAGGAATAAAACCACCATATGACCCAGCAATCCCACTACTAGGGATATACCCTGAGGAAACCAAAACTGAAAAAGACACATGTACCCCAGTGTTCACTGCAGCAATATTTACAATAGCTAGAACATGGAAGCAACCTAGATGTCCATCGACAGATGAATGGATATGAATGGATATAGAAGCTGTGGCAAGTGAATACAATAGAATACTACTCAGCCATAAAAAGGAATGCATTTGAGTCAGTTCTAATGAGGTGGGTGAACCTAGAGCCTATTATACAGAGTGAAGTGAGTCAGAAAGAGAGATATAAATATCATACACTGATGCATATATATGGAATCTAGAAAGATGGTACTGA
Source organism: Dama dama (assembly GCF_033118175.1). Taxonomy (NCBI): domain Eukaryota; kingdom Metazoa; phylum Chordata; class Mammalia; order Artiodactyla; family Cervidae; genus Dama; species Dama dama. The sequence continues at coordinate 47,729,419 of NC_083703.1, forward strand.
TGAATTTGTTTTCAGGGCTGCAATGGAGAAACAGACATAGAAAAACAGACCTAAGGACCCTGAGGGAGGGGAGGAGGGAGAGGGTGAGATGTATGGAGAGAGTAACCTGGAAATTTATAATACCATATGTAAAATAGATGGTTAATGGGAATTTGCTGTATGACTCATGAAACTCAAACAGGGGCTCTGTGACAATCTAGAAGGGTGAGATGGGAGGGAGGGGACATGGGTGTACCTATGGCTGATTCCTGTTGATGTATGACAGAAAACCACAAAATTCTGTAAAGCAAATATCCTTCAATTAAAAAAATAAAATGGCAAAAAAAAAAAAAAAAAAAACCCACAAAAAACCAAAACTTCTTTGCTAAAACAGGCAATGGTTTTTGAATACTGGAAAAATATTTCCTCAAATTTTTGTGCTATTTTCAGTGCAAAGTTTACATATATGCAATATGTAAATTGTATACTATTTTTGTAGTTCATAATATACTATTTTGGAACTTTCTTGGTGGTTCAGTGGCTAAGAATCTGAGCTCCCTATGCAGGGGGCGCAGGTTTGATCCCTGGTAAGGGAACTAGATCCCCCATAAGCAACTGAGGGTTCACGTGCTGCAACAAAGATTCCCTTGTGCCTCAACCAAAAGATGCCAGATGCCAGAGGGAAGATGGTGGATCCTGTGTGCCACAGTGAAACCTGGCACAGCCAAATAAATTTTTAAAAAATACTATTTTAAGCTTAATTTTTGAATGGGTAATCCTTCCACATAGTCTTCTCTGCATTATTAACATTTTATCATTAATTTCTTAAGTTTTGACAATCAACCAAACAATGAATCAATTATATTTTTTGCCAATTTCTGTGGTGTAAAACTTCCTATCATAGCTGATTTCAGGCTGCAGACATGAGGGTAACCAAATGCAGAGTTGGAAAGAGATGCACAATGCTATACCATTAAATTGTATTTTCAACATACAAATAAAATAGACACAAATAGCCTCCAGAGCATAGGCAATAGAAAATGTAGTAAAATACATAATTAAGAATTGATGACTTTCAAGTATTTATTACTTTTATCTTTAATAAAATATGTCTATCTTTAATTTATATAACAATTTTTAATGCGTGTGTTTAAGCACTAGCCTACAAAATTCCTGAAATAGCAATTAGCTTTCAAGAATCTGTAAGAGCTAACTGTAACATACCACTGCAGCTGCAAGGCCCAAGGAACAGAGAAAGTCAGTCTGCAGGGACAGAGAAAAAGAAGTAGGAGGGGGAGGAGGAGGAGGAGGAAGGGCGAGAGGACAAAGTAAAAGAGAAGGGGAAGAAGGCTATAATGCAAACAAAGGCCAAGGTGAAAGAGGAACTATGGCCTGGATTCCTGACTTGTCCGTCTTTCGGGTTCCAATTTTTTTTCTGCAGACTAGTGCATTTCTGCATTATAAAAATGTACCTCAAAAAAAAAAAAAAAATGTACCTCATATCCTTATAATAAATATTTCTTTAACAAATTTTTTTTCACCTTGCTACTTAATAGTAACAATTTGCTGAACCTGAACCAGTTTAAGATATTAAACCAAATTAATATTAATAAATTATAAATATTAATTAACTAAATTAATATTTGGCATTCATGAGCTCAGTTGTATATCATATTTTTATTATAATGCAATGAAAAAGATTATATATTTATATCAATATTAATGATCTAGCTAACCAAAGTATAAATGTTCCTAAATGTATGTGACCCAAAACGCTACACAATATATGAAGTGCTTGTTTATAACAGCAAAGTTTACTGTTCCTATGTCTTGTTGATATTAATTTTTTTGACTCAGCATTTGAATAACTTTTTCTTTTATTCTTTTTAACTTCAACTAAAGTACAGAGGTGCATGGTACCTTTTCATAAAACTGTTAGGATTAAAACTTTAATCCAGCTTAAAACTGTTTAATACCTACCACTCAGCTTGCTCCTAATACCATCCTTCATCACTTACCTTTCTTTGCTTACAGGAAACAGTCCATATTCCTTTGCAAGGCCTTCAAGTTCCTTCCTAGACTGGCTCTACCTCAACCTTCCCCCAGACTCATCACAGGGTGTTAACTCGTGTTGCCTGCCCTCTCCACCTAGAATGAATGCTTATTTCCTGCCCTTGCATTCCACTTCCTCTGGGAAGATGTTGCTTTTCCCCAAAGCCTCACCACCTGTGTGCCCCATTCTTGCCTGAGCCCCCCAACCTCATTATCACAGAATGCTAGGAATCGCTGTTTCACCACCCACTTATTAGCTGCATGTGAGGCTGCTTTTCCAGCTCAAATGTGGGCTCTTGGAGGAAAAGCAGTTTGTTTTGTCCTTGAAACCCCAGAATCTCACGCAGGACCTGCCACATAGCAGGTGCTCACTAAATTTCTCATGAATTGAACTGAAGATGTTTTAGGGGCAGAAAGAACCTGCTTACCCCCTGGGAACTGCTGGGAGAATTTTTTTTTGGTAAGGCTGGTAAGCAGGGCTTGTCCCTAACCTACCTTTCCATCTTTTTGCTGCACTATTCCCTTCAAAATCTTCATCTTTTATGATATTGATTAATGTCATGAGCTCAAGGACTTGTGTACGAGTTACTATTGCTGTGTGAAAAATACTCTGAATTTAGTGTCATCTCCCATGGTTTCTGCCATATAGAGATTTGGGAGTTGCTTCACTGGGTATTTCTGGCTTAGGATCTCTTTTGAGGTCACAGTCAGCCAAGACTGCGGTGACCTGGAAGCTTGGCCAAGGCTTTCTCATGGCTGGCAAGCTGCTTCCTCTCCATATGGTTTTCTCTGTGAAATTGCTGAATGGCCTCATGGCATGGAGGCTGGCTTCTCCCAGAGAAAGCAAAGTAAGAGACCAAGGCAGAAGCAGTGTTGTCTTTTCTTATCTGGCCTTGGAAGACATCCACCATTACCATTACTTCTGCCATATTCTATTGATCACACAGGCCAGGCTTGCTTCAGGTTGGGAGGAGATTAGACAAGGGCATGAATACTATGAGGTGATCATCATGAGGATCCTCTTCAAAGCTGATGACTACAACTAGACTGAGAGATAAGGTGTATCTTTGTATATAACTACATGATAAGAGAAACAAAAGAACACAACCAAATGATTAGTAGACCTTATGTGTTACCTTCCAAAGGTTGTTCCTATAATCCTGAGGGCTGGAAAAAATTGTATTCATGCCCAGCAGGGGGAGAGAATTTCAGACTCAGCAGCAGCATTGTGTGTGTGTGTTAGCCACTCAGTCATGTCTGACTCTATGGGACCCCATGGACAGTAACCCACCAGGTTTCTCTGTCCATGGGATTCTCCAGGCATGAATACTGGAGTGGATTTCCATGCCCTCTTCCAGAGGATCTTCCCAACCCAGGGATCAAACCCAGGTCTCCTGCATTGCAGGCAGACTCTTTACCATCTGAGTCACAAGGGAAGCTTAATCAACAATATTATCATTTACTAAACAATATTTCTCTATACTCATGGATCTCAAAGATAGAAGCCCATAGCCTTACATAGTATCCTCTGGTGTGAGCCAAATCCCAACATTTCCTGATAATAAGCTATCTGAATTTGAGATACCCTTGTGAACAGAGAAGGAAATGGCAACCCACTCCAGTATTCTTGCCTGGAGAATCCCATGGACAGAGGAGCCTGGTGGGCTACAGTCCATGGGGTCGCAAAGAGTTGGACACGACTGAGCGACTTCACTTTCACTTTGTGAACATAATCAAGGAATTGTGTGAATCTTTTATTAATGGAGGCTTACTTTCAGACTCTTTAAAAGTGCCCATGGAAGCCTGTACAGTTCATGCCTGTTTAACATGTTAATCAGTGATTTGAAATGAAAAATGGAAGAAATGTTTATCAATATATAAATGACTCAAAGGTTGAAGGAACAATTAGTACATTAGATAATAACACCAGCGTGCTAAGTCACTTCAGTCGTGTCTGACTCTTTGCGACACTATGGACTGTAGCCTGCCAGGCTCTTCTGTCCTTGGGGATTCTCCAGGCAAGAATACTGGAGTGGATTGCTACGCCCTCCAGGGGAATCTTCTCTACCCAGGATCCAACCTAAGTCTCTTATGTCTCCTGCATTGGCAGTTCTTTACTATTAGTGCCAACTGGGAAGCCCAAGGCTCCCCCCGACTCCTGGCCCAGCTCCGAAAACACAAGGTTTTAGGACAATTCCCGTGGGCTAAGCCTATATTCAGATCCACTTAGTCTTCTAAGTCTTCAACTCACATGTTCCTTGCATTAGAAAGCATGCAGAAGGCTTAGTGGTAAGGAGTCTGTCTGCCAATGCAGGAGACACAGATTCAATCCCTGATCTGGGAAGATGCCACATGCCACAAAGCAGCTAAGCCAGTGTGCCACAACTACTGAGCCTGTGCTCTCGAGCTTGGGAGCCACAACTAATGAGTCTACATGCCCCAACTACTGAAGCCCACGCATCGTAGAGCCTGTGCTCTGCAACAAAAGAAGCCGCTGCGATGAGAAGCCTGTCATGGCAACCAGACAGTAGCCCCTACTCACCACAACTAGAGCAAAGCCTATGCAGCAACAAAGACCTGGTATAGCCAAAAATTAATAAATATGTAAAGAAAGAAAGAAAATTATTTAAAAAAAGAAAGCATGCATGGCCCAATCACTGTTGGGAAATATTCCCTCTTCCCTGTTTCTGATAGTCCATTCTGAAATGTAGACCGTTCTACAGGTCCTGCATCTTCTCTCCAGGGCCAGACTAGGAGGGTCTTTAGAGTTATGGAGAAAGAGATGCAGAGGAACTAAGTTAGAAAAATCCTTTTATCACTGAGTAGGCCTCATCAGCATCATTTTTCCCTCTTCTAAACTTCATTCTCTTCCTCCCCACAGGGAACCATACTATCCCTCATCTAAGAGTCCACCTATGTGGAAATATGTAAGACCATCCTTTCCATACATGACCATCCATTTGGATTTTTCTTTAAACTTCAGAGGATCTTATTTCAATCTTTTGAACACCTGAAAAACCACCGTGATCACTCATAGTCATTAATCTTCTCCTAGAGGGAATAGGTTAAAAGATATAAGTGTTTGTATAAAGGACAGAAATGGTATGGATCTAACAGAAGCAGAAGATATTCAGAAGAGGTGGCAAGAATACACAGAAGAACTATACAAAAAAGATCTTCATGACCCAGATAAGCACAATTGTGTGATCACTCACCTAAAGCCAGACATCCTGGAATGCAAAGTCAAGTGGACCTTAGGAAGCATCACTATGAACAAAGCTAATGGAAACGATGGAATTCCAGTTGAGCTATTTCAAATCCTAAAAGATGATGCTGTGGAAGTGCTGCACTCAATATGCAGCAAATTTGGAAAACTCAGCAGTGGCCACAGGAAAATGTCAGTTTTCATTCCAATCCCAAAGAAAGGCAAAAGAATGTTCAAACTACCACACAGTTGCACTCATTTCACATGCTAGTAAGGTTATACTCGAAATCCTTCAAGCTAGGTTTCATCAGTACATGAACTGAGAGCTTCTAGAAGTACAAACTGAGTTTAGAAAAGGCAGAAGAACCAGAGATCAAGTTTCCAACATCTGCTGGATCATCAAAAAAGTAAGAGAGTTCAGAAAACATCTACTTCAGCTTTATAGACTATGCCAAAGCCTTTGACTGTGTGGATCACAACAAACTGTGGAAAATTTTTAGAGATTCAAAAATCAAAAAGTCATGGAAATTTCAAAACTTCAAAAAATCATGGAAAATTCAAAACATCATGTTCGACTCTTTGCACCTCTATGGACTACAGCACGCCAGGTTCTCCTGTCCCTCACTATCTCTCAAGTTTGCTCAGATTTATGTCCTCTGAGTCAGATGCTATCTAACCATCCTATCCTCTGCTGCCCCCTTTTCCTTTTGCCTTCAATCTTTCCCAGCATCAGGATTTTTTCTAATGAGTCAGCTCTTTGCATCTGGTGGCCAAAATATTGGAGTTTCAGTTTCAGCATCAGTCCTTCCAATGAATATTCAGGACTGATTTCCTTTAGGATTGACTGGTTGGATCTCCTTGCAGTCCAAGGGACTCTCAAGAGTCTTCTCCAGCACCACAGTTCGAAAGTTATCAGTTCTTCAGTGCTCAGCCTTCTTTATGGTCTAACTCTCACATCCATACATGACTACTGGAAAAACCATAGCTTTGACAGTATGGACCTTTTTTGGTAAAGTAATGTCTCTGCTTTTTAATATACTATCTAGGTTGTCATAGCTTTTCTTCCAAGGAGCAAGTGTCTTTCAATTTTGTGAGTGCAGTCACCATCTGCAGTGATTTTGGAGCCCAAGAAAATAAAGTCTGTCAGTTTTCATTGTTTCCCCATCTATTTGCCATTAAGTGTTGGGACTGGATGCCATGATCTTAGTTTTCTGAATCTTGAGTTTTAAGCCAGCTTTTTCACTCTCCTCTTTTACCTTCATCAAGAGGCTCTTTAGTTCCTCTTCACTTTCTGCCATAAGGGTGGTGTCATCTACATATCTGAGGTTATTGATATTTCTCCCTGCAATCTTGATTCCAACTTGTGCCTCATCCAGTATCAGTCCTTCTAATAAATATTCAGTTGATTTCCTTTAGGATTGACAAGTTTGATCTCCTTGCTGTTCGAGGGACTCTCAAGAGTCTTCTCCAGCACCACAATTTGAAAGTGCCCATTTTTTGGTGCTCAGCCTTTTTTATGGTCCAACTCTCACATCCGTACATGACTATTGACAAAACCATAGCTATGACTATATGGACCTTTGTTGGCAAAGTGATGTCTCTACTTTTTAATATGCTGTCTAGGTTTATCATAGCTTTCCTTCTGCAGAGCAAGCATCTTTTAATTTCATGGCTGCAGTCATTGTCTGCAGTAATTTTGGAGCCCAAGAAAATAAAATCTGTCCCTGATGCCACTTTTTCCCCTTCTATTTGTCATGACCAGATGCCATGATCTTAGTGTTTTAAATGTTGAGTTTTAAGCCAACTCTTCACTCTCCTCTTTCACCTTCATCAAGAGGCTCTTTAGTTCCTCTTCACTTTCTGCCATTAAAGTGGTATCATCTGCATATCTGAGGTTGTTGATGTTTCTCCTGACAATGTTGATTCCTGCTTGTGATTCATCCAACTAGGCATTTCACATGATGTGCTCTGCATATAAGTTAAATCAGAAGGGTGACAACATACAGCCTTGACATACTCTTTTCCCAATTTTGAACCAGTCAGTTGTTCCAAGTTCATTTCTTTTTTTTTTTTTTTTTTTTTTAAGCTCCTGGATGAGGTTTATTTTCCAACTGACAACTTATATTAGGTAAAACAGTCTCCAAACTAGACAAGAAACACATATATGTGGTTGAAGGAGTGAATTAAATTACAGAGTTTAAACATTTGAAAACAGTCTGGGGGGAAAAACCTATATAGTGCTCAAACTGTACCTTTAAAAATACTATTTTATTTATCCTCATGTATGAAAAAAGGGGTATACTACCATGTGTACATACATACCAATATTGGAAACAGAATTCAATAATGAATCACACATAAATTTTACAAAGAATAAACAAACATTAAAAAAAACACTGATTGGTTATAGAAAGCAGAGTGGAAGAAAAAACCATTAGCTGTCATCTTCATTTCCATTAAAGAGCAGCACCCTCTGAGAAGAAACAAATTAGTCATTAAGACTCACCTACAGTACACAATAATATACACAAACCGAAGTTAGTGATTGTACTGGTTTTATTCACTTTTCCTAAGCCACTTTATCTTCCTCATGCTCAATGCAAAGAAAATAATATGAAGAAAAATATGTCCTCATTATTCACAATAAAAAGAGTCTGCCTCATTCTGCAGGCCTGGCATATGGTATAAAAGGGAGCACTTCATGGCTCAAGGGGATCAAAGCATCATTTTGATTCTGAGCCACCAAATAGGATCTCATGCATATTTGGTGACTGGACTAACTCCACAGGAGCTGTGATAGACTGAACCATTTCTGTGGTATCCCCAAATCTCACTAAATAAGAAACAGCCCTACACAAAAAAGATAACCATCAACCTGCCCATAAATTCTATCTGTAAGGCTCTTTTTCTAGAGCAAGGTGGAAAGAGGGGTCCTTGAGTACATGGATACAAGTGTCGCTGTGGCCTAAAGATTGCTGGATTGATATTGTGTCTGATATGATGAAGAAAATTCCAGATTAAGAAACTTCCACAACTTGTCTCAATTCTTCAAATAATGGAGCAAGTTCCTTTTCCAGGCTGACAATTAGTCCTGTATTAGCACTGCTGCTGGCTATGAAACTCACTACCAAAGGTAAACGATTGAATTGAACCACCTGGTAGGTGTTATAGTAACAGATGATACTTTTATTTTTTGAAAGTCCGAGTTTGCTCCCTTGGTCTGTTGCAAGGGCAAAAGTTGATAAGAAACCAGGTCTCAAAGCATGCTCTGGAGCGTTATCATTGGCCACTTTAATGACAGGCACTCCATCTCTATCTGACACAACAATAGCATGGAGCCCCTCAACACTTGGTAATTTTTTATACAGGAATCGTTTTAGATCATCCGCCATGATGAACCCCTTTCTCCCGCAGGATCAATCTCCACGCCTGGGTTTCTGGGCTGCCTGGTTCTCTGAACTGTCAGGGACAGTTGTTCAGGGACAACTTCTGGGACAGGTTCCTCTAAAAGCTGCAGTCACATGATTTGTCCCAAGTTCATTTCTAACTGTTGCTTCTTGAGCCATATACAAGTTTCCCAGGAGACAGATAAGGTGGTCAGTATTCCTATCTCTTTAAAAATGTTACAGTTAAAAAAATAAAAAAATAAAAAAAAATAAAAAATAAAAATGTTACAGTTTATTGTGATCCGCACAGTCGCAGACTTTAGTGTAGTCAATGAAGCAGAAGTAGATGTTTTTCTGGACTTCCCTTGCTTTCTCTATGATCCAGTGAACATTGGCAACTTGATGTCTGTTTCCTCCACCTTTTCTAAACCCAGCTTGTACATCTGAAAGTTCTCAGTTTACATACTGCTGAAGCCTAGATTGAAGGATTTTGAGGACAAATACCTTCAACTTTAATAATACTGTCAGACAGTTCTCCAAAGCATTTGTAACTGTTTATATTCTCACCAGCAGTGAAAGAAATCTCAATAGCTTTATTAGATCTTGGTATTGTCAGAATATATTATTATTTTACAGAAATAGGAAAGTTGTAGAAAGTTCATTCCCCAATCTTGCCCCCTTTTGGGTAATATAACAGTGTCATTTTATTTTGAATTCTTTAATTGGATATCAGTTCAGTTCAGTTCAGTCGCTCAGTCGTGTCCGACTCTTTGCGACCCCACGAATTGCAGCACGCCAGGCCTCCCTGTCCATCACCAACTCCCAGAGTTTACTCAAACTCATGTCCATCAAGTCAGTGATGCCATTCAGCCATCTCATCCCCTGTGGTCCCCTTCTCCTCCTGCCCCCAACCCCTCCCAGCATCAGGGTCTTTTCCAATGAGTCAACTCTTCACATCAGGTGGCCAAAGTATTGGAGTTTCAGCTTCAGCATCAGTCCCTCCAATGAACACCCGGGACTGATCTCCTTTAGGATGGACTAGTTGGATCTCCTTGAAGTCCAAGGGACTCTCAAGAGTCTTCTCCAGCACCACAGTTCAAAAGCATATCAACAACTGATAAAAATCCCTATGATAGGGGATTTCCCTGGTGGACCAGTGGTTAAGAATCCACTTTGCAATGCAGGGGACTTGAGTTTGAGCTGTGCTTGAGGAAATAAGATACTATATGCCTGGGAGATATAAGCCCGGGCATTGCACCTAGAGAATCCATGTTCAGTTCAGTCATTCAGTTGTGTCCAACTTGTTGCGACACCATGGACTGCAGCACACCAGGCCACCTTGTCCATCACCAACTCCCGGAGTTTACTCAAACTCATGTCCATTGAGTCATGATGCCATCCAACCATCTCATCCTCTGTTGTCCCCTTCTCCTCCAGCTTTCAGTCTTTCCCAGCATTAGGGTCTTTTCCAATGAGTCCATTCTTCTCATGGGGTGGCCAAAGTAATGGAGTTTCAGCTTCAACATCTGTCCTTCCAAAGAATATTTAGGGCTGATTTACTTTAGGATGGACTGGTTGGATCTCCTTGCTGTCCAAGGGACTCTCAAGAGTCTTCTCAAACACCACAGTTCAAAAGCATCAATTCTTTGGCGCTCAGCTTTCTTTAGAGTCCAACTCTCACATCCATACATGACTACTGGAAAAACCATAGTTTTGACTAGACAGACATTTGTTGGCAAAGTAATGTCTCTGTTTTTTAATATGCTGTCTAGGTTGGTCATAACTTTTCTTCCAAGGAGCAAGCATCTTTTAATTTCATGGCTGCAGTCACCATCTGCAGTGATTTTGGAACCCCCCAAAATAAAGTCTATCACTATTTTCACTGTTTCCCCATCTATTTGCCATGAAGTGATGGGATCAGATGCCATGATCTTAGTTTTCTGAATGCTGAATTTTAAGCCAGCTTTTTCACTGTCCTCTTTCACTTTCATCAAGAGGCTCTTTAGTTCTTCTTCACTTTCTGTCATAAGGGTGGTGTCATCTACATATCTGAGGTTATTGATATTTCTCCCTGCAATCTTGATTCCAGCTTGTGCTTCATCTAGTCCAGCATTTCTCATGATGTACTCTGCATATAAGTTAAATAAACAGGGTGACAACATATGGCCTCTACGTACTCCTTTCCTGATTTGGAACCAGTCTGTTGTTCTATGTCCAGTTCTAACTGTTGCTTTTTGAACTACATACAGATTTCTCAGGAGGTGGGTCAGGTGGTCTGGTATTCCCATCTCTTTATGAATTTTCCACAGTTTGTGGTGATCCACGCAGTCAAAGGCTTTGGCGTAGTCAATAAAGCAGTAATAGATGTTTTTCTGGAACTCTTGCTTTTTCGATGACCCAGTGGATGTTGACAATTTGATCTCTGGTTCCTCTGCCTTTTCTAAATCTAGCTTGAACATCTGGAAGTTCATGGTTCATATACTGTTGAAACCTGGCTTGGAGAATTTTGAGCATTAATTTGCTCGCGTGTGAGATGAGTGCAATTGTGCGGGAGTTTGAACATTCTTTGGCGTTGCCTTTCTTTGGTGTTGGAATGAAAACTGACCTTTTCCAGTCCTGTGACCACTGCTGAGTTTTCCAAATTTGCTGGCATATTGAGTGCAGCACTTTCACAGCATCATCTTTCAGGATTTGAAATAGCTCAACTGGAATTCTGTCATCTCCACTAGCTTTGTTCATAGTGATGCTTCCTAAGGCCCACTTTACTTCACATTTCAGGATGTTATAACTTTTTTTCTCTACTCTCTTGAATAATGCATCATTTTCAAAATAGAGATAGAGTTATAGGACAAAGATGACATGTATTTACAACTCATTCCTCTGTCCATGGCAAGCATTACTAATTGATAATGGTATTCTTTCTCATCGAGTACAAATGTAGCCTTAGAATCCACCTCACCTCAGTGCTCTCTTACTACTCAAAATGTAGTCTTGGGGCATGCAGCGTTAGCGTCTCCTCGGAGCTTGTTGGAAATGCAGAATACCAGACTCTTGTCCAATCTTCCAGATTCTGCATTTAAGAATATTCCCAGGGACGTCCCTGGTAGTCAGGTGGTTAGAACTCGGTGCTCCCAACGCCGAGGGCACAGGTTCAATCCCTGGTCAGGGAACTAAGATCCCACATGCCAAAAAATAAAAATTATAAAAAAAAAAAAAAAAAAGAATATTCCCAGGTGATTCACCTGCACAAGTAAGTATGAGAAGTGATGGCTTAGGCATTATCTAAAAAATATCAATGAAATGTGTGTCCTCCCTATTCCAGAAACACACTGCAAGGCTCTGTCCTTGGTCCTGTCCTTCCCAAGCACTTTATCTGTGCACTTCATGAGAACATAGATGGCAAGCTGATCTGATATACCCACAGTAAGAATTCTAGTGGGGTAGCAGAAACACTGGATTTCAGAATCAACATACAAGCACATTCAGAGTGTGGAGTAAAGGACTGGCTCTATCCACTGGGTTAAATAAAATTTGACCAAGACTAAAGACTTTGTAGGAGCATATTTGAAAATAGCGGTAGCATATAAACATATGTATGCATAACTGAATCATTTTGCTGTACGTTTAAAACTAACACAACAGTGTAAATTAACTGCACTTAAATTTAAAAAAATAAACGTTTAACAACAATAAAAAAGAAAATAGCAGTGGCACACAGTGTCTGCTGTAAAACATTACCCTTGTTGTCCCACAGAAAGTCTGTATCCTAGATTAGTTTGGGACACACAGCCATGCTCTCCTCTCCTTTTATTATGTCACTTAATGCACTAAAAAATACAGAGGCTCTGAGGTGGTCATTTCCTCTTTGTTTAATTCAACAGTGCCCAAACAGAACCCTTTCTGTACATCACCTATTAATATCTACAGGATTGTTATTATGGAACACAGTGTGGGAAACACTGGTTTGGTATTTTAGTTTATGGTCTGGGCCATGAAAAAGACAAAGCTGCTTTTGGAACACATTAAAGGTCCGTCTAGTCAAGGCTATGGTTTTTCCAGTGGTCATGTGTGGATGTGAGAGTTGGACTATCAAGAAAGCTGAGCACTGAAGAATTGATGCTTTTGAACTGTGGTGTTGGAGAAGACTCTTGAGAGTCCCTTGGACTGCAAGGAGATCCAACCAGTCCATCCTAAAGGAGATCAGTCCTGGGTGTTCATTGGAAGGACTGATGCTGAAGCTGAAACTCCAATACTTTTGCCACCTGATGCGAAGAGTTGACTCATTGGAAAAGACCCTGATGCTGGGAGGGGTTGGGGGCAGGAGGAGAAGGGGACGACAGAGGATGAGATGGCTGGATGGCATCACCGACTCGATGGACATGAGTTTGAGGAAATTCCGGGAGTTGGTGATGGACAGGGAGGCCTGGCGTGCTGCGATTCATGGGGTCGCAAAGGGTCAGACACGACTGAGCGACTGAACTGAACTGAAGAGAAGTATAGTTTTCAGGGCACAGAGAGAAGGCACCAGTTTCCTGAAAACTAATGAATGCCATCTTGATTTCCTAGGTTTATTGAGGAGGGATAGAAACATCTCCAGAGATGAACCCCAGGACAGTAGAGGCAAACCACACATGTCCTATTGGGAATGTCTAAGAGCAGATTTTCCTTTCCTGGGTCAACACATGACAGTGATGGGATAGAGAGCAGAAAAGTGGGCAGTTGAAGAACTTACCATGAAGGAGTTTCCGGGGGAGAACCATACCCCTCTCCCTCTACATGAACTGCTGGCACATGTTCACTGGAGCATTCCATGAAAAAGAAATTAAAGTTTCTTTGAGCGGGATCAAAGAACAGATCTGAGGTGGATGAGAGTTATAGAAAAGTGAAAATTCACATGGGTCATATTCTCTGGCCACCATGCAACATAATTAAAATAAGAAAATTTTATTTCCAAAATTTTTGGAAAGTTTTCTAAATGATTCTTATTTGCAAAAAGAATTTTTTATAAACTATTCAGAAATAAACAATAATTACAGACCTACATGTCAGCATCTTGGCATGTATTCAAAGCAGTAGTCAGGAAAATGCATACCCATAGATGCATTGAGGACAAAACAAGAAAGACTGGCATTAGATGAATTAAGTTTTCAACCTAAGAAGTTAGCAAGTAAATAGCAAAATAAATCCAAAGGAAGAATAAGCAGAAATCACTAAAAGTAAAAGCATAAATGAATAAAATGAAAACAAATAAAATCCCCAAAGAAAACTAAAAATTAACTGGAGGAAAAACAATAAAATAGACAAGTTTGAAAAGTATTATTAATGTCAAAGCAAAAAGGAGAAAACAAAAATAAAATTTGACAATGTTAGTAAGAAAAAATTGTTGGGACTTCCCAGTGGTCCAGTGGGTTCAATTCCTGGTCAGGGAACAAAGGTCCCTCATGATGGATGAGAGAGAATAAACTACAGATATATGAATATATTTTTAAATTTGGCACAACTTTATAGAAATAAATTTTAAATTTTAAACAAAAGTTATAATATTTTGTGAATGAAATACAAATATACAATAAACATATGAAATGATGGAAAATATAGGAAAGCGGGTTCGGTTTCATTATAAGGAATAACTTCATAACAAATTGGAATGATTCATGAATGCTGTGAACTTTGTGGCTAAGGAAGGGAACATTTCAGGCTCAGTTATTCTCAAGAGGTAAACCAGACATGTGGTCTGAGAGATGGTCTGAGAGGTGGATCAGACACTGCTCCTGACAAGCAGATTAGGTTGGTGCTTTTGGAGGGACTGAAACAGAGAATTCTGTTTCTTTGATTTCCCTGATCTACCTCCCTTAGCAGTCTGTTGTTTTTACCAATAGGATCTTATTCTTATGGATAGCAAAGTTGCTCTGATGATCTCCTAGAGACTAGCAGGCAGGGAAGAGAGGCAGTTGGTATGGCCTATTTGCCTGGCCTAGAGGAGGCTTAGTGGCTGGAGTAGAGACCTCTAACCGCTACCAGGTTCTCAGGCCCCCTGGACTCAAGTGGGGATACTTCTGAAATAATTGGGTTAAAACCAGGGCATATCTAATGACTGAACTCTGGGGCAGGGCTCCAGCATGAAGGACACAGAGTGATCAGACCACACACTGGACCACACAGGCTGTGGCTCACTGGTTGTTGGGGTGCAGGGGGTGCCCCTGTTGTTCTGGATAACACAATTGTAGGTCAGCTTGGAGTTGCACTGGAGATGGCAATACCATGATGTGGGCTGGGCTGCATTGGAAACCCCATCCCTGAGGACCAGAGAAGCAGGAGCCAAACTGAGTAAGAAGCTACAGCATAATAGAAGGCATCCACAAAATTTCCCAACTCTGGCATTCTGCTCAGGCCTATGCCCTCACCCCCTGCTCTGTTCTACCCATGTACCCACACTGGTTTAGAATGGAAAAGTTCACTTAGCTTTGCTAAGTCATGGTCAGGCCAGTAAACCGAGTAGGTGACACATCATTGCCAACCTGGCAAGCCTTCTTATGGACTGGGATTGGACTGACCTTGGACTGACCTTGGACCACTCTGTTGGCCTGTCAGGATGGAATCATTCTTCTTTGCAAGATGCTGCTTTCCCTGATGGAGCATGTGAAATGGTGCTTTGTCCTCCTAGAGTTCTGGAGCATCCCAGGAAAAGCCAGACTGGGAAGCAATGTCAAAACCCCCAACATACCCAAAGAATCTCCTTCCAGAGTTACACCCTCCTATGATGCATTAAATTACTGTGAATGTTTCTGGGATTAGACAGAACATCACTGACTTGGGTTGGCTTTCATCACCCCTCCTGGATAGGAGTGTCTTCATTTCCTGACTGCCCCTGTTGTTTCCATCTCTTGGCCATGCCTCTATGGCCCCCAGCTGCCAACTCTCATGCATCTGAGCCCTTGTTTGAAACTTCTAGGTGCACCCATTGACCTCCAGCTGTCTTAGTTTGAATCCCGACAAAGGTAGGATCTAGGTATGAGTAGTTTGGAAGTGATTGCAGGAAGAAGTGGGGAAGTGATACATGGAAAGAAGGAAACCTAAACAGGAGAACCCTGAAGAAGTTGTCCTGATCACCAGGAATCTCACTGGTGAGAAAGCACAGCCTAACACCTACTCTGCCATATCCCTTGTCCAGGTGCACTAAGGGCTGTGGCAGGTGACAGGTGGCACTCTTCCACCACATTGGTTCTACTCATCCAAGTGGAAGTGAAAAGCGGTAATTATGGAGTGGGAGAAGACTTAAAAATTATTTGCATAGAAGGATTTTGTCCCTCTTGGGCAAATAATCTGGCAGGCTTTGCTTGTGGTTATTGTTGTTGGGACCAAATGTGGCAAAGGAAAAGAAATACACTTCTCAGAAGATGTATGGAATTTTGTTTTTGTTTTTGTTCCTTCTTATTGGTTAGGAGCTGACAAAATCCTGTTTCCAGGTGAATGGCAATGGAGCGGTTGTCAGTTGTTGCTCAATCCCTAAGTCGTGCCCAACTCTGACACCCCACATGCTACAGCATGCCGGGCTCCCCTCTCCTTCATAATCTCCCAGAGTTTGCTCAGATTCATGTCCTTTGAGTTGGTGAGGCTATTGAACCATCTCATTCTCTGCCACCCCTTTCTCCTTTTTCCTCTTTTCCCAGCATCAGAGTCTTTTCCAATAAACTGGCTCTTCCCATCAGGTGGCCAAAGTATTGGAGCTTCATCTTCTGCATCAGTCCTTCCAACGAATATTGAGGGTTGATTTTTTTAGAAATGACTGGTTTGTTCTCCTTGCAGTCCAAAGGACTCTCAAGGGTCTCCTCCAACACCACAGTTTGAAAGCATCAATTTTTTGGCCCTGAGCCTTCTTTATGGTCCAACTTTGACATCCATACATGACTACTGGAAAAACCATAGCTTTGACTATGCAGACCGTTGGCAGCAAAGTGACGTCTTTGCTTTTTAATATGCAGTCTAGGTTTGTCATAGGCTCCTTCCAAGGACCAAGTGTCTTTTAATTTCATGGCTGCAGTCATTGTCTGCAGTGATTTTTGAGGCCAAGAAAATAAATCTGTCACTATTTCCACTTTTCCCCCTTCTATTTGCCATGAAGTGTTAGGACCAGATGCCATGATCTTAGTTTTTTGAATATTGAGTTTTAGGTCGGCTTTTTCACTGTCCTTTTTCATCCTCATCAAGAGGCTCTCCAGTTCTTCTTCACTTTCTGCCATTACAGTGGTATCATCTGAATGTCTAAGAGAGATAGTCGTTCAGTCACATCCAACTCTTTGAGACCCCATGGACTGTATTCCACCAGGCTTCTCTGTCCATGGGATTCTCCAGGCAAGAATACTGGCCATTCCTTTCTCCAGGGAATCTTCCCAACCCAAGGGTCCACACAATCAGAAGCTTTAGTATAGTCAATGAAGCAGAAGTAGATGTTTTTCTGGAATTCCTTTGCTTTCTCTATTATCCAATGAATGTTGGTAATTTGATCTCTGGTTCCTCTGCCTTTTCCAAACTCAGTTTGTACTTCTAGAAGCTCTCAGTTCATGTACTGATGAAACCTAGCATGAAGGATTTTGAGTATAGCCTTACTAGCATGTGAAATGAGTGCAATTCTATGGTATTTGGAACATTCCTTGGCATTGGCCATCTTTGGGGTTGGAATGAACACTGAACTTTTCCAGCCCTGTGGCACTGCTGAGTTTTCCAAATTTGCTTACCTATTGAATGCTGCACTTTAACAGCATCATCTTTTAGGATTTGCAGTAGCTCAACTGGAATTCCATCACCTCCACTAGCTTTGTTTATAGTAATGCTTCCTAAGGCCCACTTGATTTCACACTCCAGGATGTCTGGCTCTCAGTGACTGACCACACCATCTTGCTTATCCCAGTCATCAAGGCCTTTTTTGTATAGCTCTTCTATGTATTCTTGCCACCTCTTAATATCTTCTGCTTCTGTAAGATCCTTACTGTTTCTGTGCTTTATCGTGCCCATGCCTGCATGAAGTGTTCTCTTGATATCTCCAGTTTTCTTGAAGAAATCTCTAATCTTTCCCATTCTATTGTTTTCTTCTGTTTCTTTGCACTGTTCATTTAAGAAAGCCTTCTTGTCTCTCCTTGCTATTCTCTGAAACTCTGCATTCAAATGGGTATATCTTTCCCTCTCTCCTTTTCCTTTCACTTCTCTTCTTTCTCCAGCTATTTGTAAAGCCTCCTCAGACAACCAATTTGCCTTCTTGCATTTCTTTTTCTTGGGGATGATTTTGGTCATCACTTCCTGTACAATATTATGAAACTCTGTCCATAGTTCTTCAGGCACTCTGTCTACCAGATCTAATTCCCTGAGTCTATTCATCACCTCCATTGTATAATCATAAGGGATTTGATTTAAGTCATACCTGAATGGCTTAGTAGTTTTCTCTACTTTCTTCAATTAAGCCTGAATTTTGCAATAAGGAGCTCATGGTCTGAGCCACAGTCAGCTCCAAGTCTTGTTTTTGCTGCCTGTATAGAACTTCTCCATCTTTGGCTGCAAAGAATATAATCAATCTGATTTCGGTATTGGCCATTGGTGATGTTGATGCATAGAGTCATCTCTTGTGTTGTTGGAAAAGGGTGTGCGCTATGACCAGTGTGTTCTCTTGATAAAACTCTGTTAGGCTTTGCCCTGTTTCATTCTGTACTCCAAGGTCAAACTTGCCTGTTACTCCAGGTATCTTCCTACTTTTGCATTCCAATCTTCTATGAAAAGGACATCTTTTTTCTTGGGTGTTAGTTCTAGAAGGTCTTGTAGGTCCTCAGTGAAGTAGATCATTAGAGAAGTAGGTCGTGTAGTAGGTCAGCTTCAGCTTCTTTGGCACTAGTGGTTGTGGCATAGACTTGGATTACTGTGATGCTGAACAGTTTGGTTTGGAAATGAACCAAGGTCATTTTGTCATTTTTGAGATTGCACCCAAGTACTGCATTTTGGACTCTTTTGTTGACTATGAGGACTGCTTCATTTCTTCTAAGGGATTCTTGCCCACAGTGGTAGATATAATGGACATCTGAATTAAATTCTCCCATTCCAACCCATTTTAGTTCACTGATTCCTAAGATGTCAATGTTTGCTCTTGTCATCTCCTGCTTGACCATGTCCAATTTACCTTGATTCATGGACCTAACATTATAGGTTCCTATGCAATATTGTTCTTTATTGCCTCAGACTTTTCTTTCACCACCAAACACATCCACAACTGAGCATCATTTCTCCTTTGACCCAGTCACTTCGTTCTTTCTGGAGCTATTAGTAATTGCCCTCCACTCTTCCCCAGGAGCATACTGGACACCTTCTGATCTGGAGGGCTCATTTTCTGGTATCACATCTTTTTTGCCTCTTCATACTGTTCATGGGGTTCCAAGTAAAGAATATAGAGTGGTTTGCCATTTTCTCCTTCATTTTGCAGACCACATTTTCTCAGAACTCTTCACTCTGATCCATCTGTCTTGCATGGCCCTGCATGGCATGGCTCATAGCTTTACTGTGTTATGCAAGCCCTTTGGTCATGCCAAGGCTGTGATCCACAAAGGGGTGGTTGTCAGGATGTACTAAAAAATCTGATGTTCATATCCTTAGATTCCCTGTAAAACTCGGATGGTAAAACTTAGAGTGGCAATATATTTGGACTCCAGTCATTAGGGAATGTCTTGGCTCAGGAAATATGGATCACTAAACTATGTGTGGCTTAATCCAGGGCAGGAGCAAGTCAAGAACACACAGTTATCTGGATAAAGAAACAAGTGTGGAGATGGGGAGCTGGAGAAAGACTAGAACATGAATATACTTATAAGGATGCATAGATTTATAATTATAGCAATATGTATAGAGATGAATAAAGATACCAATATTGCATGTAGAGAGAGAGAGAGAAACAGAAAAGTGGAAAGATGTGTTATACATGAGAGTTTATTTCCTTATGTATGATGGGATTGCAAGTAGAAGTTTTTCCCTTTTGCTCATCAAACACATTCTAGTTTTCCTAAAATGAACTTGTGTATCATTTGTGCAAAAGAAAGACTTCTTAAAAAAAAAAAAAGACAAGACTAAAGATACAGAAAAACTGTAAAACATTTTGTAGGAAATGCTTCAGACTAACAGACACATTCAGTTATCTCACATCTAGTTAAGGTATTGAGGCAAGTAGAGGGCTTCCAGCATCAGGAAAAAGGGGAAATCTTTAAAGCTAAGTCCATGGTCCCAAATAGTTAATAATATAACTGACTATGTTTTATTTCTGTGAAATAGTTACTATTGACAAATGACCATTTTTGATAAATATCCAATTTTAAACCAAGCTGTTCCAGGACAGAATAGTGCTTCTTTGTGGGTATTTCTGATCCAGAAAGGCTTTTTGGAAATTCTGGGCTAAATGCTAGGGTTTTTTTTTGTTTTTTTTTGTTTTTCTTTAATCACATGACTTCTGTGATGCCCACATGGACACTATGACACTCCCAAGAGGACACAGATTGCAATGACATGTACTGATATCTCCAGGAGGAGTGTTTTTAGGAAACTCTTTGGAAAATATTTTCTTCAAAAAGGGTCATCTTCTCCTTCAACTCTCTCCTTGGCATTTTTCCAGTGTAACTCCTACATTCTCAAAGATAGCTACCATACACATGGTCATTTTTCAGCTCATTTCTACTAAAACTTTTGTTGTATGCCCCAAGCTGGTTCAGTTTTGGAGAGGTGGAGAGACCTGTGTACACACAGTCCGAAAGGTAGGTAGGAACAAGTAAGTATCTCAATGGCATGCTGACTAGATTGGTTTGACTGAAGTCAAGAACCTGTAGGGGCTCAGCCAGTGAAGAATCTACCTGCAATGCAAAAGACCTGGGTTTGATCCCTGGGTCAGGAAGATCCCCTGGAGAAGGGAATGGAAACCCACTCCAGCATTCTTGCCTGGAGAATCCCATGGACAGAGGAGCCTGGAGGGCTACAGTCCATGGGGTCTCAAAGAGTCTTACATGATTGAGTGACTAGCAGTTTCACTTTCTTTCAAGTATCTGCAAAGCTGGTTAATGTCAGATGATGACAGACTAGGAAAATAATTTGACTATCCAACAGGCACTGAGGAGTCCTTGAAGGTGTTTTTTTTTTTTTTTTTAATGAGGGAAGCAATACAATTAAATTTGTATTTTAACAGGATTATTTCTTGGATGGCATTACCGATTCAATGAATATGTACTTGGGCAAACTCCAGGATACAGTGAGAGATGGGGAGGCCTGGTGTACTGCAGCCCATGGATTTGCAAAGAGTTGGACACGACTTCGTGACTGAACAACAAGTAGTATGACAAGTTGGGGATGAGAAGAGGATGTACAAAGTCAATGAAAGTCACTTTTGGAACCATCCAAGTTCATGTGGTACCAGGCCCAAACATTTCTCTGTTCCATCTACCAGTTTTGGCAGATTAGGAGCGGCCTTGAAGACAGAGCAGTACAACTCAGCAGGCAGAGTCACAGCCCCTTAGGAATGTCTTCAGACAATAAGCTTCTATTTTTTGGAATTAAGGTGGACCCCAGGTCTGCAGTTTGACCCATCTTGGTACTTGTTCTTCCACTGTTTCTTAGCTTCAGCTCCATTCAGAGCTTTGTCTCTGTGGATATCCCTAGATTATTAATATCCCTCACCCTGATCCTGGACCTTGGGAGAGGTTAAGTTGCTCTCAAGAGTATCACAAAGGTCTACGAGGATAGGTTGTCCAAAGGCTATTCTGGGCATATAGATGGTCCCAACACAGACCCCAGAGGGCCAAAGTCTGCTGACTTTGTGCAGCCCAAATATTTACTTGTCAAGCCCCCAAAAAGGAGGGAACAGGAGCATAAATGAGTCAGCGCATTCTTGTGTTTATTTTTTGACCTGGTTTCCTATAGAAGGACTCAGAAAACCTCAATGTGGCAGAAAACCTCAATGTGGCCAACATCTGCCCATCACCATGCTGAAGTTGCTCCAGTGAGCTTAGAGGCCAAACTAAGTGAATTCTGGGTCTTGAGACACACCAAAGCAGACCGCTCTTCCTGCTTGGGTGAGACAGAATTTTAAATTTCAGTGTTTAACTTCCTCTATCCTTTTTCTCCTTTACTTTTTAATTGTTGTTATTGAAAATAATGCAACATTTAAAAATTGTACATAAAAATAATTACCCTCAGAGAATTCCCTGGTAGTCCAGTGGTTAGGACTCAGAACTTTCACTGACAATGACCTGGGTTTGATGCCTGGTCAGGGAACTAAGATTCCACAAGCCTTGTGGTGTGACCAAAAAATAAAAAATTTACCCTCAGCCCTCTCCCTTAACACGATCCCACATATTTCATGTTTGATTCCAGTTTTTGTCATTTGAAGATATTTTTGTATGTAATTGTATTCATAGCACACATGCTATTGTGTACCAATTTTTAAACTTGCTGTTGATTAATTCCTAGGTTGTTTGAAAATATAACCATAGTTTTTAAAGATAAGATAACCTAATGGTAGTAAAAAAATCAAAATTAGAAATACTCTTAGTATTACCAGCCCTCTCAACTTTCTATCCCAGTCTTGTCTCAGAATTTATTTTCTGGAGTCAGTTAATTTGGGGCTCAAATTCTGGGTCTGCCACTTAATACTTTGTGTAAGGTTACAGAAATTACTTGACATCAGATACAAATTTGACATAAAGTTATGAGAGCTCAGTTGGTAAAGAATCGCCTGCAACGCAGGAGACTCTGGTTTGATTCCTGGGTCAGGAAGATCCGCTGGAGAAGGGATAGGCCACCCATTCCCATATTCTTGGGCTTCCCTTGTGGCTCAGCTGGTAAAGAATCCACCTACAATGTTCGATCCTGGGTTTGATCCCTGAGTTGGAAAGATCCCCTGGAGAATGGAAAGCCCACCCACTCCAGTATTCTGGCCTGGAGAATTTCATGGACTGTATAGTCCATGGGGTCGCAAAGAGTTGGACACGACTATATGACTTTCACTTTCACTATGGTTGTAGTGAAGAGTAAATAAGAGAATGTACATAAACTATCTGGCACATTTTTGGTCATGGTAAGCTTTCAAGACATCTGAGTTCCTTTTCTTTGGTTTTACTATACACACAGAATTCTGTAGCATAGCAGTTATGAAACACTTGTTAGTTTCCCATTGAAATTGTATTGTAACTTATTTCTGTTACTACAGTTTTCAGAATTACTATTTAGAAGTGGTGGAGTTAGGATTTGAAGCTAAGCACTTCAAATCCTGCTGTCCTACTCTTTTTTTTTTTTTTCCCATCAAATGATTCGGAAGCTATATATCTCGTCTTTATTTTACGTGATTACCTTTGAAATTTAAAGACATCTGAACTTATATGTTTTAGTCAGATGTCATCAATGAAACAGAATCTATTGCTTTCATTTGGTAAGGTAATTTAAGCACAATTTTTCTTCTTTCCTCTTCTCTAGCCTCCTAGTTTCTATTTCAATCATTTGAACTTTTATTATTTGTAGTGAAAAAAATTTTAATTTTTTTAATAACTATTTTTATATCAATAATGTTTTTAATAGTAACATAAACAAGAATTACTTAGACTTAGTTCAAAGTTTTATTAGTTTCATTGTTCATCATTATTTCTTTTATACAACTTTAAAAAAAAAATTGTGGTAAAGTACACATAACATAAAATTTGCCATCTTAACCATTTCTGGGCTTCCCTGGTGGCACTAGTGGTAAAGAACATGCCTACCAATGTAGGTAGATGTAAGAGACACAGGTTCAATCCCTGGGTCAAGAAGATCCCCTGGAGGAGGGCATGGCAACCCACACCAGTACTCTTGCCTGGAGAATCCCATGGATGGAAGAGCCTGGCAGGCTGCAGTCCATAGGGTCTCAAAGAGTTGGACATGACTGAGTGAGTTCACTTAGTAGCATTAAGTACATTCACATTCTTGTGCAACCATCAGCACCATCCATCTCAAGAATTCTTTTCTTTTTGCAAAACAAATTCTGCACCTTTAATGGGTGTGCTAACTCCTCATTTTCCCTCTCCCCAGCACTGGCATCCACCATTCTAATTTCTGTTTCTTTTAATCTGGCTACCCTAGGTACCTCATGTAAGTGAAATCATACAATATTTGTCCTTTTGTGAATGGCTTATTTCACTTAGTATAGTGTCTTCAAGGTTTATCAGTTGTAGCATGTGTCAGAATCTCCTTTCTTTTTAGGGCTGAATGATATCCACTGTATGTGTGTAACACATTTTGTTTATCCATGGGCTTCCCAGTAGCTCAGCTGGTAAAGAATCCGTCTGCAAGGCAGAGACCTGGGCTCGATCCCTGGGTTGGTTCCAATTTTAGTATATGTGCTGCCGAAGCGAACACGATCCCTGGGTTGGGAAGATCCCCTGGAGAAGGGAAAGGCTACCCACTCCAGTATTCTGGCCTGGAGAATTCCATGGACTCTATAGTCCATGAGCAAAGAGTTGGACATGACTGAGCGACTTTCACTCACTCATTTATCCATATTCAGCTCTTTCTTAAGTTCTTTTTTAAAAAAAGAAATTTATCTGCTAAACTAACAGCAAGCAAACGCATTACTTAAAATTATTTTTATTATTTAGAACTTTAATATTACTTAACACTATTTTAATAATTTCTGTATGTGCTGAAAATAGCACTTTGAGTTATTTTTTCAAGTAGGGCATTTGGTTCATCTCAAGGTGAATATTTCATGCCTGGCAGAATTCTAAAGATGGATTCCCTCCACCCCAGATTCTCATCCCTTGGATAGCCAACAAACACTAACCTAGGTACTGCTGGAAGTTGATGTTGCAATTATTAATTAAAGTTCCCAATCCAGAGGAGCTTTAAAATACAGAGGTTATCTGGGTAGTCCTGATCAACTTATGCGAGCCTTTTAAAAAGCAGCAGAAGGCAGAAGTAAAAAATGATTCACAGAATAAGAATGACTTGACATGTCATTCCTGGTTTGAAGACTGCCGGGATCACATGAAAAGGAATGTGATTGGCATTAAGGAGCTGAGAGAGAAGTCTGAAGTCATCAGTCAGTGAAGAAAGAGCCCTCAGTTCTCTCAACTGCAAGGAACTGAATTCTGCCTACATCAGAAGGAGTTTGGAAGAAAAACAGTAGAAACTCCGGGGAAGAATGTAGCCCTACTCCCACCTCGATTTCAACCTTGTGAGACCCTGAGCAGAAAAACAAGCCAAACCTGCCCAGATACCTGAACTATAGAGAAGTATAAGCTAATAAAGAGGTGTATTTCAAGCTGATAAGTTTATTGTAATTTTTACACAGAAACAGGCAACTAATACAATGCTTCACTGTCTTAGTTCTCCCATATGGTTAGTAATAACTTTTTCTTTTAGATTTATTTTTTACTTTATTTGGTTGTTTTGGCTGTGGTGGGTCTTCGTTGCCTAATGTGGGCTTTTCTCTAGTTGCCACGAGTAGAGCTACTCTCCGTTGTGGCGCTCCGGCTTCCCTTGTTGTGGAGCACGGGCTCTAGAGCATTAGCTTAGTAGTTGTGGTGCACAGGCTTTGTTGTTCCATGGCATGTGGGCTCTTTCCAGACCAGGGATCAAACCAGTGTCCCTTTCATTGTCAGGCAGATTCTTAACCACTGGACCACCAGGAAAAGCTGGTTAATAATAACTTCTGATGCTTCATATAACAAATCCTTCCTCAGAGGATAAGAATCATTTACAATAAGATGAATCCATTTTATTATGGACCTATTTGTGTATTATCATTAATAAAAGAATGTGCTGCAGGTTCTGAAAGTAATGTGTCTCCAGGTGTCTCCCAATAGTTCTTCTCCCCTTTTTCCAGAACAACAAATTTTAGTTCAGCACATGGCTGCCAAGAATAAAGTCAGCTCTTCCTGGCTTCTCTTGAAGCTAGATGTGGCCATAGGTCTCAGTGCTGGATTGCACTCATAAAAAAAAGGAGCATGCTCTCCCCTTGTTTTTCCCCCTTTCTCTACTACAGTGACGGAATGCAGAGGGCTGGGGAGCTATATTGAATCATGTGGTCAAAAGCAACACAGAGCAGGAAAGGTAGAACAAGAAGAAAGAAGATGCAAGAGCTTCTGGCAACATGATAGAGCTGAGATGCTATACCACCTTGGACCTTTTTGTGAGAGAAAAAAACTATTTCTATCTGTTTGTGCTCAGTTGCTCAGTCGTGTCCAACTTTTTGCAGCCCCATGAAATGTAGCCTGCCAGGCTTCTTTGTCCATGGAATTTTCCAGTCAAGAATAGTGGCGTGGAATGCCATTTCATACTCCAGGAGATCTTCCCGACCCAGGGATCGAAACTGTGTCTCTTGCATCTTCTGCATTGACAGGCGGATTCCTTAACACTAGTGCACTTGAAAAGCCCACTTCTATCTTCTTCAGGTGGTATTATTTTTTTATCTCTGTCACTTGCAGCCAAGCCTATATTCTCACAAGTGCAGTTACCATTTATTCCTCTGTCTAACCAGAACAGTGTCCCTATCACTTAGGAAATGCTTTCCTACTTTCTAACACTGTAGTTCTTGGGGAGTCTGCAGAGTCCCATTTTCCTATCCATCATAATGGTTGCAGGAATAGACACAGGATCCACTCTGGCCAAACAGAATGCTTTCTGGGATTTTTCTACCTGAAACTGGCAGGGAAGAGACTTTTCCTTACCAGTTATGAGGCTATCAGAGCATGAACTGAAGTTTCCTAAGGATTTAGTTCTGAAACAGGAGGAAAGGGAACAGGGCACAAACTTGAAAAGAATGCCATAGCCATAGGTCATGACATAAATGGTTAGAAACAACTAGGTCCGAGACGGAAGACAAGACTTCCACTAGACTTTGAGCCTCAGCATACACTAATTGTAACACATCGGTATGCTAAATGACACACCCATAGGCACCATGACAGTTCCAAGGCCAGCCATAAAAGGTCAACAAGTGGGTCATAACCCAGTTCTTGGAACTCCCCACCCCTTCCCCTAAATAGCTGAAATACTCCTCCCACTTATTAGCCTATGAAATTACCCACCCCTATAAAAAATGACAACCCTGTACTCTAGTGCCACTCTTACCTTCTGAGGTGGCCCACACTCTGTTTGTGGACTGTGTTCCTCTCTAAATAAATCCACTTCTTACCCAACACTTTGTCTCTCACTGAATTCTTTCTGCAATGAGACATCAAGAACCTGAGTTTCATGGAGTTGAGACCAGGTGTGTGATCTAAATTAAAAGACCATGGGCTCAAGTCCCAATCCAAGTTGCACAGTTTCAGTTCCAGCCTTCTTATGGAGACTGATGGCCCAAGTAACTGGAGCTAACCAGCATAGTAACTTAGGTCTTATTCCCTGGAAACAGACTTTGAAAAGAATTATGTGCAACAGATTACTGAGGAAGGGCTTCTTAGGGGAAATGAGATGGAAGAAGACAGGGTAGCGAACCTGATTTAGGGCAGCATTTCAGGTGCAGTCCAGCCTCACCTGAGTTCTTGGGTTATCTTGCTCTCAGGCAAGAGAACTGGACTTTTCCTTCTCCTATACTATCACTCATTGATTAAGGGCTGTCCCAGGAAATGTAGGTGACAATAGTGATAAAGAACCTGCCTGCCAATGCGAGAGACGTAAGAGACATGGGTTTGATCCCTAAGTCAGGAAGATCCCCTGGAGGAGGGCATGGCCACCCCCTCCAGTATTCTTGCCTGGAGAATCTCATAGACAGAGGAGCCTGGTTGGCTATAGTCCATGGGGTCGCGAAGAGACAGACATGACTGAGCGACTTCACTTTCACTTTTCACTTTCATACACTGGAGAAGGAAATGGCAACCCACTCCAGTGTTCTTGCCTGGAGAATCCCAGGGACAGCCGAGCCTGATGGGCTGCCATCTATGGGGTCACACAGAGTCGGACACGACTGAAGTGACTTAGCAGCAGCAGTAGCAGCAGCATTTGGCTTAGCTGGGTCTTTGTTGCTGAATGTGGGCTTTCTCTAGCTGCAGAGAGTGGAGGCTACTTTTCATTGTGGTATATGGGCTTCTCATTGTGGGGGTTTCTCTTCTTGCTTGGAAAATTCCATGGACAGAGGAGCCTGGCAGGCTACAGTCCACAGGGTCTCAAAGAGTCGGACACAACTGAGTGACTAATACTTTCACTTTTCACTTTTTTCTTCTCTTACTGTGGATCCCAGGCTCTAGAGCACAGGCTCAGAAGTTGTGGCACACAGGCTTAGTTGCTTCAAGGTATGTGGAATCCTGTGCAAGCTTCCTGATGGGAGGGACTGGCCTGAGGAGAACTGGGTCTTGTTCTGGTGGGCAAGGCCATGCTCAGTAAGTCTTTAATCCAATTTTCTGCTGATGGGTGGGGCTGTGTTCCCTCCTTGTAGTTTGACTTGAGGCAATGGTAGGGGCAATGGTGACCTCCTTCAAAGGGACTTACGCCAGTATGCTGGGCCTCCCAGGATTGTTGTAGTCAGTGCCCCGACCCTGTGGTAGGCCAAGTTGACCCACACCTCCAGACTCTCAAGCACACACAGCCAAGTCTGGCTCAGTCTTTTGTTGAATTGCTGCTACTTTCTTCTGGGTCCTGGTGTGCACAAGGTTTTGCTTGTACCCTCCAAGAGTCTCTGTTTCCCCAGTCTTGTAGAAGTTCTATGACTAAATCCTGCTGACCTTCAAAGTTGGACTTTCAGATGTAAGAGCTGGAAAATAAAAAATGGCTGAGCGTTGAAGAACTGATGTTTTTGAACTGTGGTGCTGGAAAAGACACTTGAGAGTCCCTTGGACAGCAAGGAGATCAAACCAGTCAATCCTAAAGGAAGCCAGCCCGGAATATTCATTGGAAGGGCTGATGCTGAAAACAAAACTCCAATACTTTGGCCATCTGATGCAAAGAGGTGACTCACTGGAAAAGACCCTGATGCTGGGAAAGATTGAAGGCGGAAGAAGGAGATGACAGAGGATGAGACGGTTGGATGATATTACTGACTCAATGTACATGAATTTGAGCAAACTCTGGGAGATGGTAAAAGACAGGGAAGCCTGGCATGCTGCAGTCCATGGGGCTGCAAAGAATCACACGCGACTGAGTGACTGAACAACAATGAATGTGGAATCTTCGTAGACCTGGGATCAAAACAGTGTCCCTTGCATTGGCATTAACCAAAAGACCACTAGGGAAGCTCCCCACCCACTCTTGACTGTCCCTCTTGACACCTGCATTTCACTCTTCTCTGTTCCACAACTACATTCTTCTAGGCCCATGGTGGCTGTTCCCAGTGCCATCCTTGCAGTTTACTCCTTTGTGTGGCACTTTTGGTAACAACTCCTCTCAAGGTAGAATGCTTGACCTCTGCCCTGATGTTGGGCCCCTGTGCCTGCTCCTCTGGCACCAGCTTTCACAGCAGATCATGGTCACATCTGTTCTGCAGTGGTTTCTGTTGAAAGCCCACCTTTGACCAGCTCTGTGCACCTATCTCCAGTCAGTTTCATTGTGAATGGCTACCACTAGCAACCTTCAGAAGAGTGCCCTTGGGTATAGGTGCCTCCGTGATTACTTGGAGGGCTGGAAGTACCTGGGAATTTCCCCCCTTCTCCATGGCCAGTAGCCAAACATTGGTGTGGGAGTACAATAGCCCAGTTCCTTTGCCTGGGTGTGTAATTTACTCAGCTCTGGAATGATCAGGCCAGGGCTGACATTCTTGCTGGGCTTCCTCTCTTTCCCTGTCCTGCTTCCCCCACCTCACCACCTTACAGGTTTCTCCTAGGAACACTTCCTTCATAAATCCTAAATGAAAATTCAGGTACAACCTGATCCACAACCCCCAAGTTCATCAAGGTGCTCATTTTGTAACTGGAACTCACTGAATCCTAAGTAATTGACTGATATAATTGTATAAAGTACATAGCAACGATGACATTCTGGTGTGCCCCAGCAGCCATTCCCCCTTATCACCTGCACTCAATTTTCTTAATTAAAATCATCACTCTCACATTCTCAACCAGTCAATGCATGGAAGGTAGACTCCTACCCAAGCTCCCACATGGATCCTAATTGGTTTAAGACTATCAGTAGACTCCATTCCTCTGTCCACAGAGATTAGTTCCATCTTGGGCAGGAAACCAGACTGATCTAATAGGAAGTCATCTTACCATTAAGACTGAGGAGTCGTCTGTTTGGATTGCCAGGAAGGAAGAGCCTCCTCACAAGGCCCAGGAAGAAAGGGTTGGCTGGTGCTGCTCCCACCACCCTGGGAAGGGAAATAACACCCAGAGACAGAAATGAAATGCAAAAAGAAGCTAGTCCTGGTCCCATCATTTGAGCCCCAGATAGAAGACTATTATTTACAGGAGCCTCTAAATTCTTTTTTACTAATTTATTAGTTGATTTGAATTGGATAGTTTTTCTTTTATTTGTACACTTAAGAGTACTAAATGATTCCTTGACTCTTTCTGGAAGTAGTCCGATTTTGAGATTACTTTAAGGAGTTCTTTATACATTCTGAATGCTTCATTACAAGGGTGAATTAAAAGGAAACTTTTCCCCTGAGGAGGAGGAATTCATGTTCAGTGGGTATACAGTTTCAATTTTTCAAGATAAAAAGATTCTAGAGAATCTTTGTTGTGTAACAATGCGAATATACTTAACATTACTGAACTGTACACTGAAATAGTTATGGTAAACTTAATTTTATGTGTTTTTACCAAATAAAACAACATGGAATGTAAGTATATACATATATCTAAGTGCATCAAGCCATACCATAGCCACTCAAATGAGTGCATCTTATGGTAAATTACAACCTAGTAAAATTATTTTTTAAAAAAAGACTCTTTTTCCCTGTAGCAGCAGTCCCTAACCTTTTCGGCACCAGGAGCCAATTTCATGGAAGATGATTTTTTTCCATGGACTGGGGATAAGGGCAGGGGTGGGGGTTGGTTTCAGGATGATTCTCATAAGGAGCACACAATCTATATCTCTGGAATGTGCAGTTCACAGTAGGGTGTGTGCTTTTAAGAGAATCTAATGCTGCTGTGGATCTGACAGGAGGCAGAGCTCAGGCGGTGATAGGAAGCAGCTGTAAATACAGATGAAGCTTTGCTGGCTTGCCCCTGCTCACCTCCTTCTATGCAGGCCTGGGGGGCAGGGACCCTCTGCTCTACAGTGTCCCAACCTCATGACATCCTGTGTCACGAGCAATTTCACAATTACTGTCAGGATTTCCAGCAATGGCCCAAGGACCCAATTCTGTTATTGGACAGAGAATGCTGTGGTGCAGTTGTTACCCTATTCAGAGGGGATAACAGGATACTGTGACTTGAAACAAAATCATTAACTATGGTTGAGCAGGTGGACCAATAATGTGTGGATGCCTGTTACATATTCTTATTCATATTCTTTAAATTCATTTATTCACTCTTTCAGTAAATATTTACTGAGTAATCACTGTATGATAGGCACTGTCCTAGGTGTTAAGGATACAATAACGACCAAAACAGACAAAAATACGTGCCCTCATGGATTACATTCTCATAGGGGAGATACGCATAAATAAGATAAATGTGTAAATGTATTCCATGATGGATAGTGCAAAGTATTACAGGAGAAAAATAAATAAGGAATATGGAGGACAGAGGTTAGCCTAAATGAGAAGGCAACATTGGAGTAGAGACTTTATGAATGAAACATAAACATTAACCTCACTGCCCTGTGGAAGTATAATCTGAGGCAGCACAGTGAGGAAATTGTGCCAGGAGAAAAGGGAAGATGCAGCCACATCAGTTGTACACAGCCAGGGCCAGCTTCACAGGTGTGTAGTCTACTCCAAAACATTAATACTCTGAATATTAATGATTTGCACTCTCTAAAATATTGGTGTGAATTGTTTTTCTTCTAACTGATCTTGGGTGGCCTGCAATGGCTTGGAGCAGGGCTTGGATTCTCAACCAGTGATTAAGGCTTGGTTGCAGTGGTAAAATCACCAGATCGGAGCCACTAGACCAGTAAGTAGTCAGTGACAAGGGCCCTTGCTCTTTGGCTTTGTAGAAAAGAATTGCCACAAAGTCAGAAAGTAGTGAAGCAAGTAAAGTACCTACTAGGAGGGAAAAGAGTACAGTACATGTGGATAGACACACAGGCAGAGGGAGAGTGCTTGAGTTGCACCCACATGGCATTTAAAATCACTTATATGAGGCATTTCTTCTGGGTTTCCTTTGGCAAATCATTAAGAATTACCTGGTTCACTTTCCATATTTGGTATATCTCAGGATCCTTCCTTTTGTGTGCACACATCTCTTAACCAAGATGGATCCTACCGAAAAGTCAGGTGGGTAGAATATCCCTTGACATGACTCCCCTTTGAACTCCTAGGAGCCTTTTCTGTGTATGTGTGGTCAGGGAGATCTCCTGACTTTGGGAATGAGAAATGTGTGGTCTGTGCAGGATCTAGCCTCCTCCCTTAATTGTCCTGCTAATCTTGTCTTGGAATTTCTGTCAATAGACAATGAATCTCCAATTGCTTTACCCTGGCCGGGGCAGGGGGGGGGGGGGGGGGGGGGGGGGATGCTAACTTGCCTCCTGCCTCATGACAAGTTTGAAGTGTGAGACAGAAATTATATCAGTCAAGGTAGGCTGGGTTATGATGCATAGTAGAAACTCTATAAATTACAGTGGCTTTAAACAAAGATTTATTTCTCTCTCACACTACACATTTATTATGAGTCACTTACTTAGGGGCTCTTCTGTGCATCATCCTTACTCAGGACTCACTAGAGGAAGTGGAAACAAGCGAAACTGTGCAGGCTCTTATAGCTTATCAGAAGTGACACAAATCACACAAACTCACATTGGCCAATACAAGTCACATGAGGACACCCAGCCTGAAGGAACAAGGAAGTACAAAGAAGAGTCCAGGAATGGGCACATTTGTTCTAATACCATTTTTTAAACAACTCTTCCTTCCTCTCATGATTTTAATTGTGCATTTTTTATTGATATTTAGGCCTCTTTTTGAATAATCTTTCTGTTCCACTTACTTCTCTCTTCACGTGTGTGCAGAATTATTCTGTTTTAATTTCTGTAGCTTTACAATATCATACAATATCAAAAAGGATAATAAGTACTCCAAGTTTCTCTTTTGAAATCTTTTTCTGGTTAGTATCATCCCTTTAATTTTTAGACAGATCTGAGAATCACTTTGTCAAGTCCTCCTTACCCCTTCTACATGGTTTTGATTAGAATGGAATTATATTTGTAGACAAATTTATAACTCTTTACAATATAAACTTACTAATTTGGACATGAGCTTGGGCAAACTCTGAGAGATGGTAAAGGACAGGGAGGCCTGGTGTGCTGCAGTCCATGGGATTGCAAAGAGTTGGACACAACTTGGCGACTAAACTAATCTCTCAAGTATCTCAGTAAGCTTTTATTATTTTCTTCAAATATATTTAGTAATTTCCTATTAATTTGATTTCTAGTTATTTTGTTTCATAGTTGGTGTGAGTGGAACCCTTATTATGGTTTCTAATCATTAATCTAGTATAGTAGAAGGGTTCTTGATTTTGCTACTGTTTGTAATAATCCATCCTACTGACCTATTTTAAAAAATCATTTTTTTCTGTAGGTTGCAATTTATTTACAAATAATGATTAGTCTCTTGTTCTCTTCCTTTTTTAAAAGCCATTTTATACTTCTCATTTCTGCATCAAGAGTGAAACTTGGAGCGTTAACCAATGCAGTTTTATTTCCACTGTTTTCTGTGACCTAATCGCTACTTCTTCCACCGTTTTTCTCCAGCAGTTAATGTGTTCTGCACTTATGGGCCTAGGGAATGGATGACACAGCAGAATATGTAGGAAAAGGAAGTCAAATTCTTGGAGTTTTCAATTTGAAATGTCTACCAGATTTAAAAGAGCAGACGTGAAAGTGATGAAGCCTTTGTACTGAGATAATTAAGATGGCCTCTGGACCACAGCCGGTCCATGAGTTGTCACTGGTCCATGGTGGGTTAAGTACAGATATTGTGAGCAAGCATTTATAACACTTTATGGCAATTTATTGTTGCCACAACATCACAAATGCATGATTGACAAACTCATCTCATTGAACAGTGGTATAAACCAGAATTATGATTCATGACAATTGAAAGTAAAACCAAAGGTTCTTCACTACAGATTATTTGATGTTAGATTAATGAGCTTTAGTGTTTCTTTAGATTAAATAAAAGGCTCTGGATTCAGAGAAAGGAGGAGAGTTAGAGGGAAGCAAGTGGGCTCAAAACTTCAATATGTCCCTGCATCCATCCTGTTCCCTCCCCCAGAAGCCCAAGCATAAATGGAGGGTGGGGGATGGAAGGGGAGAACTGCCAGCAGAACAAGAGATATCCTTGATAAACTGGGAAGTTGGAATCAGAAGACACGCATGCCCTTTCTCTGAGTAGAGTCAGGGAAGCAGCACAACCATATCATTTCTTTGAGAAATGAAAAGACTAGGGGCAGAGCTGGACAGCTGGACCAGAGATAGCCGACATAATTCCCACACACCCCTGCATGGGGATGGGAGAAGCAGAATAATTTGATATGTGTCTGGAAGTAGCCCAAAGGCAGTGAAGAACCTTGGACGCTCCCACTGTGTAGGCACAAGGACCACCTCATATTCTCTGGTGCCCAAATTGGGTGCAAAGGGAGCTAAGAGACAGAGAACTTAAGAAAATGTGCAACTGAGACAAGTGACAATGCCACAGCTACATGTGTGAATCAACATCTTGAGGTTTAGACAAGACAAAGTACATCATGGCAAATGCTACTGTGGACACACAAGAGCCAGATGCTTCCCCTTTCTGGTACTGGATACTTCCCCCCTCCAACTGAGATGACAAATCTGGCAGGAAGGGGAACTCTCATAATGACCAAAAGTAAATTTCAATCACTTGGTGCAACAGTAACTCATGATTGAAACTCAATGGAATTATTAAAAAAGCAGGAAAAAAAATTGCTTGTAAACTTGAGTCTATGAGCTGAGATTCATGCCTGCTTTTGCTTTAACCAGAATAATAGGTGTTAGTAAGCAACTTTACCTTGTTTCTGATTTTAGTCAGAATGCATCCAGTATTTTACTCTATTACATTTGCTGTTGATTTTTCATGTTCTATGTGATGTTAAAGTCTGTCTACTTGAAGTTGGTTAGAGAGTTTTAATTTCTTTTGTTAATAAATCAGGAATAGATGTTGAATTTTTACATTTTTATTTATTTTTTAATTGGCTGCACGGAGTCTTTGTTGCCACACTGGCTTTCTCTTGTTGCAGCAAGCAGGGGCTACTCTCTAGTTGCAGGCTTCTTATTGTGGTGGCTTCCCTTGTTGCAGAGCAGGGGCTCTAGGGTGCGTGGACTGTGTTTGTAGGGCATGGGTTTAGCTGCCTTGCAGCATGTGGAATCTTCCTGGATCAGGGATTGAACCCATGTCCCCTGCATTGGCAGGTGGATTCTTAACCATTGGACCACCAGGGAAATCCTAGATGCTGAATTTTATCTAATGCCTTTTATTTTTCTGGTGCTTTTTTGGCATTTATCTAGAGGGTCATACCATTTTTCTTCTTTAACCTATTAAGATAATGAAGTACACCATAGATTTTCTTAATATACCTTTGACTTTGCTTATTTGCTTTAATCCACAGCTGGATTTGATCTTAAAATTTATTTATAATTTTAAAATCAATATTCATAAATGAGATTGATGTATACTTTTTAAAAACATCCCTTTGGACAAGCTTTTATATTGGAGTTATACTAGGCTTATAAAATGATTACAGTAGGTTTAGAAGTGATGCTTCTAAATTTTTCTCATGCTATTGAGTTTAGAACGTGAATATTGTGTTTCTTGAATGGATAAAGATGTGGTATATATATATATACAATGGAATACTACTCAGGCAACATGGATGGACCTAGAGATTATCACACTAAGAAGTAAATCAGACATACAAATACCATATGATATCATTTATATGTGACGTGTAAAATATGGCACAGATGAACTTATCTACGAAACAGAAACAGAGCTCTCAGGTGGCACCAATGCAGAAGATGTAAGAGATGAGGATTCGATACTCAGTTGGGAAGATCCCTGGAGAACAAAATAGTACTCTACTCCAGGATTCTTGCCTGGAAAATTCCATGGTGGGCTACAGTCAATGGGGCCACAAAGAGTAGGACACAACTGAGCAGCTGAACAAGGAAACAGAAAGAGATTCAGACATAGAGAACAGACTTGTGGTTGCCACGTGTTGGGAGGTGGAGGAGGGATGAAGTGGGAGTTTGGCGTTAGGGGTTTCCCTGGTGGCTCAGTGGTAAAAAAATCTACCTACCAATGTAGGAGATATGGGTGTGGTCCTTGATCCTGGAAGATCCCATGTGCTGTAGAGCAACTAAGCCCCTGCACCACTAATGAGCTGTGATCTAAAGCCCGGGAACTACCCACAAACTGCAACTACTGAAGCCCACTCACCCTGGAGCCCATGCTCCGCAACAAGAGAAGCCATGGTAATGAGAAGCCTGCACACCACGATTGGAGAGTAGCCCCCGCTTGCCACAACGAGAGAAAGCCTGCATGCTACGACTACTGAGCACATATGCAGCAACTACTAAAGCCTGTGCACCTAGAGCCCAAGCTCTGAAGCAAGAGAAGTCACCAAAATAAGAAGCCCTAGCATTGCAACAAAGAGTAGCCTCCACTCACTGAAACTAGAGAAAGCCCATGTGCAGCAAAGAAGACCCACTGCAACCAAAAATAAATAAATAATTTTATAAAAGAATATGAAAAAGAATGTATATACGTGTATAGATGAATCACTTCGCTGTACAGCAGAAATTAACACATTGTAAATCAACTATATTTCAATAAAATAACTTTTAAAAAAAAGAATGAAGAGGAATTCCCTTTAAAAGATTTAAAGTCCAATGGTTAGGACTCTCTGAATCCACTACAGGGGGCACAGTTTCAACCCTTGGTCAGGGAACTAAGATACTGCATGCTTCATGGCTCAGTCAAATAAAAGAGAATGAATGAGAGACCACTTTTATGACAAAAATTATAACTAAAAGAGAAAAAAGGTAATATGCTTGGGGAAATTTTTTTTAATTACCTTTCTTGAAGATTTTGTCAAATTTTTCCACAGTATTGTCCACCTGGGTCTGAAAATTTGGATGACTAAGACCTTTGAGGGCCATTTTCCAATCCTCTAGAGTTAGTAGAGTGATTAAGGTTTTCTATTTCTTCCTGAATCAATTTTAATAATTTATATTTTAAATAATATTAATACAATTCATTTACCTTTATAAATTCTCACATAAAGTTGCACCTAATATTCTCTTCTCTCAGTTTCTACCTCTGAATCTTGAGTTTCACCTGAAAGTAGTATTCTATAACTCCAGAACATCTTCTCTGATCTCACCACAATTATGAATCTTCCTCTTATACAAGTTTTCCCTATTATTGGAAACCTCTCTCCCCCACCTCTCATGATCCATTTTCTTTTGTGTTCCTGAATCTTTCATGAGCCAAGCGCCTCTTCTCATCTTTCATCCAAAGGAGTCTGTTTTTGTCCAGTATAAGAGGGGTTTGATGAACTTGATCAAAATTGAGGTTTCCAGTTTTAATGTGGCTGAGATGGTAAAGAATCTGCCTACAAAAAAAAAAAAAAAAAGAATCTGCCTGCAGTGCAGGAGACCTGAGTTCAATCCTGGGTTCAGGAAGATCCCCTGGAGAAGGGAGTTGCTACACTCTCCAGTATTCTTGCTTGGAGAAGTCCATGGACAGAGGAGCCTGGCAGGCTACAGTCCATGGGATTGCAAAGAGCTGGACATGATTGAGTGACTAACACTTTCACTTTTTCTTTAGGTTTATTTATCAGATTTAGAGGATTCAGATTTAGTGAAGAGAAGGTCTGGACCTACAGCTGGGATAGGGAACAATAAGCTAGACTCTTTCCCATCACAGAGGGCTCTCCAAGATCTCACCTGCCTGCATCCTCTCCCAAGGCTTTTCGTATTACAACCTATCAGCCATAAAGAAGTCAGGAAGTTTTCAGACCATGTCTGCTTTGTTGCCTCTTACCGCATTGCCTCCTTCATGGGCCATAGCCTTGTCATGGTAAAGTGGTTTGTGTAACTCAATGAAACTATGAGTCATGATGTGCCGGGCCACCCAAGACAGATGGGTCTTATGGGAGAGTTCTGATAAAATGTGGTCCACAGGAGGAGGGAATGGTAAACCACTCAAGTATTCTTGCCGTGAGAACTCCATCAACAGTATGAAAAGGCAAAAAGATATGATGGGAGAAGATGAGCTCCCCAGGTCAGTAGGTGTCTAATATGCTACTGGGAAAGAATGGAGGGCAATTACTAAGAGCTCCAGAAAGAATGAAACAGCTCTGCCAAAGCAGAAATGATGCTCAGCTGTGGATGTGTCTGGTGGTAAAAGTGAAGTCTGATGCTATAAAGAACAATATTTCATAGGAACCTGAAATGTTAGGTCTATGAATCAAAATTAATTTGATGTGGTCAGGCAGAAGGCAAGAGTGAACATCGACATAGGAAACAGTGAACTGAAATGGACAGAAATGGGCGAATTTAACTCAGATGACCACTATATCTACTACTGGGCAAGAATCCCTTAGAAGAAATGGAGTAGCCTTCATAGTCAACAAAAGATTCTGAAATGCAGTACTGGGTGCAATCTTAAAAATGACAGGAAGATCTCAGTTCGTTTCCAAGGCAAGCCATTCAACATCAAAGTAATCCAAGTCTATGCCCCAAGCACTGATGCCAAAGAAGCTGAAGTTGAACAGGTCTATGAAAAGGTAAAAGACCTTTTAGAACTAACATGAAAAAAGATGTCCTTTTCGTCATAGGGGATTGGAATGCAAAAGTAGGAAGTCAAGAGATACCCGGCGTAACAGGCAAGTTTGGTAGTACAAAATGAAGCAGGGCAAAGGCCAACAGAGTTTTGTCAAGAGAACACACTGGTCATAGCAAATATCCTTTTCCAACAACACAAGAGATGACTCTACACGTGGACATCACCAGATGGTCAATACCGAAATCAGATTGATATTCTTTGATGGAGATGCTGAGTGGTTTACCATTCCCTCCTCCTGTGGGCCACATTTTATCAGAACTCTCCCATAAGACCCATCTGTCTTGGGTGGCCCGGCACATCATGACTCATAGTTTCATTGAGTTACACAAACCACTTTACCATGACAAGGCTATGGCCCATGAAGGGGGCAATGCGGTAAGAGGCAACAAAGCAGACATGGTCTGAAAACTTCCTGACTTCTTTATGGCTGATAGGTTGTAATACGAAAGGTCTTGGGAGAGGATGCAGGCAGGTGAGATCTTGGAGAGCCCTCTGTGATGGGAAAGAGTCTAGCTTATTGTTCCCTATCCCAGCTGGGGGTCCAGACCTTCTCCTCACTAAATCTGAATCCTCTAAATCTGATAAATAAACCTAAAGAAAAAGTGAAAGTGTTAGTCACTCAATCATGTCCAGCTCTTTGCAATCCCATGGACTGTAGCCTGCCAGGCTCCTCTGTCCATGGAATTCTCCAAGCAAGAATACTGGAGAGTGTAGCTAGAGATGGAGAAGCTCTATAGAGTCAGCAAAGAAAAAAAAAAAGACCTGGAGTTGACTGCCCCTAAAATCATCAGCTCCTCATTGCAAAATTCAAGCTTAAATTGAAGAAAATAGGGAAAATCACTAGGCCATTCAGGTATGATCTAAATCAAATCCCTTATGATTATACAGTGGAGGTGATGAATAGATTCAAGGAATTGGATCTGGTACAGTGCCTGCAGAACCATGGACAGAAGTTCATAACATTGCACAGGAGTCAGTGATGAAAACCATCCAAAGAAAGAGAAATGCACGAAGGTAAAGTGATTATCTGAGGTGGCTTTACAAATAGCTGAGGAAAGAAGAGAAGCAAAAAGCAAGGGAGAAAGGGAAAGATACACCCAACTGAATGCAGAGTTCCAGAGAATAACAAGGAGAGATAAGAAGGCCTTCTTAAATGAACAATGCAAAGAAGTAGACGATAACAATAGAATGAGAAAGACTAGAGATCTCTTTAAGAAAACTGGAGATATCAAGAGAACATTTCATGCAAGATGGGCATGATAAAGGACAGAAACAGTAAGGACCTAACAGAAGCAGAAGAGATTAAAAAGAGGTGGCAAGAATACAAAGAACTATACAAAAAAAGTCTTAATGTCACAGATCACCACGATGGTGCAGTTACTCACCTAGAACCTAACATTCTGGAGTCTGAAGTCAAGTGGGCTTAGAAAGAATTACTACAAACAAGCCTAGTGGTGGTGATAAAATTCTATCAGAGCTATTTAAAACCCTAAAAGATGATGCTATTAAAGTGTTGCACTCAATATGGCAGCATTTTTTGGAAAACTCAGCAGTGGCCACAGGACTGGAAAAGGTCAGTGTTCATTCCAGTCCAAAGAAGGGTCGTGCCAAAGAACATGCAAACTACCACACAGTTGCACTCATTTCGCATACTAGTAAGGTTATGCTCAACATCATTCAAGCTAGGCTTCTGTAGTATGTGAACCGAGAGCTTCTAGAAGTACAAACTGAGATTAGAAAAGGCAGAGGAGCCAGAGATCAAATTGCCAACATCCACTAGATCATAGATAAAGCAAGAGAATTCCATAAAAATATCAACTACTGCTTCATTGACTATGCTAAAGGCTTTGACTGTGTGGCTCACAACAAACTGTGAAAAATTCTTAAAGAGATGGAAATACCAGAGCATCTTACCTGCCTCTTGAGAAACCTGTATGCAGGTCAAGAAGTGACCATTAGAACCTTACATGGAACAATAGACTGGTTCAAAATTGGGAAAGGAGTATGACAAGGCCGTATATTGTCTCCCAGTTTATTTAACTTATGTGCCGAGTACATCATGAGAAATGTTGGGCTGGATGAATCACAAGCTTGAATCAAAATTGCGAGGAGAAATATCAGCAATCTTAGATATGCAGATGATACCACTCTAGTGGCAGAATATAAAGAGGAACTAAAGTGCCTCTTGATGAAGGTGAAAGAGGAGAGTGAAAAAGCTGGCTTACAACTCAACATTCAAAAAACTAAGATCATGGCATTCAATCCCATCACTTCATGGCAAATAGACTGCGAAAAAGTGGTCAGTGACAAATTTTATTTTCTTGGGCTCCAAAATCACTGTGGACAATGACTGCAGCCATTAAATTAAAAGATGCTTGCTCTGCAGAAGGAAAGCTATGACAAACCTAGACAGCATATTAAAAAAGCAGAGACATCACTTTGCCAACAAAGGTTCATATAGTCAAAGCTATGATTTTTCCAATAGTCCTGTATGGTTGTGACAGTTGGACCATAAAGAAGACTGAGTGCTGAAGAACTGATGCCATCAAATTGTGGTGCTGGAAAAGACTCGATAATCTCTTGGATTGCAAGATCAAGCCAGTCAATCCTACAGGAAATAAATCCTGAATATACACTGCAAGGACTAATGCTAAAGCTGATGCAGCAATATTTTGGCCTCTCATTGGAAAAGATCCTGATGCTGGGAAAGATTGAAGGCAAAAGGAGAACAGAGCAGCTGAGGATGAGATGGTTAGATAGCATCATTGATTCAGTGGACATGAGTCAGGGCATACTCTGGAAGATAGTGAAGGACAAGGAAGCCTGGTGTGCTGCAATCCATGGGATCGCAAAGAGTTGGACACAACTTAGGAAGTGAACAACAACCACATTGTCTGTGCTGCTCCGTCTCTCTGGAATGCCCTTGTTGTACTTCTTGGCCTGGGAGGTACTTCCTCGAGTTTTCACTTTTATGATAACAATTTAAGCCATCCATTTATATTTTGTGCACTCTTCTGTATATGTATTATATTTCATAATGAAAGGAGTTTTAAAAGTATCTGTAAATATTCTTATATTTGCATTTTTTCTGGAAGAATACAAGGGCATACTGCTTATAAAGTCTTTAATCTTTTAATACTATTCTATATTTAAATATATTAAATTATTATTTTTCAAAGCCTGAAAATTGGTCAGGCTGTAGAAAAACCCTGGGCTAAACCCAGATTACCAGACACTAGTAGGGTCTTGACTGTGTCCAGAGAGATTTTAACATGGGGCAGCTTCCTTCAACATTTTGCTCAAATTGCATATTCTCAGTAAGATCTTCCCTGGCCTTTCTGTTTAATAATGCAGCCTACACACAATTCCATTGCATTCATCCCTAGCATCAGCATTCCTGGTCTCCTTTCTGCGCAATTCTTTTTCTATAGAAATTGTCACTTTCCAACTCACTGTTTACTTTTTCCTGCATTCTAGGCAGAAGGAACAGCTAAAA
This sequence comes from Dama dama, assembly GCF_033118175.1. Lineage (NCBI taxonomy): Eukaryota > Metazoa > Chordata > Mammalia > Artiodactyla > Cervidae > Dama > Dama dama. Next base: position 47,771,484 of record NC_083703.1, read on the forward strand.
TCAAGGCTCTTATGTGGGAGCAGACCCAGTGAAGTGAAGGAGCACTGAGGAGGCTGGTGTGGCTGAAGCAGAGTGAACAAGAGGTAGAGTAGCTGATGACAGGGAGGTCAGGAAGGGACCGTGCCAGGCCCACTCCTATTGTAGGGATTCAGGCTTTTCCTGTGAGTCAGATGCAGAGCTGACTTTATTCAGATGCAGATTTTAAGAGAAATGACATGATGTGACATATTTTATAAGGATCACTCTGACTACTGTGCTGATGAGTGAGGATTTTATGTTGATAGGAGCTCACATTGAGATAAGAAAAGATGTTAAAGCCACAAAACAAAAGCTGCTTGCTATAAAAAAAAGAACACCCAGGAACTTTCCTGGTGCTCCAGTGGTATGACTCTGTGCTTCCAATGCAGGGGGCACATGTTTGAGCTCTGGTGGGGGAACTAAGAGCCCATATCTTAGTTGTGTCTTTTCTTTTTTTGACTGGGTGGCCAAAAAAAAAAATAAATAAATAAATAAAAAGTAGAAGAACTGGAAGATAAAGCTGAGGAAATCTTCCATAATGGAGATCAAAAAGATAAAATATGGAAAAAAGGCAAAAGTATGGAAAATTGGAGAGAAAAAATAAAGACCAATATTTAAGGAAACAATTCCAGAAACAGGAAACATCTGAGTGAATGAAATTATAGGATGAATTGATTTCAGAAAATCCCTTTACACTGAAAGACAGGGGTTTCCCAACAAAAGGACCCAGAACACCCGGTATCATGCATAATGAGTGCTGGATAAAAATGCACTAACAAGACACATCATAGTAAGAGTTCAGAATGCTGAACACAATCCTACAAGTATCTAGAAAGAAAAATAATAGCAAAATAAAAAACCTAGAATCATAATGGCACCAGACATCTCCACACACATCACATGGGATGCCTGAAGGCACTGCAGTGTTCCTCACCTCCGAGGTAACACGACCAGGAGGAGAACAGGGCAGCAGACTCTGGACAGAAGTCCTCAAGATGAAATGGACAAAATACTAGGAGATAAATACAAATGGCAGCAATTTGAATTAGTGATAGATACACAGAAAACTCTACAAATTATACAGAATTCCACAAGATGGCGGAGTAGAAGGATATGCACTCATCTTCTCCTGTGAGAACTCCAAAATTACAACTTGCTGCTGAACAACTGTCACCAGGAGAATGTTGGATCCCACCAAAAAAAGATATCCCATGTCCAAGGGCAAAGGAGAAGCCCCAGCAAGATGGTAGGAAGGGCAAAAATACATTTAGAATCAAACCCCATACCCACCAGAGATGCTCAGAGGGCTCAAACAAAGCCTTGTGTGCACCAGGAGACCGCACAGAGACTGAACCAGACATGACTTTGAGTGTTTGAGTGTCTCCTGCAGAGGTACAGGTCAGCAGTGGCCTGCCAGGGGCAGGGACTCTGGGTGCAGCAGACCTGGGTATGGCATAAGCATTCTTGGAGGAGGTCGTCATTAACCCCAACAGAGAGCCTCCAGAACTTACACAGGACTGGGGAAACAGACACTTGGAGGGCATAAACAAAACTTTGTGCACACCAGGTACCAGGAGACGGGAGCAGTGATGCCACAAGAGACTGACCCAGGCTTACCCGTTGAGTGTCCAGGAGTCTCCAGCAGAGGCATGGGTCAGCGGTGACCTGTGGCAGGGCCAGGGCCACTGAGTGCAGTGGAGCATGCACAGGACCTTTTGAAGGAGGTCACCATAATCTTTATCACCTCCACCTTAGTTTGGCCTCAGGCCAAAGAACAGGAAGGGAACACAGCCCCACCTGTCAATAGAAAATTGGATTATAGATTTACTGGGCAAACATGTTCCACTGGAGAAGGGAATGGCAAACCATTTCAGTATTCTTGCCTTGAGAACCCCGTGAACAGTATGAAAAGGCAAAAAGATAGGACACTGAAAAATGAGCCCCCCACTCCCCAGGTCTGTAGGTGCCCAATATGCTACTGGAGAACAGTGGAAAAACAAATCCAGAAAGAATGAAGAGACAGAGCCAAAGCAAAAACAACACCCAGTTGTGGATGTGACTGGTGATGGAAGCAAAGTCTGATGCTGTAAAGAACACTATTGCATAGGAACCTGGAATGTTAGGTCCATGAATCAAGGCAAATTGGAAGTGGTCAAACAGGAGATGGCAAGAGTGAACATTAGCATTTTAGAAATCGTGAACTAAAATGTATTGGAATGGGTGAATTTAACCCAGATGACCATTATATCTACTACTGTGGGCAAGAATCCCTTAGAAGAAATGGAGTAGCCCTCGTAGTCAACAAAAGAGTCTGAAATGCAGTACCTGGTTGCAGTCTCAAAAACAGAATGATCTCTGTTCGTTTCCAAGGCAAATCATTCAAAATGACAGTAATCCAAGTCAATGCTCCAACCAGTAATGCTGAAGAAGCTGAAGTTGAATGGTTCTATGAAGACCTACAAGACCTTCTAGACATAACACCCAAGAAAGATGTCCTTTTATTTATAGGGGACTGGAATGCAAAAGTAGGAGGTCAAGAGATACTTGGAGTAACAGGCAAATTTGGCCTTGGAAATCAAAATGAAGCAGGGCAAAGGCTAACAGTTTTGCCAAGAGAAAGCACTGGTCATAGAAAACACCCTTTTCCCACAGCACAAGAGAAGACTCTACACATGGACATCACCAGATGGTCAATACCAACATCAGATTGATTATATACTTTGCAGCCAAAGATGGAGAAGCTCTATACAGTCAGAAAAAAAAAAAAAAAAAAAAAAAAAAAAAAACCTTGGAGTGGACTGTGGCTCAGATCATGAATTCCTTACTGCAAAATTCAGACTTAAATTGAAGAAAGTAGGGAAAAACCACTAGACCATTCAGGTATGACCTAAATCAAATCCCTTATGATTACACAGTGGAAGTGACAGATTCAAGGGATTAGATCTGATAGACTGCCTGATGAACTATGGATGGAGGTTTGTGACACTGCACAGCAGGCAGTGATCAAGACCATCTCCAAGAAAAAGAAATGCAAAAAGGCAAAAGGGTTGTCTGAGGAGGCCTTACAAATAGCTGAGAAAAGAAGAGAAACTAAAGTCAAAGGAGAAAAGGAAAGATATACCTATTTGAATGCAGAATTCCAAAGAATAGCAAGGAAAGATAAGAAAGCCTTCCTCAGTGATCAGTGCAAGGAAATAGAGGAAAACAATAGAATGGGAAAGACTAGAGATTTCTTCAAGAAAATTAGAGACACCAAGGGAACATTTCATGCAAAGATGGGCTCAATAAAGGACAGAAATGGTATGGACCTAACAGAAGCAGAAGATACTCAGAAGAGGTGGCAAGAATACACAGAAGAACTATATGAAAAAGATCTTCATTACCCAGATAACCATGATGGTGTGATCACCCACCTAGAGTGAGACATCCTGGAATGCGAAGTCAAGTGGGCCTTGGGAAGCATCACTTTGAACAAAGCTAATGGAGGTGATGGAATTCCAGTTGAGCTATTTCAAATCCTAAAAGATGATGCTCTGAAGGTGTGGCACTCAATATGCCAGCAAATTTGGAAAACTCAGCAGTGGCCACAGGACTGGAAAAGGTCAGATTTCATTTCAATTCCAAAGAAAGGCAGTGCCTAAGAATGTTCAAGCTACTGCACAATTGCACTCATCTCACATGCTAGAAAAGTAATGCTCAAAATTCTCCAAGCCAGGCTTCAACAGTACATGAATGGTGAACTTCCAGATGTTCAAGCTGGATTTAGAAAAGGTAGAGGAATCAGAGATCAAATTGCCAACACCCACTGGATCATTGAAAAAGCAAGAGTTCCAGAAAAACATCTACTTCTATTTTATTGACTATGCCAAAACATTTGACTGCGTGGATCACCACAAACTGTGGAAAATTCTTAAAGAGATGGGAATACCAGACCACCTTAACCTGCCTCCTGAGAAATCTGAATGTAGGTCAAGAAGCAACAGTTAGATTGGGAACAAAATGGCAGAGGAGTAGGTGGAATGGATTACATCTCTCTCCACGGATACACCAAGAATACACCTTCAGACACAGAAGTGCACACAGAACACCAGCTGAGAGCAGACAGGAGGACCTGAGCAGCGGAAAAAAATATATAGAGCCACGTGCAACCAGGTAGGATGAAGGAACTAGGGGGAAAAACAGCAGTGTTAGTAGGACTGGACCTGCCCTTAGCAGGTGGGGGAACTGAAGCAGGGGTCCAACCCCCACAGTGGGGAAATTGTCTGACTTAGAGGAGAAACATCTAAGGCTGAGAGTGAAACAGTTGATCTGTGGCAGCCTAAATGGAATGAGAATCAGACAGTCCTTGCCGCAGCCATACATATGCCGGGCAGGAACGTGGATCTCCTGGAAGGGGCAGCAGCCGGGGGCTGGTTTAGGGATTGTGGAGCAATCCCAGTGTGAGGGCTGCTGTTGACTGTGAAGAGATGGATGGAGAGGATATGAGGGAGGAGATCATGGTGGGAAACGCCTGTGGAGGAAAGCCAGGCAGCCACGGAAGCAAGGCGATACTGCTGAGTCAGGCATAGAGGGTGCAGCCATCACCATAGCCTTTCTCTCTCCACATGCCAGCATCAGCAGCTGAACAATAGAGAGGTTGACCCATCAAACGCATGATGCACTGAACTACAGAGTAGGACCCCACCCAGGGTGCTCCTTTAAATGACTGATGTGCCAAACTACAGAGTAGGACCCCACCCAGAGTGTCCCTTTAAGTGCCTGAACGGGCAGAGCTATGGAGAAAGACTGGCCAAAGAGGCTTTCTGATCCCCAGCTACAACAGGCTCAAAAAAAGACTCTGATAGGGCCATAACTCCTGCCGCGGAGGCAGTCTGTGTTCCTGAACACTTGGTGCTGCCAGGGTCCCCGCAAGCCAAGCAGTTGCACCATCTTCATGCTCAACTCTCACTGAGGCAGAGCTGCCACAGGCAAAAAAAAAAAAAAAAATTCTTGTGTTTATGCTCGCAAGGTCGCTTCGCTTCGGTTCAGTCTGACTCTTTTGCGGCCATGTAGACTGTGGCCTGCCAGGCTTCTCTGTCAGAGAAGGGGTTCTTCAGGCAAGAATACTGGAACATACTGGCCAATGCTGGTTGCCATACCCTTCCAGAGCACTATATTTCCTACTACCCTCGCCGCCAACCCCCCTGAGTACCTGGTGCTTCCAGAACCCCTGAGACCCAAGCAGCTGCACCACCACCACACCTGGCCCTCACAGGGGCAAACCCAAGCCCTCCAGGGCAGCCTCAGGAGCTAAACCCCAGTGGAGAGTCCACATGTAGAGGTGGAAATAAAACAGTTGAAACCCAGGGCAGTGTGACTAAGGAAGAAGACTCAAAACCTTCCCACCAGCTGTACAAGCTGCAGATTAAATCCACACAATCAACTAAGCAGACCCTGTGTCTATGAAATATATAAAAGTCCATCGAGAGCTCCCACAAAAGAAAACGCACTAGCTCTGATAGCTGTGGACATTGGAGGCAAGGACACACAGGAGTAGGGCCAGATTAGAATCTGAGCTGCCCCCACAGCAGGTCCAGAGATCAGTACAGTGTTGGAGGGCATCCTAGGGAAGTGAGGTGGACTGTGATTCCCAGCGCAGGAAAGGACTCTGACAGCAGTGACTCAAGAAAAACATTTATTCTTATTTTTTGACTTGTTCTGCAAATTCTTTTTTTTTTTTTTCTTTTTCTTTCTTCCTTCATTTCCCCCTCTGTTTTAGCTGTCGATTTTATTGGCACTAAGATATCCAATTAAGCTTTTGAATTTTTTTTTCTTTTTCCTCAGTCACTTTTTTTATTGTTGACATAAACCTCTGCCTCTACATTGGGCTTTTGCAGTTCTTGGAGTTTTCCTCTTTTTTTTCTTTTCTCTTTTTTTAATTTTAATGTTTTAAACCTATTATTATTTTTTCTACATTTTTTCCTTTGTTTGCTTTTCCTACTCTTCCTACCCTGCAGTTAATCTTTAACATATATAAATCTTTATCTACCTCTATTTAACTTCGCATATGTATTCCTTCTTTCTTTTCTTTCTCTACTTTCCTTTCAACATATTTGTCAGTTTTATTTTCATTGCTTTATTAGCACCTTGCTTTAATTTTGTTTTCCACTTTGTGCTTTAATTCGTTTTGTTCTGGTAGATATAATTTTTGGTTTCCTTTGTTTGCTGGGTGAATCTATTGTGCTTAATTTTTGTTGAACTGTTTTGATTTTGCTTATGGGTATATATGTATATGTATATAGCCAGTCACACTTTCTATTGTTGTTATAGACCTCTGCCTCTACATTGGACTTTCGCAGTTCTGTGGACTTTCCCTTTTATCCCCCTTCTTTCTTTCTTTCTCTATTTTTTTCTTTCTCTTTTTATAATTTTAATTTTTAATTTTTTAAAACCTATTATATTTTTTCTACAATTGTTCCTTTGTTTGCCTCTCCTACTGTTCTTTTCCCCTTGCAGTTAATCTTTAATGTATATAAATCTTCTTCATTTACCTCTACTTAACTTTGCATGTCTATTCTTTCTTGTCTTTCTTTCCTTTCCTCTCAACATATTTGTCACTTTTGTTTTCATTGCTTTATTCCCCACTTGGCACCTTGCTTTAGTTTTGTTTATCAGTTTGTGCTTAAGTAAGTTTTGTTCTTAACTGGCAAATATAATTTTTTATTTCCTTTGTTCACCAGATCAGTCAACTGTACTTTATTTTTGTTGGACTGTTTTCACTTTGCTCAAGGGTGTATATGCATATGTGTATATCCCATTATTTTAATTATTATTTGCCTGATTTTGTAACTGCCATTTGTCTGGGATTCATCTTTGGTTTCTCATTTTTGGATATTTGTTTTACTCTCCCTTAATGCCATAACAAACCACTTGTGGAATCTTCGCTCCTGGCCAGAGATCAAACCCTGAGGCTTTGGAGTGGGAGCACTGACTTCAAGACCCTAGACTACCAGAGAATTAACCCTAGGGAGTATCAAATAGTGAGAACTCACACAAAGAAAACCACTTGAATACAAGATCCGGCATTACCCAACCACCACTAGCACCCTATGAGGGTGCCTCATCTAAACAACAAACAAAGCAAAAATACAAACCCAGTCATCAGTAGACAGGATTACCACCTCATTCAGCCTTACCCATCAGAGGAAAAACAAATAAACAAACAAAAACTCAGCACAAGTCTCACCCTATATGAAGCTCACACAGACCACTGGACCAACCTCAGGAGGGCTGATACAAGGAGGAAGAAAGAATTCAACCTTCTTCAAGGAAAGAATTCAACTTTCCTTGAAGCCTGAGAAAAGGAGACCTCAAACACAATAACTTTACAAAAAAAAAAAAAAAAAATGAAAAGGCAGAGAAATACTGCACAAACGAAGGAACAAACTAGAAACACAGAAGTCCAAATAAATGAAGAGGAAATAGGAAAATTACCTGAGAAAGAATTCATAATAATGATAGTAAAGATGATCAAAACCCTGAAAACAAAATGGAGAAAATGCCAGAATCAATTAACTAAGACTTAGAGGAATTAAAGAATAAACATACAGAGACAAACAACACGATTACTGAAATTAAAAATACTCTAGAAGGAATCAATAGCAGAATATCTGAAACAGAAGAACGAATCAGTGAGCTGGAAGGTAAAATGGTGGAAATAAGTTGTGAAGAGCAGAATAAAGTAAGAAAAATGAAAAGAGCTGAGGACGGTCTCAGAGACCTCTGGGACCATATCAAATGTACCAACATTTGAATTATAGGGGTCCCAGAAGAAGAAGAGAAAAAGAAAGGGTATGAGAAAATTTTTGAAGAGATTATAGTTGAAAATTACCCCAACATGGAAAAGGAAATAGCCAATGAAGTCCAAGAGGCACAGAGTCCCATACAGAGTAAACCCAAGGAGAAACATGCCAAGACACATACTAATTAAACTAACAAAGACTAAACACTAGGAAAGAATATTAAAATCAGCAAGGGAGAAGCAACAAGTAACATACAAGGGAAATGCCATGCTCTTAACAGCTGACCCTTCAGCAGAAAGTCTGCAGGCCAGAAGGGAATGGCAGGATATATTTAAAGTACTGAAAGGGGAAAATCTACAACCAAGATTACTGTATGCAGCAAGGATCTCATTCAAAATTGATGCAGAAATAAAAAGCGTTTCAGACAAGCAAAAGTTAAGAGAATGCAGTACCACCAAACCACCTTTACAACAAATGTTAAATGGACTTCTATAGTCAAGAAATACAACAGAAGAAAAAAGATCTAAAAAATCAACCCCAAACAATTAGAAAGGGCAATAGGAACATATAGATCAATAATTACTTTAAATGTAAATAGATTAAGTGCTCGAGCCAAAAGACACAGATTGGCTCAGTTCAGTTCAGTCGCTCAGTCGTGTCTGACTCTTTGCGACCCCATGAATCGCAGCACACCAGGCCTCCCTGTCCATCACAAACTCCCGGAGTTTACTCAAACACATGTCCATCGAGTCAGTGATGCCATCCAACCATCTCATCCTCTGTCGACCCCTTCTCCTCCTGCCCACAATCCCTCCCAGCATCAGGGTCTTTTCCAATGAGTCAACACTTCCCATGGCCAAAGTATTAGAGTTTCAGCTTCAGCATCAGTCCTTCCAGTGAACACCCAGGACTGATCTCCTTTAGGATGGACTGGTTGGATCTCCTTGCAGTCCAAGGGACTCTCAAGAGTCTTCTCCAACGCCACAGTTCAAAAGCATCAATTTTTTGGCACTCAGCTTTCTCCACAGTCCAACTCTCACATCCATAAATGACCACTGGAAAAACCATAGCCTTGACTAGATGGACCTTTGTTGGCAAAGTAATGTCTCTGCTGTTTAATATGCTATCTAGGTTGGTCATAACTTTCCTTCCAAGGAGTAAGCCTCTTTTAATTTCATGGCTGCAATCACCATCTGCAGTGATTTTGGAGCCCCCAAAAATAAAGTCTGACACTGTTTCCACTGTTTCCCCATGTATTTGCCATGAAGTGATGGGACCAGATGCCATGATCTTAGTTTTCTGAATGTTGAGCTTTAAGCCAACTTTTTCACTCTCCTCTTTCACTTTCATCAAGAGGCCTTTTAGTTCTTCTTTGCTTTCTGCCATAAGTGTCATCTGCATATCTGAGGTTATTGATATTTCTCCCAGCAATCTTGATTCCAGCTTGTGCTTCTTCCAGGCCAGAGTTTCTCATGATATACTCTGCATATAAATTAAATAAACAGGGTGACAATATACAGCCTTAACGTACTCCTTTTCCTATTTGGAACCAGTCTGTTGTTCCATGTCCAGTTCTAACTGTTGCTTCCTGACCTGCATACAGGTTTCTCAAGAGGCAGGTCAGGTGGTCTGGTATTCCCATCTCTTTCAGAATTTTCCACAGTATATTGTGATCCACACAAAGGCTTTCGCATAGTCACAGATTGGCTGAATGGATACAAAAACAAGGCCCATATATATGCTGTCTACAAGAAACCCACTTCAGACCTCAAGATATAGACTGAAAGTGAGAGGATGCAAAAATATATTCCATGGAAATGGGAAGCAAAAAAAAAAAAAGCTGGAGTAGCAATCCTCGTATCAGACAAAATAGACCTTAAAATAAAGAAGATTACAAGAGACAAGGAAGACACTACATAATGATCAAAGGATGAATTCAAGAGGAAGACATAACAATTATAAATATCTATGCACCCAACAAAGGAGCACCTCAATACATAAGACAAACACTAACAGACATAAAAGGAGAAACTCACAGTAACTCAATAATAGTAGGATACTCTAACACCCCACTCACACTGATGGACAGATCATCAAAACAGAAAATAAGGAAACACAAGTCTTAAATGATACATTGGATGAGATGGATCTCATTGAAATCTTCAGGACATTCCATCCAAATGCAGAAGAATATACCTTCTTCTCAGGTGCACCGGGAATATTCTCCAGGATAGACCAAATCTTGGGTCACAAATCAAACCTCAGTAAATTTAAGAAAATTGAAATCATATCAAGCATCTTCTCCAGCCACAATGCTATGAGACTTGATATCAATTACAAGAAAAAAAAAAAAACAAAAAACTGTAAGAAACACAAACACATGGAGATTAAACAACACATTTCTAAATAACCAACAGGTTACTGAAGAAACCAAAAGGGAAATCAAGCAATTTCTAAAAACAAATGACAATGAAAACATGACAACTCAAAACCTATGGGATATAGCAAAAGCAGTTCTAAGAGGGAAGTTTATAGCAATACAATCCTACCTCAAGAAACAAGAAAAACATCAAATAGACAACCTAACTTTACACCTAAAGCAACTGGAAGAAGAAGAAAAAAACCCCAAAATTAGTAGAAGGAAAGAAATCATAAAGATCTGAGCAGAAATAAATGAAAAAGAAATGAAAGAAACAATAGTAAAGATTAATAAAACTAAAAGCTGGTTCTTTGAGATGATAAACAAAATTGACAAACCCTGAGCCAGACTCATCAAGAAAAAAAGAGAGAAGAATCAAATCAACAAAAGTAGAAATGTAAATGGAGAGGTTACAACAGACAATGCAGAAATACAAAGGGTTATAAAAGGTTATTATGAACACTATATGGCAATAAAATAGATAACCTGGAATAAATGGACAGATTCTTAGAAAAGTTCAATCTTCCAAGTCTGACCAGGAAGAAATAGAAATTATGAACAACCCAATTACAAGCACTGAAATTGAAGCTATGATCAAAAATCTCCCAAAAAACAAAAGCCCAGGGCCAGATGGCTTCACAGGAGAATTCTATCAAACATTTAGAGAAGAGCTAATGCCTATCCTTCTAAAACTCTTTCAAACAATTGCAGAAGAAGGAACACTTACAAACTCATGCTATGAGGCCATCATCACCCTGATAACAAAACCAGACAAAGAAAACACAAAAGAAGAAAACTACAGGTCAATATCACTGATGAACATAGATGCAAAAATCCTCAACAAAATTTTAGCAAACAGAATTTAGCAACATATCAAAAAGTTTATACACCATGATCAAGTTGGGTTTATTCGAGGGATGGAAGGATTCTTCAATACACAGAAATCAGTCAATGTGATACACTATATTAACAAATTGAAAGATTAAAACCATATGATCATCTCAATAGATGCAAAAAAGCCTTTGACAAAATTCAGCACCTATTTATGATTAAAACTTTTCAAAAAATGGGCATAGAAGGTACCTACCTCAACATAGTAAAGGCCATATATGATAAGCCTACAGCAAATATTATTCTCAATGGTGAAAAACTGAAAGCATTCTCCCTAAGATCAGGAACAAGACAAGGGTGTTCACTTTCACCACTATTATTCAACATAGTTCTGGAAGTCCTAGAGACAGCAATCAGAGAAGAAAAAGAAATGAAAGGAAGAAGTAAAGCTCTCATTGTTTGCAGATGACATGATACTGTACATAGAAAACCCTAAAGATAGTTATCAGAAAATTACTAGAGCTAATCAGTGAATTTAGCAAAGTTGCAGGATACAACATCAGTACACAGAAATCACTTGCATTTCTATATACTAACAATAAAAAATCAGAAAGAACATGGAAGCAACCTAGATGCCCATCAGCAGATGAATAGATAAGAAAGCTGTGGTACATATACACCATGGAATATTACTCAGCCATTAAAAAGAATTCATTTGAATCAGTTCTAATGAGATGGATGAAACTGGAGCCCATTATACAGAGTGAAGTAAGCCAGAAAGATAAAGAACATTACAGCATACTAACACATATATATGGAATTTAGAAAGATGGTAACGATAACCCTATATGCAAAACAGAAAAAGAGACACAGAAGTACAGAACAGACTTTTGAACTCTGTGGGAGAAGGTGAGGGTAGGATGTTTCGAAAGAACAGCATGTATATTATCTATGGTGAAACAGATCACCAGCCCAGGTGGGATGCATGAGATAAGTGCTTGGGCCTGGTGCACTGGGAAGACCCAGAGGAATCGGGTGGAGAGGGAGGTGGGAGGGGGGATCAGGATGGGGAATACGTGTAACTCTATGGCTGATTCGTATCAATGTATGACAAAATCCACTGAAATGTTGTGAAGTAATTAGCCTCCAACTAATAAAAAAAAAAAAAAAAGAAAAGAAAAAAAAATCAGAAAGAGCGATTAAGGAATCAATCCTATTCACCACTGCAACAAAAAGAATTAAATATCTAGGAAAAAACTTACCTAAGGAGACAAAAGAACTGTATACAGAAAATTATAAGACACTAATGAAAGAAATCAAGGCTGATATAAACAGACCGAATGATATTCCATGTTCCTGGGTAGGAAGAATCAATATTGTGAAAATGACTATACTACCAAAAGCAATCTACAGATTTAATGCAATCTATATCAAATTACCAATGGCATTTTTCACAGAACTAGAACAAAAAATTTCACAATTCATATGGAAACAAAAAAGACCCTGAATAGCCAAAGCAGTTTTGAGAAAGAAGAATGGAACTGGAGGAATCAAGCTTCCTGACTTCAGAGTATACTACAAAGCTACAGTCATCAAGACAGTATGGTACTGGCACAAAAACAGAAATACAGATAGATGAAACAAGATAGAAAGCCCAGAAATAAACCCATGTACCTATGGGTACCTTATTTTTGACAAAGGAGGCAAGAATATACAACGGGGCAAAGACAGCCTCTTCAATAAATGGTGCTGGGAAACTGGACATCTACATGTAAAAGAATGAAATTAGAGCACTTCCTAACACCATACACAAAGATGGATTGTGTATGGATTAATCCACAAAATGGATTAAAGATCTAAATGTAAGACCAGAAACTATAAAACTCTTAGAGGAAAACATAGGCAGAACACTGGATGATATAAATCAAAGCAAGATCCTCTATGAACCACCTCCTAGAGTAATGGAAATAAAAACAAAAATAAACAAGTGGGACCTGATTAAACTTAAAACCTTTTGCACACCAAAGGACAGTATAAGCAAGGTGAAAAGACAACCCTCAGAATGAGAGAAAATAATAGCAAATGAAACAACTGACAAAGGATTAATTTCCAAAATATAAAGGCAGCTCATACAACTCAATACCAGAAAAACAAACAACCCAATCAAAAAGTGGGAAAAAGACCTAAACAGACATTTCTCCAAAGAAGACATACTGAAGGCTAACAAACACATGAAAAGATGCTCAACATTGCTCATTAATAGAGCAATGCAAATCAAAACTACAATGAGATATCACCTCATACCAGTCAGAATGGCCCTCATCAAAAAGTCTACAAACAATAAATGCTGGAAAGGGTATGGAGAAAAAGGAACACTCTTGCACCTTTGGTGGGAATGTAAATTGATACAGCCACTATGGAAGACGGTATGGAGATTCCTTAATAAACTAGGAATAAAACCACCAGATGACCCAGCAATCCCACTCCTAGACATATATCCTGAGGAAACCAAAATTAAAAGAGACACATGTATCCCATTGTCATTGCAGCACTATTTACAATAGCTAGGACATGGAAGCAACCTAGATGTCCATCGACGGATGAATGGATAAAGAAGTGTGGTATATATACACAATGGAATATTACTCAGCCATTAAAAGGAACACATTTGAGTCAGTTTTGATGAGGTGGATGAACCTAGAGCCTATTATACAGAGTGAAGTGAGTCAGAAAGAGAAAGATAAATACCATATTCTAACACATATATATGGAATCTAGAAAAATGGTACTGAAGAATTTATTTAGAGGGCAGCATGGAGAAACAGACATAGAGAACAGACTTATGGACATGGGGAGAGGGGAGGAGAGGGTGAAATATATGAAAGAGTAACATGGAAATTTATATTACCATATGTAAAATAGATAGCCAATGGGAATTTGCTATATGGCTCAAGAAACTCAAACAGGGGCTCTGTATCAACCTAGAGGGATGGGATGGGGAGGGAGATGGGAGGGACTTTCAAAAGGGAGGGGATATATGTATACCTGTGGCTGATTCATGTTGAGGTTTGACAGAAAACAGCAAAACTCTATAAAGCAATTATCCTCCAATAAAAAATAAATTAATTTAAAAAAGAGAAGCAACAGTTAGAACTGGACATGGAACAACAGACTGGTTCTAAATCGGGAAAGGAGTATGTCAAAGCTGTATATTGTCACCCTGCTTATTTAACATTTATGCAGAGTAAATCATGAGAAAAGCTGGGCTGGATGAAGCAGAAGCTCGAATCAAGATTGCTGGGAGAAATATCAATAACCTCAGATATGCAGATGACACCACTGTTATGGCAGAAAGCGAAGAAAAACTAAAGCGCCTGTTGATGAAAATGAAAGAGGAGAGTGAAAAAGTTGGCTTAAAGCTCAACTTCAGAAGACTAAGATCATGGCATCTGGTCCCATCACTTCATGGCAAATACATGGGGAAACAGTGGAAACAGTGTCAGACTTTATTTTTTGGGGCTCCAAAATCACTGCAGATGGTGACTGCAGCCATGAAATTAAAAGATGCTTGCTCCTTGGAAGAAAAGTTATGACTAACCTAGAGTACATATTAAAAAGCAGAGACATTACTCTGTCAACAAAGGTCAATCTAGTCAGAGATATGGTTTTTCCAGTAGTCATATATAGATGTGAGAGTTGGACTATAAAGAAAGCTGAGCACCGAAGAATTGTTGTTTTTGAGCTGTGGTGTTGGAGAAGACTCTTAAGAGTCCCTTGGACTGCAAGGAACTCCAATCAGTCAATCCTAAAGGAAATCAGTCCTGAATATTCATTGGAAGAATTTATTCTCAAGCTGAAACTCTGATACTTTGGCCACCTGATACAAAGAGCTGACTCACTGGAAAAGATCCTGATGCTGGGCAAGATTGAAGGCAGGAGGAGAAGGGGACGACACAGGATGAGATGGTTGGATGACATCACCATGGATATCATGATGGACATGAGTTTGAGTAAGCTCCGGGAGTTGGTGATGGACAGGGAGGCCTGGAGTACTGCAGTCCATGGGTTTGCAAAGAGTTGGATTTGCAAAGAGTTTGCAATCATGATTGAGTGACTGAACTGAACCTAACTGATATGGAAAATTATGCAAACAAACAAAACAAGATGGTTAATTCCATGAAAAGCTCAAAATTGTTTCCTTTTAAAGCCGAAGTCATAAATATCTGTCCTGGCTTATCTGTAAAATAGGGCGTATATATTCTTGGTAATGTCAACATTTAATATTGATCTGATCACAGTGACACAATTTTATGGAGAAAATGGAGGGCCTGGAAGTATGTATCACAGGGGATGATGAGGGAACAGAGCAAAATCTCCATCTTCCACTGGAGAAAATCAATTGACTTGGCCTAATACTGAAACACTGTTAAATGGTAATATAAATATTTCATGTGGTGATATTGAAGTCAGTATAAAAAGTTAAAGCTAGAAGAACTGAAGGTGAGTGTTTCGAGGGGAGCAAGGGAAAAGGGCTCCTTTCCCCTTGCAGAAGACTACTGATTTTCATGACCAGCCTGATGCGACCACACGACTTTGTCAGATATATACACTGATAATTTTGAGAAAAAGAAAACAAAATTTAAAAAGAAAATTGTCAGCTCTTCATTCCTTAGCTGGTCACAACCTAGTGGTCACAACCTGTGTCACTCTGGCTACCTTAATTCCCAACTTTCCCAATGCTCAGCCTGGGTACCCAGACCACAGTACCCATCATCAGTTTGGGACCAGCCCAAATTTCCCTCCCACCCGCCCTTGAGGCTTATCTCAGCCAGACGTTCTTCAGAGACTGTTGAGCCTCCTTTCTTCTCCGATCTACTTAGAAGAGCAAACATTTTCTAAATTACTCATTAGTAGTACTTATTGCATTTAGCCAGTTCAGGTATGGATCTCTTTCTCCCTCAGTAAGCTGAAAACTTCTGGAGGAAGTGGACATTCCTAGTTTGTCTAGGCAAATGTTAATAGTTCAGTTCAGTTCAGTTCAGTTACTCAGTCGTGTCCGACTCTTTGCGACCCCACAAATCACAGCACGCCAGGCCTCCCTGTGCATCACCAACTCTCAGAGTTTACTCAAACCCATGTCCATCGAGTCAGTGATGCCATCCAACCATCTCATCCTCGGTCGTCCCCTTCTCCTCCTGCCCCCAATCCATCCCAGCATCAGTGTCTTTTCCAATGAGTCAACTCTTCGCATCAGGTGGCCAAAGTACTGGAGTTTCAGCTTCAGCATCAGTCCTTCCAATGAACACCCAGGACTAATCTCCTTTAGGATGGACTAGTTGGATCTCCTTGCAGTCCAAGGGACTCTCAAGAGTCTTCTCCAACACCATAGTTCAAAAGCATCGATTTTTTGGTGCTCAGCTTTCTTCACAGTCCAACTCTCACATCCATACACGACCACTGGAAAAACCATAACCTTGACCAGACGGCCCTTTGTTGGCAAAGTAATGTCTCTGCTTTTTAATATGCTATCTAGGTTGTTAATAGTAGATGTCCCCAAATATTTCATGGATAAACTTAAAATTAGAATTCATGGTGAATTAATAGGCAAATTTAAATCAAAGTCTGGAGATAAAATGAAGGTTAACCCTAACCAATAAGACTCATGGAAGACCTAATTGTATCAAGGTGGACTTGGGAGTTCCCTGGAGGTCCAGTGGTTAAGACTCAGTGCTTTCACTTCCATGGCCCAGGTTCAATCTCTGGTTGGGGAACTAAGATCCTGTAAGTCACATGGTGCAGCCAAGAAAAAAAAAAAAATGATAGATTTGTTTTCAAAGCTTGTGGTCTACTTTTCTGGCTAACGTTAGAGTTGTTTTAGTAATGACATATTTTGCCTCCAAAGTACTCTTTAAGTTTCAAGTTTTGGTGACCTGAGACTTACTTAGTAAATGTGGTTTCACTCTGCCAACACTGTATGTGACTTTCACAGACGTTGTGCCTGCCTTGTTTTTCTAGATTGCAAAATCTATATCTCTGTATTTTGAGGAGTTAACTTCCTTTATTGCCAATTAATGAGATGAGACGAGAAGACTCTCTGGCTCCTTTTTGGAGGCAGGATGCAAACACCCGGGAGAGCAACACAATGGAATACCACCTTGAGTCAGTATTCAGAATGAGCTTGACTTAGTGCCAGCATCATTCCATGGCTCTTTTGGTCTCACTGTGGTTTCACTCTCCATTAGATAGGGAAAATACTTGTCATTTTCTGACATCTCCATCAAGCAAAAACTTAGAGCTCTCAGCTAAAATGTTCAGATCATGGTCCAGGGGCAGGAGCAGGGATCTATGTCCAGAGAGATCTAACTAACCACCAGCTCCACAAGGTCATCCCTCCCACCCACGATGAGTTATTGTCTCAGCTTAGCCAGGCCATAAACCCTCCTAGGCTGTGATGGTGAGTTTGCTGCTGCCATCTTTTCAGTTGTTTGGGGATGGTGGTCCTGTGGGTGGTGATCTCAGAGCAAACTCAGTGGACATCAATCTAAGAGAAAACCCTCTTGAAGGATTAGCATCTTGGCCAAGAACTTTCATCTCCCAGACTGGAGCATTTTCTAGTTGGCTCTTTCCAAGTTAGTGACAGCAATGAAAAGACTGGAGGCATCAGAGACCCAGGGAGACAGGGAGGAAAGCCAGCAACTCAGTGTTCAGGGTAAATTTCTTATTTTGTTTATTTATTCTTTTTTTTCCCCAGGGTAAATTTCTTAACCACCAGGTCAGCCTCCCCCAGACATCAAGACAAAACATCCTGTCTCTAATTAGGTCATAAAGTATATGTTGTCCCGTCTCCTGGCCTTCAGAGCACCAAAGTGTGCTTCCACTCCTGCCATGGACCTTCCCCATCTGTGGGAATTTTTCTGTTTCGATTTCTCACTGCTCACAAAAACGAATCTTCACAAAGCTGTCCTGCATTTTTTCTGTACCACTTCTGTGAAGCTTTCCCAAGACCCTGGGGGTTACTGTTTGGCTACAGAATAATGGTGGATGGAGGAGGGGCTACCCTCCTGGGTACCCTCTATTGCTAACTATTGGCACTACCAGAGGAGGTCCAGTCCTAAAGGGAGGGAATGGACTGGGGCACGGGACACCCCAGATCAGTGGTCCTCAGGCACTGACAAGGCAATGACTCCCCAGAGGTCTTGTTGGAATGCAGGTTCTGATTTAGAAGTCTGGGGCAGGCCCAAGATTCTTTATACTCAACAAGCTCTAGGACACTGCTGATGCTGCTGGTCCACAGAGCCCACTTGGAATAACAAGGGGGCAAGACTGAGAAGTGAAAGTGCAGGAAGAAACGAGGTCCAACAGGGACCATGGGAGGAAGAGGCCACAGGCTCTAGGGAGAGGTGGTTCGATGGTGCTCTCCAGCCGCATCACCTCAGCTGCACAGCCTTCCTTGCGGGGCCTCTGGCGGTCCGTGTGTTGGTTACAGTGGGATGCCATGGTCCTTCCCTTCCCCTTGTGTTCAACGAGAGCAGGACCAGAGCAGCTATATGTTGGAGAAGGGTAGGGGCTGGAGACCTCCTCACCCCCTCCCACAGGCAGCTGTCAGGGAAGGAGGCAGGACTGCCATGCTGGCTTTGCCCCCTGGCTGTGGGTTCACTCCACCACGGAAAGGCAGTTTTCCCAGGCTGGCCTCAGGGATAACAGATAGGCTCTCTCCTCTCTGCTTCATTCCCAGCACTACTCCCTGAAGCCAAAGGAGTGAACGTCTTCACTCTCAAACAGCAGCTTCCACTTACTGGGTGCCAGGCTGTGTGAAACACCCTTCTACATTGTTTTATTTAACCCTCACAATTACCCTGGGCTTCCCTGGTGGTTTGGCGACAAAGAACCCACCTGTCAATGCAGGAGACACAGGTTTGATCCCTGGGTTGGGAAGATCCCATGGAGTAGGAAATGGCAACCCACTCCAGTATTGTCTGGGAAATCCCTTGGACAGAAGAGCCTGGCAAGCTACAGTACACGGGGTCGCAAAAGAGGTGGACAGGACTTAGCAACTAAACGGCAACACAATTACCCTATGGGGTAGGAACTGGTTTATCCCTACATTATAAGGAAACCCAGGGTCCAGAAAAAACTTGTGCAATACCTTGCGGCAAATAAGACACAGTCTATACCCATCCCACGCTGGCATTCAACCATAATTGAACTACACACTGTGAGGCTAAGAGCCTGTGGGACTGAATCCAGGAAAGAAGCCTTAGGATAGGAATTTAGATGACAGAGCAAACCAAGTAAGCTGAACTGACTCGGTTCATGACCCTCTGAAGGTCAGCAGTCAAAGCCGCTCTTGTCCCTTACCTGCCTCCCTCACTGGACCAGTAATGGAGGCTCCTCTGTGCACAACCTGGAGGTGGCGACTTGGAGGTGGTTGTGAACTGGGCTCACTGGCCTGAGCAGAGGGTGTCAGGCAGACTTGACTCACCAGGTAGTATCAAATCTTGTCTACAGAGCAGCCGGCCTCGCCGGCAGCTGAAGAGGGTCATTTAGGTAACTGAACGAAACAATACCAGCCCATCTGTTTGTACCTCAAAACACTGCACCCTAGTGCAGAAATGCACTGGTTCTTCATTCAATAAACCTAAATGCCCACAAGCACTGTATTAGACTTTGTGAAACTGTAAGATACACTTTTTGCCCTTAATGAAGAAAACTAACAGGTCTGATACAAAAGGAACCAAGCAATGGTGGGGACTGCAGTGAATTGGACAATTCTGCTCAAAGCTGCTTCACTTACTATTTTGCTCCAATTGGTTGTCTCTGAGCAATAAAAATCTATTGATTTTTTTTTTCCAAGAAAAGCCCCAAATTAGGTTCAGCTGAACTTTTCCATTTTTAAAACAATTCTGGCCAACCTCTGCTTCTCACTGACTAAGACTTATCTTTTCCTATAATACTCAGCACCTAAAAATTCTTGGCAGAAAGGAAGCAACCAACATGCTTCTGGCACACAGACCAGGTAGCGCTTATCCAGAGAGAATGGGCCTGAAACTGCCATCATATGTATTAACAGAACAGCTGACACAACTGGGGAAGATTTTTAGCCTTGGAAATGACTAATGAGAGGCATAATTGCTGTTGCAAATAAGAAAATCCTTATAAATCTAGGGCACACTTTGCTTAAACATGAGTCCCAAATATTAACTTTTTATCTAAGAATCTTTCTCAATTCAGGGTTTTCCTAAATATTAAAATATAGTAGAAACATGTAATGAAATTGCCTGGCACAACATTTGGCAAAGCGTTCAAGAAACACTGACCATTATTATGGAGGTTTATACGTTTTCTAGAAAGCACAAGAATATACCACTACTGTCATTGCATAGTTACATAAAGTATGATTTTGGCTTAATAAAAAATACTTCTGTTAACAATTTCAACTACAGTATGAGATTATGAACCTGACTGTTCAAATACAATAGCAAAGGCCACTCCTCAGGGGATTGAAGATATGACTACCATTCCAGGAATCTGATTTTTATGGTCTCTGTTCTTAGGACCCTATGACTACATGCACAACTTGGGAAACTATACATATGATGTGCATTAAAAAGAAATGTGGCTAATCTCTGGGATATAGAAAGATACACAAAACTGAGTATGTAGGGAAAAAAGTTATAGAACTATAGAATGTGAGTCAGTTTTTTTTTTGAAAAACAGATACAGATAGTGCTTAGAACATTTCTAGAAAGGGATACAAGAAACTTACCTAGACAACCTTGGGAACTGGCTATTTACTCCCCCCACCATTCCATTTTAATTTTTTCCCCCTTATTAGTAGTTATCATTACCCTTAAAAAATGGCCAAATAATTTAGTCTGGCCAAAGCCTTCTGGTTCTTAGCTTTGCAAACACTGCCAAGGATACTAAGCTTTATATATTTCCTCACCTTTTCACTGTCACAGCCCAGGAACTTTAGACTACTATACTCCCCAACCTATTCTCCAATTACCAAATGCACCTAACCTTGGTGGCTGCTTCAGGTCACCCTCTCACTGTCCCTCATTTCCTGAGTCTTAGACTAGATATTTTTCCCCATTTGTGCCCACTGTGAGGGTGTAACAGCTTTTAGATACCACCCCAATACTGATTCCCAAATTTCTAACTATAGTTTTGACTTCCTTCCCAAACTCCAAACTACATATTGCAATTGCCTACTCAGTATTTCCACTTGGATGTCAAGTAGACATCTAAATTTAATACATCTGAAGCTGAACTCATCCTCCCCAATAACACCACTCTACCTATAGCCCTTCAAATCTCAGCCAATGGCACTTCCAGCCTTATAATCATCCAAATCCATTCATTCAGTTCAGTCGCTCAGTCGTGTCCCACTCTTTGCGACTCCATGGACTGCAGCATGCCAGGCTTCCCTGTCCATCACCAACTCCTGGAGCCTACTCAAACTCGTGTCTATCACATTAGTGATGCCATCCAACCAACTCATCCTCTGTCAACCCCTTCTCCTCCCACCTTCAATCTTTCCCAGCATCAGGGTCTTTTCCAATGAGTTGGTTCTTCGCATCAGGTGGCCAAAATACTGGAGTTTCAGCTTCAGCATCAGTCCAATAAACATTCAGGCTGATTTCCTGTAAGATTGACTGGTTGGATCTCCTTGCAGTCCAAGGGATTCTCAAGAGTCTTCTCCAACACCACAGTTCAAAAACATCAATTCTTCAGTGCTCAGCTTTCTTTACAGTTCAACTCTCACATCCATACATGACTACTGGAAAAACCATAGCTCTGACTTCAGAATAAAACAATGACTAGAAAGCAAAGTAACCACAATGCTAGTTAACCGAAACTGAAGGTTGCCCTGGGGATTGGGATCAAAGACATATAATCATTAAACTGTTTTCTAAAATAGGTTAAAATTAATTTTTAAGTATAGGATTTAGATTTTGACATTTTAATTTCTTTTGAATACAAGTCATTTTTTGCAAGCTAGGAGGCAGATCAAGCTAAGGCAGTTCAGTCCTCTGAGATCCAGGCCAATTCTTAATATCTTCAGCAGAATGACATTAATACAAAGTGCTAACAGGGTTATAAACTCTAAATAATAACCATTCGTCTACATTTTTTCCTTAGGAAACAACCAAAAGGTATGATATAAGAACATCTTGATCTACACAGGACAGAATGATCCAAATCATATGCTGGCCAACCTATCAGTGAGCCAGATCAGAGCTGGCCAAGGATTGGTGTACAGAGAAAAGTGTTTACATTTTGAAAATTTGCTTTGAGGTTTAAAAAATTTCTGGTTGTTGTTAATAAGAAACCAAGTGAAAAATATAGATGCACCACAATGATATTTGATTGTGCCAAGGTCTTCCACTAGAACACAAAGTTAAACAGTATGGGGAGAAAACACTTAAGATATTTTCAAAATAAATTTCTTAGTAATAAGAAATCTGACATATCACATTTTTCCATTTGCCATAAGAACATTCTGACCATGAGGACTATTTAAAAGAATCCTCAACTCTAAAAAGGGTGGTGGCAGAACACTTTCCACTACAGAACAACCTCCCACTTTCCCATACAATTAATACTGCTACTCTCCCATGATGCATATTCATACAGAAAAACTTTTGTCAGGAGCTTTTTGCCAGGGCCAGAAAATGAAAAATAAGAGAATGCCCGAATGACAGTTACTTGTGAGCTTAGTTAACATCTTTCAGGATGGACCCATAAAATTTGGCCAGTTTTGTTAACATCTGCAAACTGCAGAACTCCTTAGCCCGTAGTCATAGTTTCTGCTCAATGTCTTAAAGCTGGGCTCAGTTCCATCTGTGACTCTTTTCTTCAGGGCTGGGGTGGGTGCTAGTCATCAAAGTCTGGAATGTCATCGTAGGAGTATCCCCGGTAGCCTTTGGATGCATAGTAGGCAATGCGCAGGTGGTAAAATCCTGGCAGGAACACCAGGATGCCAATGATCAGGACAGGAACAGCCCGGTCTGCCCCCTGGTGGCAGAAGGAAGCAAATATTACTACATGCAAATTATTAAAATTTAAAATAAAGTCATGGGTCCAATTCATAAATCAGTTATCATATACTTTTCAGAGCTTTGGGAAGTACACTACCAAGAGAAAAGGTTTACATCTCTTTGTCTCTTTAACAATTGCAGAAAAATTGCAAAGTACTAAAATTATAAAGAAATTATTCATGTTCATTCACAGATATTTTGGCTAACTTTTACTCCTTTAAAGTTTTTAGTTGTGAATATACCAAACTCTGTGCCTTGTTTTTTGTCCCTTATTATGACACAATCTGGGCTTCCCTCATAGCTCAGTTGGTAAAGAATCTGCCTGCAATGCAGGAGACCCAGGTTTGATTCCTGGGTTGGGAAGATCCCCTGGAGAAGAAAATGGCAACCCACTCCAGTATTCTTGCCTGGAGAATCCCATGGATTCTGGCAGGCTACTGTCCATTGGGTCACAATAGTCGGACACAACTGAACGACTAAACCACCACAACACAATCTATAAAGATCTGCTTTTAACAGAGCTATACATGCAATGTATTGATATACTGACAGGCTGCTTCATTCAAAACTGAAATAGGATTATTTACCTCACATGGTTATAGTGGAAATTAAATGAGGTGATTGATACATGTAAAGCAAGTAGCCTCAGCTGGCACACAATGACAATAAAAGCAAGCTTAAAACCAAACGAAGAGAACTTGAAGGGGATTATTTGAACATTAAAAATGATGGTCTACAACTTTCACAACTGACATACTTGGTGCTATTTCTATTATCTTATTTTACATTTTCTACTTTTCTGTTTATTTTTTTCTGGATTTCGACTGTACATCCCTAAGGAGATATATCCTAAGGATTAAAAGAGTTGCTAAGAAAACTTACAGTGCATTCAGCCTTCTTTTACTTAGCATTAAACTGCTATTACTTTTAAACTGCTGCTGCTGCTGCTAAGTTGCATCCAACTCTGTGCGACCCCATAGATGGCAGCCCACCAGGCGTCTCTGTCCCTGGGATTCTCCAGGCAAGAATACTGGAGTGGGTTGCCATTTCCTTCTCCAATTACTTTTAAACTATTTAATGTCAAATAAGGCATGAAGAAATTATTTCAATATCATTGGGATACACATACATACCTACAAGCAAAGAAATTAAGTTCAAACTGTAATCTTAAACTTGTATGGGAAATATCTAATACTACAGCTATTATGACATATTGGATTGGCCAAAAAGTTCATTTAGGTTTTTTGTAAGATGTTTTGGAAAACCCCAAAAGAACTTTTTGGTCAGGTCAATGTCTATACAATATTTCCTTGTTTTCTAAAGGGTACTTATTTCCTAATTCTGTCTCTGAAAAAGCCTGGAAAAAATGAAAACCAATAGTAACGGCATCATTAATGCCCAGTTTATGAGTTCTAAATCTACTTCCCATAAAGAAACCAGAGCTCCTTAGTGAAATGGCTGTTGACAAGTTGTGGGACAGGGAATATACAGATGGGCCTGGGATAATGTACTGAGCCAGAAGGCAAGAAAACTATTAAAGGCTTTGAGAACCCATGTGTAATAGCAAACACACAGCATCCCTATGAAATATTCTTTCTAAAACAAAACTAAAGTAGATCTAAATCTAAGCAAGTTCCTAAATTTATCAGTGCGCAAGAAAAAGGGGACTAGAAAAACAAGGTAAATTGTGTTAAGACAATACCCCTAGATTTAGGTAAAAACTGTTAGAGATGCATACTGACGATGCACACTTATAATAATTTACCAGCAAATGTAAATCTGGTATTTGCTTTAGTATACACAGGAAAAAAAGTTGGGGGTATAGATGAAACAAAAGGTCACTAACTGTTGATGTTCAGCTGTGGATATGTACTGTGGGTTCATTATGTTATTTCATCTGCTTCTGTTTTATTTGAAATGTCTGCAATAAGAAGTGAAAAAACCCCAAACCAAACCAAAAACCAAAACAATCTAATAACTGATTTTCTTAGTTAATACCTTTATCTTTACTTATAAAGTAGTCTTTTATAAATCACACAAGGTGTGATCTCACCTCCATTCTCAACTTTTACATCATTAATAAAGTTAACTGAAGGCAGTCCTGAAGTTCAATGTTCAAATTTAGACAGCACTAAGTAAGCCTCTGGTAGCCACATAATACTTTTAAAATAGCTAAAGACAAATTGCTACACAGCTAAAGCAAATTTATATACATCTCAAAAGCCATATGCAGCCATTTTATTGTGACAGTCTACTATTCCTAATTCCAAGATGCCCAGAGTTTTAGCTCTTTGCTGTGTTCCCTATACAAAGCAATATGACCATCATCCCCTGGTCTGGTGTGTGTTGAAGATCAGATGTGAACTATGGTCAATATTAGTTTACATGTTGTGTATAAGCATCTGTCTTGGGCTTCCCTGGTGGTTCAGATGGTAGAGAATCTGCCTACAATGAAGGAAACCCCGGTTCAATCTCTGGGTTGGGAAAATCCCCTGGAGAAGAATATCCTCCAGTATTCTTGCCTGGAGAAATCCCCAGACAGAACAGCCTGGAGGGCTACAGTCCATGAGATCACAAAGAGTTGGACACGACTGAGCGACTAACACTACCACTACTATACAATCCAAGAGAGAGAATCACCAAAATCCACTTTAGGTTTCTAAGGTATCATACTGAAGCTCAACAGGAACTTCAAATCCAATTTAAGAAAGATCTGGTCCATGAGCCAAAAGTCTTGGCTTGGTCAGTGGCCCCAGACCTATACAAGCCTCACTGCTTTTGCCCAAACACTAACTACAGTTGTATGTCTGTGGCATTGCAAAGTTACAATAATAGCATCCCACTCCAGTTATAAACTTTACCACTCAGGAATCCTCAGTGCTAGACTCAGCTGTGCTGTTCCAAACTATGATGGTAGGAAAACTGCCCACATCTCAAAGGGAAAATTTGCCCACCTGCCATACCCACCTCATAGGAACTGTGGGAAAAGTTTGTTGAGGCTCAAAGGAAGAAACATCTTGTTATCTGAGAACAAAATCTTAAAAACAAAACAAAAACAACCTTTTCCTCTTTCTGGTGAAATATGCTCTACTAGATACAAGACAACAGAGTGGCTCACATTTTAAACACCTTATGGAAATCCCACAAGCCCCTCAGCTTACCCCTTTGCTGATATAGCCTGCCAGCAGGAGGGAGCCTATGATAATGAGAAAGGCGCCAATCAAAAACAGCACTGTAGCAAGCGCAATGGCCTTATATGGGATCTTAGGAGGGCTTTTCTTAAACTGGAAGAGAAACAAACAAAAAAAGACAAGGAAGAGCGTTATGAATATACCAGGACTGATACTTTAAGGCAGGGAGGATATGAAGAATCAATCTAAGTGTGTCTTGAATAAGCCCTACCACCCAGTGCAGCTCTGGGAAAGAAAGGAAAAGGACTGCAGGAGATGAAGTTCCAGTTACTGCTCTAACAATAACTCGAGTAAGGAAATCCCAGCAGAATGTTATTTTTTCTAGTTCTAGTCTCATTCCACAGACCACTCATTGTACTGCTAAAAAAATCATTTTCTTACAAAAACAGGACACTTCATGTTACACATGTTTTTAATAAACATGCCTTTGCACATGGAAGGCTGTACTAATCTACAGGGATTAAGAGTGAACATTAAGCTCTGGAAAAGTAAGAAAGAAAAAAATGATTTCTGGCATTCAAAGTTAAGTTGGCATCTGGTCAAAGGTTTTAAAAACAATTTTTTCTGAAGCATTAGTTGCTGCCCCACAGAGCAAGTAACCTGCCTTATTAACAAGTTCAACTCAAGGTTAACATTCAAAGACAAATTTCTAAGGTTTGGCTCCTGTTTGTGTATGACCAAACTGACTGGAAGCTTTTCCAACCTGTTTTATAAAAAAAATCTCTCTCCTTCAAGTGTGGGTCCCAAAAGTACAAAGAATAATTGATTTCTTTATACTGTTACTTATTTAAAAGGATGGGTTCCTGCTACTTCTTTGATCCTAGTTCCACCTAAAATAGTCTAGTCTAAAGGGAAGTGGGCAAAAGGAGATGCTACACCCTTAAGTACTTTATAAACAATGATCAGGAAGGACACACATTTAAAAAATATTCTCTGTTTTACTTACTGTTTGCCACAAAGAATACCTTTAATAAATTGGATCTCATGACATCAGGAAAGAAGGAAGATTCCCACAATCTGCTGGCTTTAGCAGTGAGTTTCTCCCTTAAAAGATGAACTGGTTTTGACTGAAGTGTAAACAAACTGGTAACATAGTCTTTAAAAAATTCTACTTAACAAAAAATAATCTGATTATTTCCAGATAAACTAAATAAAATTTGCAACTATTGGACTCTGGCATCACAACTAAAATTTCTCAGAAATGGACAATATTTATATTGGTTTGAAACTAATCTGCCAAGGTCCCTTTTTCTGCAGGCTATGGCTGAAAGAGTCAGCAGTTTCTTTCCTGCCTCTCCCTCTAATCCCTAGGAACAATCAGCAAAACCTGGAAGGTCTCCCTGCTAACTCAGCATCAACAGAGCCAGCTAATGTCATTAGGTTCTTTCTGCATTTACCTGAAGGTCAATGTAGCCATCATCTGTACTAGAGAGTCTTGAGTATTTCACTTTGCTACTGGGAATTCCAGTAGCCAGGTTGGTACGAGACGGCATCATAACACGCTGACACAGCTACAGTATGAAAACAAAGAAAAGTATTATTGTTTGCAGGCTACAACAATGTGTTTGTTATACACACTGGAGTTCCGGGCTGCCATGTTATACTAGCAATTGGCGACTGAAGCTCCATTGCTCTTAGAGCCTGATATTCCTTTGACATGAAAACATTCTCATTATGCCTCTCCTCTAGTTTCTCCTGGTAGAATAAGAATCAAGACATTTGCCAAGAACCAGACTTCATATTTATTTTTCCATTAATGTTTCTCTGTTTCCTAGTTTTTCAAAGTCACAAGAGAGTAGGTGAAACAGTGGTCACTTAGATCCATCTGACTTTTCAACCATTCTGCTACAGTACTGCCTGTCCCCCTGTCCCGGCTTCCAGAAAAAGCAAGAGAAGCATATACTCAAGTGATTCTCTTATTTCACTAGGGCAGAGGAGAGAGGGTGGGAAATGAAATACATTCACATCAGCATTTTGCCTATTTCCCTCTGATGGATATCATCCGTTTAACACTAAAGTTCTGTAAAAGTTCTTGTACATTTGGATAAGCTACTGGCTACCAGTATTATACCAGTGTCCTCTGATTTGCCTGTCTCTCTGCTCCACCCCAGAGGGCTTCCCAGTTGGCTCAGTGGTAGAGTCCAATGGAGGAGACCCAGGTTCAGTCCCTGGGTTGGTAAGATTCCCTTGGAAGAGGGCACGGCAACCCACTCCAGTATTCTTGCCTGGAGACTCTCATGAACAGAGGAGCCTGGCAGGCTACAGTTCATGGGTTCGCAAAGAGTCCAATATGACTGAAATGACTGAGCATGAATGCACTGCTTCACCCCAAGCACTGAAAGTAGCAATTTCACTTTCCAGGTTACTTCTTCAGCTACATCAAAAACAAAACAAAAAAACTCTGGTTTTTGTTCAAACTAGTCAAAGTTGACTCCCATAATGAAATCGTGGCTACTACCTCACCAGCTTAAAAGACAGTAGATAAGATTAAATTGAAAAACATTTGTAATTCGTGTACTTTTCCTCCATAAAATCACAAAGTTATGCGAATGAAACAAGTAAACCTATTTTGATCATGAAGTTACTTGATTTCTAGAAGTGAAACATATCTAAGCGCTTTATATATACTTAATTCTGAATATTAATAAGCTGTTTTAAGTGGCCTGCAGTCAACCTAATTAGCATTATAAAGGAACTGGTGCTAAACGCTCCTGTTCCGTTTTAGTAATTTTGTAATGATGCAGAAATCAAGTACTGAAAAAATAATGAGTGTGCTTTCTTATAAGCTTTTCAAGAATGGTTAGATCAAATTATGTCAAAAATTATGTTTTTAAGTGTTGTGATCCTGATTACACGATAATCTAAATTTAATTCTACAAAACTTTAAGTCCAAACTACCAATTAGTGGGGAGTTTTGAGAGCATTTAATCACCTGTGATTTGTATCAGTCTTTAAAAAAGTTTACATACTGTCATTAACTATTCATACACTGCATCAAAATATAAAAATGGGCATGGCGTGAGGAACACCAGACGACTGCTTATTGGTAGCTGAGTAAGAATTCTAAAACAGGGAAAAGGAAAAACGTAAAGCAATGTTTTCTGAGTACCTGCCCAACAGGCTTTTTTACCAGCCTCACCGGAATCCCAAAATTTCTTCAGCACTTGAATGTTGCAAGAATTTTTAAAGCATCAGAAAAGCACTTAGCACACAGCTTCGCACTACGGGCCTCTCCACACTACCTCCCCGTCCGCTTACAGACCCAGCCAGGAGAAATAAGAACCGACGTGAATTTAGATGGAAAAAATCTGGTTTCAGGAAAGCGGCCAGCCGTGCCCGGGGAGGGTAAATGCTCCACACCGAGGACTCCAGCCTTGACCGGCGGAGAACGCAGTCTGGGCCGCGCCGCAAGCCTGAGGCGAGCGCTTCCGCTTCCGCTTCCGCTCCCGCCCAGCGAGCACACACGCCTTATCCGAGGCCCGAGCGCCGACAGCTCGCTCACGGTTGGCAGCTGGAGCGCCCGAGGCCTCCCCCAACTGCCACCCTTCCTCGACCGGCTGGACGCCGGAAATGGCGTGTGTTTAGGAGGCTACGGGCCGGATGTGGCGTCAATGGGGCGACGCCTTCTCATTCTACTTGCTCCGGTTTCAAGCCCGCCTTCTTTCCAGCGGCCCGCAGAAGGCGTCGGGTCTTAGGGCTCCGCAAGCGGAGCGCGCCCCGTGCGGTTTTCTAAGGCTCTGCGGTCCGGGCTGGCTGTCCGCCACTTCCGCCTGGGCCGGTGGGTTCCTAGGCAGCGGCGCCGCCTGGGTCACAGTCAGGCCCAGGGCTGCCCGGCCACGTGTTTCTTTCCGGCCGCCCGGGCAGTGTAGAGAGCTCAGTGGCGCTGCGAAACGCGGAAGCCGAGCTGATGAAGCTCCAGAAAGCTGGCGCTGTCAGGTCTCCGTATGCCCAGGGAAGGCCGCCTTACCCGGGGTCTGCGCAGCAGTCTCTGCCGCCGTCTACCTCACCCACTGCTCTCGAGTAGCACCCTGCATTCTCGTGCTTGTTTCCTGCACATCTTCAGACCATGCTCCATTAAGAGGCCTGCCCACAAGGGACATTTTGCAATACATAAAGCTTAAAATGTCAAGCTTTATTAAAGTATAATTTACATATAATAAAGTACAATTGGGTTAGTTTTTTTGACAAATGCAGTGGAGACATCCCCACAGTGTAGATAAAATATTTTTTTCACTCCAAAAACTTCCACCAGGCCCTCTGCTGTCAGTCTCCTTCCCCAACACGCCCGGAAGATAATTTATCTACTGGATACAGTGAGTTCTACCACCGGATAACTAGAATGTAATATGTGACTTTGTAGCACAATTACTGCTGGGCCTTTTTCACTTTCTTGGTTGACTCCCGACACCCATGGAAACTATTTTCATCCTTCAGGGGAATAAGTCCCCCTTGCCCCTCCCAAAAGTCTACTTACACTAGAAAAACTATTTTTGCACAAACATACTTCTTGGGACCTATCACAGATCTGCTAACACTTCCAAGACTCCTGTACAAGGCTCCCTAGGCTAAAAAAACACTTCCCTACCACAATGCTATACCACTGAACTTTACAAACATTAAGCTTCTGTAAAGTGTTAGTTTCTGCTAATACTAAGTATTATATGTGTTCTACTCTCTTTTCATTTCTTGAGCTCAAGTCAGAATACCAAAGTTAGTTTGGCAAATGAATCACCCCAAAATACTCGCTGTATTCGGAATACTTTAGACTGAAAAAATAGAGCTGTTACATGAAAGAGTTGCTTGAATTGTAACTTGTTTAGGATACCTGCAATCATTGTAGTCCAAATGAAGGCACTGTCCTGTGATGCTTAAATTCAAATGACTTTTATTTAAATTGAAAATGATACTTAAAACACATTTAGGATCAAAACTCTTGTTTATAAAAACTATAAGGATTATTCCTAGGTAACGCAGAAGTATTACTCGGTTAACAAGACCAGATTTGACTTTGGACTTTTCTTTAAACAAGTTGTAGATGATGGAGAAAAAAAAATTATTTACAGAAAACAGTATCTACAATATGTATTCAGAGGTACAAAGACAAAAAAGACTTAAGTGTGTGCTGGCATCTTAGAAGCAGTTCTCAAAGAGCTTAGTTTTATTTCTTTGAATTTTAAGAATGTCTAAGATCCTTCTTCATCCTCGATCTTGGGAGCCAAATAGTACTTTAAATGTCCCATATCAGCAATTTTATACTCTACAACTGAAAGAAAACAGGAGAACATAGTTAATTATTGAGAAGTACCACATACACTACCTACAAAACCAAGATTCAACAAGTTTATTATCTTACCAAGGGGTACATCTGCAGACATACTGAGTGTTACTGTAGGAGAGAGTGGAGTGGCTTTTGTAAAGAAGTTCAGGTACCTCAGTGCAAAAGTTAGCTGAACTGGTTCATTCATCTCTATGGTAACCTTAGGGAGAAAACACAAGATTCATTATACTGAACGACATTAAGAAAACTGCAATCCATTCATTTATAGTATACATTAACAAATAATCAGCTAATAAATAAAGGAATAAAATATATTAATATATTACAATTCTGCAAACCCTAATGACTTAATGATTATAGACAAAATTTACTATGGCTGATAAATCACAAAGATATCCAAATACCTCATGTCTCCTATAGAGGGACACACCACTATCTATAAAATATTCTCCTTCTCCCACCTCCAAACACAACACCTTGAAAATCATCAAGCCCCTAGAGCTGTATCTATCAGAATAAGGATCTGAAAAACATATTAACTGACATAAGGAACTCAGTGAGCAAAATCCAGACTTTGGGAAATTTGACAACAAATGACTTAGTTTCTTCAACAAA
Source organism: Dama dama (assembly GCF_033118175.1). Taxonomy (NCBI): domain Eukaryota; kingdom Metazoa; phylum Chordata; class Mammalia; order Artiodactyla; family Cervidae; genus Dama; species Dama dama. The sequence goes on from NC_083703.1 coordinate 47,803,661, forward strand.
TGAAATTATAATGGAGAAAGGGAAACAAACTGGATTAACAATGGATTAAAAAAAACCTGAAGAGCACATCCCAGTGAACTGTAATGTATGGACCGTATTAAAAATCTTGATTCAAATAAACAAATAACAAGGGAAGCAGGAACACTGAAAAATTCCTTAACATTAATTTTCTTAGATGTCATAAAATGTTTATACTATAGCAACAGTAAGATATTCATGTGTGAACTTTTTAAATTTCTGGCTGTGCCTCACAGCTTGCAAGATCTTTGTTCCCAGACCAGGGATTGAACACATACCCTCATCAGTGAAAACATGGAGTCCTAACTACTGAACTATTGAGAGAAAAAGAAAAATCAAGATTGGCAAGGAAATGAGATGTAATTTAGAATAAAAGAATTAGCTCCTGGAATTTTGTTACTAATACATATTTATTACATATATATATTTAAACTCTTTATTTAAAAGTTAATATATAAGGATTACTTAAGAGCTAGATTTTCCTTTTATTGATCCCTTTATTGAGTTGCTCAATTATTTGGTAAAAACATAGTAAATACCCGCAGAAAGTCAAAGGTAGCCTTCCAATCATATTCTTAAGAGTATGTGTGGGACTGATACACAAACACATTGTTCTGTAGTTTATAAAGGCTGCACTGAATTTGCATTCCCTTCTCACAAATTTAAGTAAGATGGCATTTATAGATCAGTTGCAGATTTCAAAAGTGTCTTTTAATTCTCACAAATCAGTTACTTGAAATGCAAATTGTAAAAAAAAAGAAAATGAAAATTGTTTTTCTTTAGAGCTTTCTTTAATCTTAGCAATTACCTTGCTATGGACTGAATGTTTGTGTCCACCCCACATCAAATTCACATTAAAACCAAATTTCCAGTACGATGGTATTGGAGGGGACTTTGGGAGATGCTTAGGTTAGGAAGGTAGAGCCCTCATGAATGGGATTAGTGCCATTTAGAGACCCCAGAGAACTTCCCCACCCCTTTCACCAGGTAAGGAGGCTGCTGATTTCTTAAACCAAGAAGCAGGCCCTCGTCAGACACCAAATCTGCCAGCTTCAGAACTGTGAATAATAAACTTTTGTTGTTTATAAGCCACTCAGTCTATGGTATTTTGTTATAGTAGCCTTAGCAGACCAGGACATAATCTAGTTTAATTCTTCAAAGTATTTTATTTACTTAAAAACTACTTACAGCTTCCTCCTCTTTATCAACATTACTTGTCTGTGACAACTTAATATTTCCATTTCCAAGTTCTCCACTTGCAGAAAATTTCACTCCATCTTTTGCACAGGAAATTACAACAGCATCTCCAATATGACTGAGATCTCGGCATATACGTGCAAATTCACCAGAAGGCATCTTTACTACACAGCTATACTCCTGTTCCTATAAAACAAAGAAATGTAAAGGTCATGGAAATGAAAGATTTGGCACCCTCACTTCCTGAAGATTCAACATCTAACCAAGAACTCAGAATTCAAGATTTTCTGATTACTCTGAAATATCACTCATTGTGCAATTTCTTAACATTCTACTAAAAAAAAATGCAGATATAAAAAAGTATAAGAATAATCACACTAAGAAACCAATTAGAACTTAAAACTTTTAAAAGTAAATGCACTATCCAGGGAACAAGAGCCTCCACCTATCACTCTATAGGAGGTCTAAATCAAGAAGACATTAGGATATGGCATACAAATGCTAACAGCGCAAATAGGTTTGCTTTCCAAAACAAGAGCATGTTAGGCATTGTAAACATCTGAACACATCTTTTGATGTTGATAAATCTCCCCTCAATAAAAATCAAGCACTCTAAGAATAATAATTTTTTTAAAAGATGCAGGGGCTAATGCAAATATGTCCTTGGCAGCAATGAATTCAAAGCAATGAGCCACTGTAGAATACCATAATTTAATAAAATGACAAATATGTCAGTCTAAATACCCTATTCTGGAATATTCATGAGCAGATATATAGAAAAGTTCTGTTAGGAAGTAGGCTTTAAGTTATTATATAGATATATGTTATATAACTATCATGACTGTGTACAGCATGCTCAATTAGAAACTTCTGATACTCACTGGAATTCCAAGTTGTTCAACATCTAAATCCATTAACTTCATTTCATAGTCTGAAACCTTTTCCTGATCTACCAAAAGAAAGCAAATTTGAAGAAAAACATGTAAGTTTAAAACTAAGAGGTATATTTTACAATCATCAGACTTGGGAAATACTGACACTGCATTTTAGTTTCCTCTACCATAACTCAGTAGAAGGGTAAACTTACTTGGAGCTTCAAATACTAGTGCCAAGGTGTCTGCATTATCTTCAGCCCGTAAGGTAATGATGTCTTCATTGCCAGCACATTTTAGTATTTTGGACATGCTAGAACAGAGAAGACAAAGGGTTTTAAATCAACACCAGCTTCTCAAGATTGTTAGTTTTCTAATGGAATTAAAATCAGGAGTTACCATTTTTAACCATTTAGCTGCTGTAGTTTAGACCCCAAGTGGTGTTCGACCCTTTTGCAACCTCCTGGATTGTAGCCTATCAGGGTCCTCTGTCCATGAGATTTCCCAGGCAAGAATACTGGAGTGGGTTGCCATTTCTTTCTCCAGGGGATCTTCTCTACCTCATCTCCTGCATTGGCAAAGGGATGCTTTACCAGTAAGCCACCAGGGAAACCCTTAACCAGTACGCCATCTGTCAGACTGGGGAGTTAGGAAAACGTACTGCAGGGGGGATATGCAAGCCGGTCCAGGCATTTTGGAATGCAATCTGGCAGTATTTATATCCCAAAGGCCCACAACATACCGAGAGCAATTTCACTTCTGGATATAAATAAAAGAACAATATTTTATGAATTTCAAATCCCTTATGGTGGGTGAAGTAAATTATCGGGCCAACTATCTTTAAAAATGACCTAATACACCTATTAAAGTACACTGCATGTACTATGGGTATTTATCATAAGCTTTAAGCTGTCAACATGGTATTTATCATAAGCTTTAAGATTTAAATATGTGTATTTCAAAAGTTGAACGCCACTGCCCTGGAGAAAGTTTTCAAGTCCAGGATCTTAGGGTGCTCACCGCAACTTTGCAGTAAAAAAAGAAATACTCTGGTCCCTAGATAGGGTGACAGAACTAGGATACACTATAAAGTCAACCAGGACCAAGGTTTCTCGTCCAAGTCGCCTGCACTTAATGACCAAAGCGTTCTGCAACAGTCTTTTCCTGGCACCGCAAAGTCCATCATTTTCCCGCCACCACCCGCTTTGTGACTTTGGCGCGGAAAACAGCCGGTTCGCTGTTTGCGCTGCAGCCAGCGCGGGCTTTGCAAACCGCGCGCTCTGCTGGGTCCCGCCACCACCCTCACTCCGCAGCAGGCCAATGAGAAGACGCAGATGGCCCACGCCAGCCAATGGGGGCCCGGCTCGTAGGAGCTCCCGCCAAGAGCCAGACGTAGGAGTGGACCAAGGCCCGGACGCCCGAGGCTTTGGAGCTCACCTGGTGAGGTTCACGCCCATGGCCAAGTTGCGGTCGCAGCGGTAAGTGTCGAAGCCCTCGGAGCGAAGGGTTAGCTGCACCAAGGAGACATGAGACGAGTCCATGCTCTGCAGGTTCACGCCACTTGAGCTGATGTCCCAGCAGGCCTCGTTGATGAGATCCTTAAGCGCTTCCAGCACCTTCTTCAAGATGGAGCCCTGGACCAGGCGCGCCTCGAACATGGTGGCGGAGTCGCAATGACACGGCTACAGGTAGAAGGAGTGAGGAAGGTGTAGCCGGCTTAGGCTTCACAGGATGAGAGCGAGAGGCGGAACACGACTACGAGCGCCTAAGACGAAGGAAGCCACTAACAACTCGCCGCGCCTGCAGCCGTTTAATACTGCCGCGTCTGCTAGCGCGCTACGCCCCCGCGCCCCTTGTTGATACGTCATCACGCTGCCCTCCCGCTGCCTGGGCGGAGAGACTGTAGAGCCAGTCCTGTCCCTGCACTGCACGAAACCCGCCCCACCCCGAACATCCATTGGAGGATGCGGGTATGGGGGCGGGGCAGGGGCGGAGCGTTTCGGAGGCCCCGCAGATAGGCGTGCGCTGGAGTCCGGGCCTTTTTGTCTTGTTACGGCACCCGTTAGAGGAGTCCCTGTGAGTGTGAAAATCAGTCCTAGACTTGGCGGGAATGGTCGATGAGCGGCGACTCTGGTGCCTCCTCAGCCTCCCGCTTGAGGGGTAGAAAATTTACAGCCGTGAGTGAAACGTAAATCCAGCCTGTGTGCTCAGTCTTATCAGTTTGTCTGACTCTTTAGGAAGAAAAGCCACCTTGTAGCCTGAAGAGTGTAGGTGCTTTAAGGGAGGTACAGTTAATGATTGAAAAAACCGACAGTTAGCTCCTCACCACCAGCTCTTAAACCTCTTCCGCCACCTACACACAAATTGATATCATTTATTGTATGTAACTTTATAAGTTTTTTTTCCTCTACAAGTTTATATATTTAAAAAAACAAAAATGAGTTCATGCCATAAAGAATAGAGCAAAGTGCTTACTAAAGTATGTTTAATTTTATGCTAGGTTCATGTTTTGTTTATCAGCACCTCTTAAAAAGATGGCATCATATCCTACAAATGTAACCTAACCTAATTGCCAATCTCTTGTAATTCGGGCAACTCCTTGAAGTAGTATTGCTGGATAGAGGAGCATACGCATTAAATTTTTGATAAATGTTCACTAAGTTGACTTCTAAAAGATTGTAAATTACATTCCAGCCAAGACTATGAGCATGCTCCTTGCCCCTAATTTTTCTAACTTTAGTTATTAGCAATCTAATTTTTAAATCTGGGCTCATTTGTGTGGAAATTTCAATTTGCATATTAAAAGACTGGCGCAAATTGGATATCTTTCATACAATTCTTGACCATTGCATGTTTATATTTTTTCTATTAAACTTTTTTTATTGATTAAAAGCATTTCATATATTAACCATCTCCCTATTATAAATATTCCCTTTGTTTTTTCCTTTGTTTACAGCATTTCTTTTTAGTTGCTTCTTATGTTTTACCTTGGTCTGTAGAATTCTTTAGTCTTTCTACCATGTATGGTGTGGATTTGGTTTTATTTATCCTGTTCATGGAATTTTTGTATTCCTCAGCCAAAAGATTCACGCATTTCATCAAGTCTAGAATATTGTCAACCATTATGGTTTCAAAAATTGCCTTTCCCTACTCAATGCTCTCCCTCTAGTATTTCTATTAGATGTGTCTTTAATTGAATTTAAGATACCTTCAATTGTAAGCTGTAGCACAAGAAAATAAAATATGAGACTATCCTGATTTATCATTTAGATTTTCTGTTTTGTTATTATCATAGAACTTTGACTTTTCCAAACATTTGTATCATATATCACTCTTGTGCATGTGATGCACACATATATAAAAGCTCTTGTAATATATCTTAACATTCAGTTTCTCAGTCAGTTGCTGATAACTGCTGTTTTTCCATATATCACTGTTGTCAAGGCTGTGAATGATGCAGCATTCTTAAGAGTGATACTGGGCTTCTCTGGTGGCTCAGTGATGCAGTCACCTACTGGTGTAGGACCTCTGGGTTCGAGCCTAATCCTGGAAGATCCCACATGCCTTGGAACAATGATCTATGCACTACAACTATTGAGCCTGTGCTCTAGAGCCAGGGAGCCGCAACTACTGAAGCCTGAGTGCCCTATATCCCATGCTCCAAAACAAGAGAAGCTATCACAGTGAGAAGCCAGCTGCACTGAGACTGAAGCCAAGAGTAGCCCCTACTAGCTGCACTGAGAGAAAGTAACAAAGTGCACAAAGTAACAAAGATCCAGCATGGCCACAAATAAATAAATAAAATGATGTTAAAAAGAGTGCTACTTGGTTGTTTCTGGAATTTATTCCAAGACTCAGTCACGCATTTGTACATTTTGATGCTAGCACTAACTTCCTTTATGTATGATCAACTATCCTTTTGCATATATCTTTATATCAAAACACAACAGTTTCATCTTTTGTGGGTATTTTTCTTTCTAGGTCATTTTGGTGTCTGAGTTCCTTTGCAAAGTGTGGAATGCATTTATTCTTCCAGTGAGAAATATTTGCTTCACTAATAACATGTATACTCTGTTACTCTGTTTCTGTGCTTTCTGCTTACTTAATCGCATTTTGGTTTAATGCCAAATCAAAGTGTTATTAATTTGAAGGTATTTTAAATGGCAATTAAACTCCACTCATGATTTAAGAATGGCTATGAACTGTGGTCAGAGAAGGCAATGGCAACCCAGTACTCTTGGCGGGAAAATCCCATGGATGGAGGAGCCTGGTAGGCTGCAGTCCATGGGGTCGTGAAGAGTCGGACACGACTGAGCAACTTCACTTTCACTTTTCACTTTCATGCATTGGAGAGGGAAATGGCAACCCACTCCAGTGTTCTTGCCTGGAGAATCCCAGGGATGGCGGAGCCTGGTGGGCTGCCGTCTATGGGGTCACACAGAGTCAGACACGACTGAAGTGACTTAGCAGCAGCAGCAGCAGCATGAACTGTGGTCAGATATGGCCTTTCTGAGTAGTTAGCATTTTACCAGAGAAACTAGCTGTTTGGAGAGTGGGAGAAAGAGTATTGTTGGCTAAAAAAATAACATGTTTAAAAGGTCAGCATGCTTAGAAGGTGTTCAGATAGTAGTTTGTTTTAAAATTCAAAGCTTTTTGGACTTCCCTAGTGGCACAGTGGATAAGAATTCACTGCCAATGCAGGGGATTCGGGTTTGATCTGTGGTTCAGGAAGGAAGATTCCACATGCCATGAGCAACTAAGCCCATGTGCCACAACTACTGAGCCCATACTCTAGAGCCCACGAGCTGCAGCTACTGAGCCTGAGCACCTAAAGCCTGCGCTGGGCAATAAGGGAAGCCACCACATTGAGAAGCCTGTACACTGCAAGAGAGGCCACCACAATGAAAAGCCTATACCCTGCAATGGACAGTAGCCCCTGCTCACTGCAACTAGAGAAAGCCCAAGAAAAGCAACGAAGACCCAGTGCAGCCAAAAATAAGTAAATAAATTTGAAAAACTTCAAAGCCTTTTAATAAATATTTCCCCCCAGTTTTATTGAGATATAATTGACATATAGGCTTCCCTAGTGGCTTAGTGGTAAAGAATCAGCCTGCCAATGCAGGAGATACGAGTTTGATCCCTGGTTTGGGAAGATTCCCTGGAGAAGGAAATGGCACCCACTCCAGTATTCTCGCCAGGAAAAATCCCATCAAAAAATCTCTGTGTAAAAGGCTACAGAGGATCCTGCTGGACTGTGGTTCATGGGGTTGCAAAGGTTTGGACGAGACTTAGGGACTGAACAACAACAATTGACATGATAGAACTCAAAGATTGATATGTCTGGAGCACACTGAACATAGGAGAGAGAAGTTGCAAAGAGAGGCAGGGCTGAGATCTTACAGCACTTTGCAAGCCTTCTATAAGTGAAAAAGTTATCAAAGAGAGCTTTGACATGAGACTTCTATTTTAAGAGGATTACTTTAACATCTAGTAAAGGTGCTATTCCAAACAGTGAGAAAAATGAATTAAATTATGATAAAAAATGCATTAAACTTTTAGGAAAGAATAAAGCTATAGACTCTTCCTAATTGTTTATTGAAATAAATTTGATGATTAATTAAAATTCAAATACGTGTAAACTCAAGAAATGGAAAAATATATTGGTAAATATTTAACAGAGCTTGCTGTGGACTTCTAAGCATAAAAGGAAAAAATACCCCATAAAACATAAGGAATGACTACATAAGTTTCAAAACTTCCATATGTCTAAAAACTTGTGTTGGTTAATATATTTGAAGTTTCCACAATAGAGAAACCCAATTCAATGTATCTGAATAAAAATCAAAGGTCTCTGGCTTTCAGTGTCTAAGGTCCAGTCTTCGTAAATGTATGAAAAATGGTTTGCATTCTGAAACTGTGTGCACTGGTTCTCCAGTTAGGCTGGGTTTCAAAGCAAACGGCTGAGCTTCCAGGAGGACTGATGTATTGCTTACTTGGATGTGACCTCTCACATGTTTCCCAAAGGTGAGAATCTAGTTACTAACACTTCCACTTGTCTTAAAGGATGAACTTGTGGCTGTCTGTTGACATCCTTTTACATCCTACAGCTAATAAACCTTGTATAATTTGTCCAAGAAGTGTCTAGTCTTCAGTTCAAGAGGTGATCACTAACAGTCAAAATAGTGGTCACACAGCCCCCAACAGATTAAAAGAGTTTAAAAATTACAATCAGTGTGTTATTTACTTTTATAAATAAGATTAAGACAAAATAAAACACAAAAGCAAGGCTTTCTCTAAATAAATAATGGCCTGAATGGAGTGGTCTGTTTCTCTCAAAAAACAAAACCAAGTATTTGTGCAATGTTGTTAATAGGGAGCAAAGCATACCCTGAATTCAGTGTTCCTCCACACCTATTTTGGGCTTCCCTGGTGGCTCATCGGTAAAGAATCCGCCTGCAATGCAGGAGGGAGACGTGGGTTCTATCCCTGGGTCAGGAAGATCCCCTGGAAGAGGGCATGGCAACCCACTCCAGTATTCTTACTTGGAGAATCCGGTGGACACAGGAGCCTGGTGGGCTACAGTCCACTGGGTCACAAAGAGTTGGATACCACTGAGGCGACCTAGCACGGATGTCATGTCTACTTTACTGTAGACTGTAAGCAATGTTACAGGCATTTGGGGATCTAGTTTCACAGAAATCAAGAAAATAAAACATCCTTTTCAGAATTCTCACTATTTTCCCCAAACCTCACAGTTCAGGTCAAAATTGCTAACACAAAATTGCATCTCCTATGTGTGCAAATTTCTCTCCTTGTTAAATTACAAGATGCTAAGGGAAGGGGCCCCATTTTATACTTGTTTTACATCACTTAAAAGGCAGCGAACAGGAACTGCTGAAGGCAATGCTGAGTAACACAGATATTAACAATGAATTTAAGAAGGCCGGGAGTATGTTAGAGCGGGCGTTGGTGGCAAACAGATTTATGTTCTAATTCTTAGTGGGCACTTTTTAGCCGTGAGACCTTGGCTAAATCATTTTCTTTTAGGAGAAACTTCATTCATTAGGGACTTGGGATGTGTCAGGTACAGAGGGGATACAGCTGCGAACAAAGTAGGCAGCATTCCTCCCCACCTAAAAGGTCTTCCAGTAGTTCAGAAGGCAGAAAAGAAATCTGAATAATCGTGGAAAACCCTACGTGTAAAATGAAAGTCATATCCACTTCCAAGTGTTGTGCAGTTTAAATGAGAGAAATTAGATTACATAGTTGAGTGACCAGCACATAAAGCAGACGATACAGACTGAAGTTTGACTTTCACTTCCTTATCAGTAATCTCCTTTACACAGGTGGGCCCCCCAGGCCTTTCCGCTCAGGGCCTACTAAGCGGATACTTTTCCGTGTGAGGGAAAGGACTGACTAGGTAGGCTGGAGACTGGGGAGGTAGTCTATTATCTCCAGCAAATTGTTAACCTGTAAGACCCTGGGCGCCAGTGCTCGAGTTCCCATTGGCTAGTCTCCTTCCGAAACGCACGCCTTTTCCCGACCCCCTCACGCTACTAGCTAAAATACACGCCTCCCCTTTACGTTTCACTTGCCCCGCCTCCGCCCCGCCTCCCTAACGGGTTCGCGCCATTGGTGGATCTCCCGGGCCGTGATGGCGGTGGTGCGCCTGCGCCCTCCCTCCTGGCCTTTACCAGAAAAGGAGCTAGCAGGCAGAGGCTGGAGAAGGCTGGTCAAGCTCCGCCCGGGTGAAAGGGCGGCGGCTGCGCCGGGCGGGGCTGAGTTCCAGGCTTGGCGGCTAGGCTGCGGTGGGGCTAGCGAGGCGCTGCGTAGTTGCGCCCTGCTTTGGCGACTCGGGGCTGGCCGAGCAGAGTCCGCGCGCCGGCCCCGGCGTCTGCGCTACGCGGCAGCGGCGACTAAGCGCTGGTGTCTCCAGCATGACGGAGCTGAGGCAGAGGGTGGCCCGCGAGCCGGAAGCTCCGCCCGAGGACAAGGTAGCGGCGGCACCGGGTGGGCGCGGCTGCGGAAGCGGCGTTCTCCAGAAGTCCATGGGGGGCGCGCACAGAGGGGTCGTCTCGCCATTTGACTCTGGCCCGGTCGCCGGCAGCATCGGGCCTGACTAGGGCAGAGGGTCCTTGGGTGCGGGGTCCCGCCGAGCTCGCGGCAGGGTTCAGCAGGTCGAGGTCCCGAGGACACGGCTCTGGGGTCCGGTTGGGGTGGTATCTCCGCGGCGCAGGAAGGAAAGCGCGGGAGGTTGCGCACGTCCGCCAGCCTCGCAGGGCTGATTGGGGCGGGGGGGTGTCCCACTCTAGTCCACCTCCCCAGTCGTTCCCGGGTGTGAAGACGTCGAGACCCAGCAAAGATTCCTCAGAGCGTGACTTAGCCTTTCCGATCTCCCGTTATTTGTTGAGGGCTGAAGGTGTATCAAGACAAGGCCATGAGATTTGCCTGTTAGGAGATTTAAACCCCTTCTCGAAAGTTAAATCTGTTGGCTTTAAGCAGAGAAGTCATGCAATCATTAGGTGTTGAAAGGTATATTCCCCAAAGATGGACTTGTTTCCTGCTTCAGATGTGGGCTTTGTTGGGGTAGAGAGGAGGGTAGAACAGAGGCCATCTTGGGGGGGTGAGGGATGAGGTGAGTAGACTTATTTGGTTGAAGTGAAAGGTCTGTGTGGGAAAGTTGAGGAAGGTGATGCGTGGCCTTGTTACTGTGGACGCTAAATGACAGCGCAAACTTCGTGGTAGTATTTCAAGCCTGGAGTTAGTCGTGGTCAGGAGCAGTGTTATTGGGTGGATTGATGACAGTGATGTGTAAACTGGACTGAGGGAGCCTGGACCAGAATGAAAGAGAGTGTCTGACTCGCGGGTTGCCAACTGGTGACCTGCAGTTGTTTTCTTTGGTCCCTGTGTTGCTTTAAGAAACCAGAATGTTTCTCCCAGCCATTTGAATTTATTACCTATTTTGGATCATTGGAAGATCTGCCATCATATTCCCAGCTGATTAATGTTTGGCTGGAACTGAGGAACAGCTGCTCTCACCAATCCCTGTTGCCCCTACACCAGGCCCTCAATACCCATTTATGTAGCTTTCCATTTTAGAAAACTGGAGGAAAGGAACGTTAGGGAGATATCAGGAAGGAAGGAAGCCAAGATTTGGCAACAGCAGTTACACTAGAAGGGTGAAAGATAATGAAATTTGATTTCTAGAATATGTTTTGGAGAAAAATTTGGTTGCAAGTTGAGGAGTCGCTTACAGAGACAAGGTACTTTGAAGTTTCTAATCTTCCCATTAAATACCCTAGTTTGGCCTGGAAGAGCTCTGTTGCCACCATGCATTTGCCTGTTGGGAAGTATGTTTTGAGGCTGTATAGCCCTGTATAGGGTGAGAGATCAGTCTTGATGTTAATGGGACTTTGTGGTTTTAGGTGCGAAAAGAGCAGTCAAAAAAGAAAGCATGATACCTAGTGGTCTGTATGTTAAAAAGCTACTTGTAAGAATTAGACTTAATGGTAAAAACAAGCAAACCCACATACCCCAAAACCATGAGGTTATGAGGTAAAACAAAATTTCTACCCTTCCCATCCAACTGCTTGGATCCATTTCCCAGACAAAAGTACCAGCTGATTAAGTACTTTCCCATCCCCTGTTTTAGGTAGGGAGGGTATGAAGAACTAGTCAGCTAAAGGTACTTACATTTTTTTACAACTTGGCTTAAACTGCTCCTATGATGAGAGAATGCCTGGGGCTTTGAGGTTCACTGAACGCTTGTTGCTCCACAAACACTTAGTCCATTAGCTCAGAACAAGGCAGTTGCTCCGTTGCCAATATTTCTGGATTACCATGCATGGGGTTTTTAATAATAAAGATTCCTTTTAAAAACTGTGAAATGCTTTATTTGTCTTTGATGAATGTATGCTGTGCTTAGTCACTCAGTCATATCTGACTCTTTGCAACCCCATGGACTGTAGCCTGCCAGACTCTACTATCCATGGGGATTCTGCAGGCAAGAATACTGGAGTGGGTTGCCATGCCCTCCTCCAAGGGATCTTCCCAACCCAGGGATCAAACCGGGGTCTCCCGCCTTGCAGGTGGATTCACCGCCATCTGAGCCATCACATGAATGTATATAAAGTATTAAAATTAGGTTTATTTTATTTCATGGTTCATAAAACTTACTCCCATGATTCTGACTTTGCTGATATTCTTGGGTTAAAATTTAAGAAAATAAATAGTAAAACAAGGATATCTTTTAAGGGAAATAAATGGCTAAATTCCAGCTTTCTTATTTTGTAGTAGAATTCAGAAAACAGTGTCAGGTCAATTCATCAAAAGAACTGAAACAAATTAGAAAGATTTAGGAAAAAGTGCTACAGTTGCCTAACTGGTGTGACAAAATTTAAATAGTCATTTCAAAATAATCTGGGGAATGTGTTTATTATTATAAAAGTCAGAATGTATTATATTTAGCATCCTAGAATGGAATTGTCAAACCAGTTGCTAATAAAGGAAATTTTTCCTCTGGGAACCGTGCTCAAAATTTTAAAGTCCCAAAGCACAGTATTGTTGCCAAAGTAAGAAACTTGGAGTTTAAGGTTTGGAAATGATCTTCCTCCCATAGTTGCATGTTTTTCCATTGGTGCTTGGGAAAGGAGAGAATGGAACTTGGGCCAAAACATTGGCATCTTAATATTTATGATTGGGTTGGCATTTCAGGAGACTTTGTTTTGGAGGTTAGAAGGAAGGATGTGGAGTTGTCTACTGTCCTTAGGTGCTAGAGTGCTGTTTAAACTAGAGTTTTACTCATTCAAGGCTTTCTTTCTACATCAATGAAACCAGCATAAAGATGAAATAAAGGCAGCATTTAGAAAGAGGAGTTTAGATTTTAACTGAAGATGGTGGTTTTAAGAGCAGGGGCATAACAGTCAGCTAGAGCTATCATCAGCCTGGACAGTACACTTACTAGGTGTGTGTGTGTGTGTGTGTGTACACTTACTAGGGGTGTGTATGTGTGTGTGTGTGTGTGTGTGTGTGTGATGTCACTCAGTCCATGTTGCTCGGTCATGTCCTCCTCTGTCCGTGGAATTTTCCAGGCAAGAATACTGGAGTGGGTTGCCATTTTCCTACTCCATACCAGCTGTGTAACTTTGAGCAAATCACTTAACTTGCATAAAAGCCTCAGCTTGTCCATCTCTAAAATGAGGGGTGATAAAAAGTAGCATGTGCTTCAGAGGATATTCATGTGGATTAAATGAGTATGCATGTTACATATGTAGAGCAGAAGTTGTCACATAGTACTGTGTTAAGCAATTGTTTCTGGTTGAAATGTAGTTTTACAGGAAAAAACTAATATTCACCTTCTACTCTTGGAAGATGATTCAATCTTCAAGTTATAAGTGTTCAGAGTAGTCTTTTCCTATTTATCACCTTTTAAAGAAAATTTTATAGACAGAGCTTGGCCTTCTATGACCCACCTTTTCAGTTCATTTTCTTACTGAATTTTTCATTGCTCAGAATCACAGTCAAACTTCAGCTGTAGAAGGAATATTGCTTCATGCAATTGTCTTTCCCTAATAGCTTTTTCAGACCTCCCTCGTGGCTCAGCTGGTAAAGAATGTGCCTGCAATTTGGGAGACCTGGGTTCGATTCCTGGGTTGGGAATATCTCCTGGAGAAGGGAAAGGCTACCCACTCCAGTATTCTGGCCTGGAGAATTTCATGGACTGTATAATCCATGGGGTCGCAAAGAGTCGGACATGACTGAAAGACTTTCACTTTCATAGCATATTTTAGAATAGTGGTAAATAATTAAACATGGTTTTCTGCTAGACTTCAAAAGTGAACTACTGAAATAATAAAATCTTATTTTTGGATCTCTGACTACTTCAGATGCAGGAGAAATGCTTTATTCTTTCAGTCTATTTTTTTTTTTTTTTTACATTGAGAAATAATTTAGGTTTTGAATAATCAGTAAACCTTAACTATGGCTCCCAGACTTAAATAGAAAGAGAAGATGAAAGATTAGTTTGTCATATAACCCAGTATTTTAAGTTGCTGATCAAACAGTATAATTTTATTTTAAAAACTCAGTTACGTTCCAACTTATGGCTACTTAAAATTAGTTCTTTTCAAAAAACATTTTGTTTAAAATGTTTTGTGTACATTTATGTGATATTTCGTTAGCCTTTAACATTTTAAAAAATATTAAATTGCTCTTATCAGATGTTAGAACTAGAAGGGATTTTAGGGTTAGTTATTTTATAGCAGAGTAGCCCAGAGAGCTTGTTACTTGCTCAATGTCTCACAGCTGGTTAGATGCAGAGTTGTTAATAGTGTGAAGGTTTTCTGATTCCTTTTTACTCATTATGTTGCATAATGTTGCCTTTTAGGATACAGACTTAATTTATAGACTTTAAAAGTTTCTGCACTGATTGACTTTGATTAAAAAAAAACCCCAGTATCTCCTGTTTTTTCACAAAAATAGCAAAATCTTTCAAAATGCCAAATATATATATATGTATATAAACGTATGTATGTGTTCCTGAGTGAACGTTGAAACTCTGAGAAAACTTTTTTTTTTTTTTTTGGTAGAAAAAGTTGATTAGGTCCTGTTTTCCTGGTTATTAGAAAAGTGGTGATTTATATATTTTAAGTTCACCCCTGGGAGCACCCACTCCGGTATCCTTGAAAGGAACTCCTAGCAGGTTGTCAGCTCCTCACTCTGAGCTTCATGGGAACCTACTCAGAATAAATGCTTTCTGGTTGGTGGCTCTTAGTATTAGAACTATTTGTCCTAGCAACAATGTCATTCACCATTTACACATTTTCTTTTAGAATGTTCACTGAACCCAAGGTCTGCTGTTATACAGTCTCACTAGCTCTGAGAGAGGGCTGGTGTCTGTGCTCCTGGGGAAAACATCCAGGATTTTATATCACTTGTGGCTCCAAATAATCCATTCTTTCTCCACTGATTTCAAGGAAGTTATAATTTTGAATGTATCTGGGAAGCTTTTGAAATGACTCTCCTAATTTCACAGTGCACATAATCAGCCTTTAAGCTGTTTGAAAAAAATAGCGCGTCATTATTTCTGATTTGTGCACTCTGCTATCTTTTCTAAGGTCCACACAGATGGAGTGTGTTGAACTTGTTAGTGTGGCGGAGGGCTTGCCAAGCATCTCTCCTGCACACAGGATTTTAGCGTGCTGTCTGTGCTTTGCCTTCCTGCCTGGTGCTGGAGGCTGTGGGGGTAACAAAACACAGCTTTCCACTTAACAGACTGTGTCTGGTTTGGAAAAGAGACTCTTGACTTAATTTTGCCAGCCTCTCCTTGGAAGAATGCTGATTTGTTCCTAGGGTTGGGTTGAGTTCCTGCCTTCCAAGCCTTGCTGCGCAGTAGTGGCCTGGTTGGGGCGGTGGTGCGGCGCCAGCCAGGGCAGACCTGGCCCCCTTTAGACAGTTCACCCTTCCACTGCCTGGTCTTTGTTCTTCTGCTCAAGTTTGCCTCAGCGGTGGGGATGGCATAGGGCCCACTCAGTTGAGTGACCTTTTATTTATTTATTTAGAGTGACCTTTTAAGGAAGGTTAAACTTTGTTATTTTGACTAGACAGTGTGTGCATGTCTCAGAATTTGAAAGGTGATGGTGTACACTGGGAGTGCCTCCCTCCTACCTCCCTGATTCTCTTCCCCAGCAGCAGCCTACCCCTGCCAGGAAGTGGTGCTCGTGAGCCCCTGCTGCTGGCCTGGAAGGACCCCAACTGTCCTTTGAATTTGTTGCTCTTTGGCAGCAGCTCTTTTGTATTAGAGTCACCCCAGGACCAGCCTGGGACTTCTCTGTGAAGACCTTGCTGCGTTTTTGAAAGAGCCCTTGAGATTTGAGATTTACTGGCAGCATTCTCTGCTCTTGGGTCTCTGACATTGAGAGGATATGTGTCACTGACCTGAATCCCTCAGTGGGTGACTCTCAAAGCCTTGTACCCACAGTCTGTGTCCTGCTAGTCCTGTGATTTTAGTGATCTGCATGAAATTCCTAGGTATATGTATACCTCAGCACAAACTTACTTTGTCTCAAGTCTGATTTTTTCCTTTTAGACATTGACCTTCCTTCTCCTGTCTGCTCTGCTCCAGCTGGGAATCCATTAGTCTCCATGTCTCTGCTCCCTCATCTACTCCAGGCCAGATGTTCACATCAGATGATACCTGGATTCCTTATCTATTGCTTTTGTTTATGTAAGATAGTTCAGGACTTGATGCCTGAACTAGTTGTAAATCCTTCTAATTGAGTTTCCTTCCTTCAGGATTTACTGTCAGCCACTTCTAGTCCTCCTGACCTTTCTTTGAACAGCTCTGAAACTACTCTGTGAGTTACAGAAGGGAAGAAAAAAATTCTGACCATCTTTTCAGATCTCTTAAATTTGGTCCTTTATGACCCTGTCTCTTAAGCAACCCCCTTCCTGCTTGGGGCCTCTGTGACATGGATCTTTCCTCTTGTTATTTCTAACCCTAGGAAATATGCTTGTTTTCTGTCACCCCTCTTTCCACCTCTACCTGTTGAAGTCCTGTTTTCTCAAAATCCATTTAAGATCTTCCCTCATCTCAGTATGCTCCTTGCTAGTCTCTGGAACTGCATTCAGATGGGTTTGTCTTTCCTTTTTTCCTTTGCCTTTCGATTCTCTTCTTTCTCAAACTAGGCTTCAACAGTATGTGAACCAAGAACTTTTGGATGTGCTAACTGGATTTAGAAGAGGCAGAGGAAACATTAAATCTCCAGCATGGGTTGGATCATAGAAAACACTACAGAATTCCAGAAAAACCTCTGCTTCTGCTTCATTGACTTCTGCTTTCATATGTGAAAGCCTTTGACTATGTAGATCACAACAAACTGTGGAAAATTCTTAAAGAGATGGGAATACCAGACCACCTTACCTGCGTCCTGTGAAACCTGTTTGCAGGTCAAGAAGCATCAGTTAAAACTGAACATGGAACAGCTGATGTTCAAAATTGGGAAAGGAGTACGTCAAGGCTGTATATTATCACCCTGCTTATTTAACTTCTGTGCAGAGTACATCATGCGAAATGTTGGGCTGGATGAACCACAAGTTGGAATCAAGGTGGCTGGGAGAAATATCAATAACCTCATAAATACAGATAACACCACCCTTATGGCAGAAAGCGAAGGGAAATTAAAGAGCCTCTTGATGAAAGTGAAAAAGCTGGCTTAAAACTCTACTTCCAAAAAACTAAGATCGTGGCATCTGATCCCATCACTTCATGACAAGTGGATGGGGAAACAATGGAAACAGTGACAGACTTTATTTCCTTGGGCTCCAAAATCACTATGGATGGTGACTGCAGCCATGAAATTAAAAGACGCTCCGTGGAAGAAAATCGGTGACAAACCTAGACAGCATATTAAAAAGCAGGGACATTGCTTTGCCGACATGGAGAAGGAAATAGCAACCCAATCCCATATTCTTGCCTGGAGAGTACCATGGACAGAGGAGCCTGGAGGGCTACAGTCCATGGGGTCGCAAAGAGTCGGACATGACTGAAGTGACCTAGCATGCATGCATGCATACATACTTTGCCGACAAATGTTCAAATAGTCAAAGCTATGGTTTTTCCAGGAGTCATGTATGGATGTGAGAGCTGGACAGTAAAAAAGGCTGAGTTCTGAAGAATTGATGCCTTCAAGTTGTGGTGTTGGAGAAGACTCTTTAGAGTTCCTTGGACAGCAAACCAAACCAGTGAATCCTAAAGGATATCAAACAAGTCAGTACTAAAGAAAATCAACCTTGAATGTTTATTGGAAGGACTGATGCTGAAGATGAAGCTTTAACACTTTGGCCAACTGTTGCAAAGTGCTAACTCATTTCAAAAGACCCTGCTGCTGGGAAAGATTGAAGGCAGGAGGTGAAGGGGATGACAGAGAATGAAGTGGTTGGATGGCATCCCTGACTCAATGGACATGAGTTTGAGCAAATTCCAGGAGATGGTGAAGGACAGGGAAGCCTGGCATGCTGCAGTCCATAGGGTCACAGAGTCGAACATGACTAAGTGACTGAACAACATCTCAATACTTCATCAGGCATGTATGTATTATAGAAATCACAGGAATGTATGCAAATGGGGATGAAATCCACCTATAATCTCATCGTGCAGGAAAGCAACCATTGTTCAAATGCCTTTTCCTCCTGTGCATATTGCTACATGTGGCTGTAATGCTGCCACTCATGGTCTGGTCGCTTGTCCTTTTTTTTTTTTTCTTTTAATACAAATGTAGTTGAGTTGGGAAGATCCCCTGAAGGAGGGTGTGGCAACCCACTCCAGTATTCTTGCCTGGAGAATTCTATGGACAGAGGAACTTGGCAGTCTCTTGCAGTCCATAGGGTCGCTCAGAGTCGGACACAACTGAAGCGACTTAGCATGCGTGTAGTTCATTTATAATGTGTCCGTTTTAGTGATTCAGTTTTTTATATATATATATATATACACACACATATATAATATGCTTTTTAAGATTCTTTTCCATTATAGGTTATTACAAGATATGTCATAGAGTTCCCTGTGCTGTATCAGTCCAGTTCAGCTGCTCAGTTGTGTCCCACTCTTTGCGACCCCGTGAACTGCAGCATGCCAGGCCTCCCTGTCCATCACCAACTCCCGAAGTTTACCCAGACTCATGTCCATTGAGTCAGTGTTGCCATCCGACCATCTCATTCTCTGTCATCCCCTTCTCCTCCTGCCCTCAGTCTTTCCCAGCATCAGGGTCTTTTCAAATGAGTCAGTTCTTCGCATCAGGTGGCCAAAGTGTTGGAGTTTCAGTTTCAACATCAGTCCTTCCAATGAATATTCAGGACTGATTTCCTTTAGGATGGACTGGTTGGATCTCCTTGCAGTCCAAGGGACTCTCAAGAGTCTTCTCCAACACCACAGTTCAAAAGTATCAATTCTTCTGCACTCTGCTTTCTTTATAGTCCAACTCTCACATCCATACATGACTACTGGGAAAACCGTAGCCTTGACTAGACAGACCTATGTTGACAAAGTAATGTCTCTGTTTTTTAATTTGCTGTCTAGGAATTGATGGGACTGGATGCCATGATCTTAGTTTTCTGAATGTTTAGCTTTAAGCCAACTTTTTCACTCTCCTCTTTCACTTTCATCAAAAGGTTCTTTAGTTCTTCTTCGCTTTCTGCCATAACAGTGGTGTCATTTGCACATCTGAGGTTATTGATACTTCTCCCAGCAATCTTGATTCCAGCTTGTGCTTCATCCAGCCTGGCATTTTGCATTATGTACTCTGCATAGAAGTTAAATAAGCAGGGTGACAATATACAGCCTTGATGTACTCCTTTCCCGATTTGGAACCAGTCTGTTGTTCCATGTCTAGTTCTAACTGTTGCTTCTTGAAACCCGCATACAGGTTTCTCAAGAGGCAGGTCAGGTGGTCTGGTATTCCCATCTCTTTAAGAATTTTCCACAGTTTGTGGTGATCCACACAGTCAAAGGCTTGAGATTGTCAACAAAGCAGAAGGACATATTTTTCTGGAACTCTCGCTTTTTTTATGATCCAACGGATGTTGGCAATTTGATCTCTAGCTCCTCTGTGTTTTCTAAATCCAGCTTGAACATCTGGGAGTTCATGGTTCATGTACTGTTGAAGCCTGGTTTGGAGGATTTTGAGCATTACTTTGCTAGAGTGTGAGATGCGTGCAATTGTGTGGTAGTTTGAGCATTCTTTGGCATTGCCCTTCTTTGGGATTGGGATGAAAACTGACCTTTTCCAGTCCTGTGGCCACTGCTGAGTTTTCCATATTTGCTGGTATATTGAGTGCAGCACTTTCTTTTAGGATTTTAGGATTTCTTTTAGGATTAGCACATCTTTTAGGATTTGAAATAGCTCAGCTGGAATTCCATCACTTCCACTCGCTCTGTTCATAGTGATGCTTCCTAAGGCCCACTTGCCTTCAAATTCCAGGATGTCTGGCTCTAGGTGAGTGTGAGTGATCACACCATCCTGCTTATCTGGGTTGTGAAGATCTTTTTTGTATAGTTCTTCTGTGTATTCTTGCCATCTCTTCTTAATACCTTCTGCTTCTGTTAGGTCCATACCATTTCTGTCCTTTATTGAGCCCATCTTTGCATGAAATGTTCCCTTGGTGTCTAATTTTCTTGAAGAGATTTCTAGTCTTTCCCATTCTATTGTTCTCCTCTATTTCTTTGCATTGATCACTGAGGAAGGCTTTCTTATCTCTCCTTGCTGTTCTTTGGAACTCTGCATTCAGATGGGTATACCTTTCCTTTTCTCCTTTGCCTTTAGCTTCTCTTCTTTTCTCAGCTATTTGTAAGGCCTCCTCAGACAACCTTTTTGCCTTTTTGTATTTCTTTTTCTTGGGGATGGTCATGATCACTGCTTCCTGCAGTGTCACGAACCTCCATCCATAGTTCTTCAGGCACTCTATCAAATCTAATCCCTTGAATCTATTTATCACTTCCATTGTATAATCATAAGGGATTTGATATCTGTTATAACAGTGTATATCTGTTAATCCTCAGTTCCTAATTTATCCCTCTTCCCTCCTCCTCCCCTTTGGTAACCATAAGTTTATTTTCTATATCTGTGAGTCTGTTCTGTTTTAAATAGAATAGTTTTTGCTTTAAATAGCCTGTTTCTGCTATAAATAAATTCGTTTATATCATTTTTTTGTATATAAAAAAATGAGCCACTGGTTGGTTTATTTATTTGGCTGCGTCAGGTCTTAGTTGCGGCACTCAGGATCTCTGTGTCATGTGGGATCTTTCACTGTGGTGCAAGGACTCTCTCATTGTGGCACATGGGCCTAGTTGCTCCAAGGCATGTGAGATCTTAGCTCCCTGACAAGGGATTGAACCCCTGCATTGCATGACAGATTTTCAACAACTGCACTATTTTTAGACTTTTTGATGATGGCCATTCTGACTGGTGTGAGGTAATACCTTATTGTAGTTTGATTTCCTTTTCTTTAATAATTAGCAGTGTTAAGCACTTTTTTCATGTGCCTGTTGGTCATCTGTTTGTGTTCTTTGGAAGAATGTCTATTTAGGTCTTCTGTCCATTTTTTGACTGAGCTGTTTGTGTTTTGATATCAAGCTAATATTTTTGATATTGCCATCTTTTGAGATTGAGTATTTTGGAAATTAAGCCCTTGTCAGTTGTATTGTTTGCAAATATTTTCTCTCATTCTGTAGGTTGTCTTTTTGTTTATGGTTTTCTTTGTTGTGCAAAAACTTTTAAGTTTGATTTGTTTATTTTTGCTTTTATTTCTTTTACCTTGGGAGACTGATTTAAGAAAGTATTTCTGTGATTTGTGTTAGAGAATTTTTGCCTATGTTCTCCATCAAATTACCCATGACATTTTTCACAGAAGTAGGCCCAAATAATCATAAAATTTGTGTGGAAACATAAAAGACCTGGAATTGCTGAAGCAATCCTGGAGAAAAAGAACAAAGTTGGAGGCATAACCATCCCAGACTTTAGACTACAAAGCCACTATAATGCAACAGCACGAATTAGCACAAAAACAGACACATAAATCAGTGGAACAGAATCAAGAGCTCAGAAATAAACCCACACACCTGTAGTCATTTAACCTTCAAGGAAAGAGGCAAGGATTTACAATGGAGAAAAGACAGTCTCTTCAGCAAGTGGTATAAAATTAGAACACTCTCTCACACCATAGGGCTTCCCTCATAGCTCAGTCAGTAGAGAGTCTGCCTGCAATGCAAGAGACCTGGGTTTAATTGCTGCATGGGGAAGATCCCCTGGAGAAGGAAATGGCAATCTACTCCAGTATTCTTGCGTGGAGAATCCCATGGACGGAGGAGCCTGGCAGTCTATGGTCTATGGGATCGCAAGAGTCGGACACAATTGAGCGACAAAGCAAACACACACACACATACTCACACCATAAACAAAAATAAACTCAAAATGGCTTAAAGACTTAAATATAAGACATGACACCTAAAATGATACTCCTAGATGGTAACCTTATGCTGTCAGGAGCATTTTCCCACATTGTTAAGGTTTATAAAAGTTTTTTGTAAATAGTATTTCAAACTTTTTTTTAAAATTATGACATAGATGAAAATATATTCATTTTAAAAGCACGAAAAAGAAATCACCTTAATCCTGCTACTTAGAGATAACCATTTTTAATATTTCTTTTTATACACATTGCACATTCCTGCATTATGTGTACTATTGTAACTTAACAATGTACAATTGTAACTTACAATGTAACTTACAATGTACTATTGTAACTTATAAGAATATGCTCTAGGAACTTTGCTGGTGGTCCAGTGGTTAAGAATCCTCCTGCCATGCAGGGGACACAGATTCCATCCCTGGTCCGGGAAAATCTTATATGATTCCGTCTGTGGTCCTGGAAGATCTTATATGTGGTGGGGCAACTAAGCCTGTACAACACAACTGCTGAGCCCATGCTCTAGAGTCCGTGAGTTGCAACGAGAGAAGCCATCGCAATGAGAAGCTGTGTACTACAAGAAGAGTAGCTCCTGTGTGCATTAAAAATAAATATAAGTAAATAAGTGAAGAATATGCCCTAAACATTGTTCGGGTCTAAACTTTTTAACCCGTTATCATTTTTAGTGGCTGTGTGTGATTTTATTGAGGCCATGGTGTTGTTCTGAGGCATTATTGTGCCTTTCTTGCGTGCACTGTACCTTAGAGTAACCAAATAGTTGACTGGAAGTTTCTCTGTATAGAATAATTGAGAAAGGAGTGATAGAATATTAATATTTTTACAACCATTGGGTTAACTAGAACGAAGCAATAACCATCAGGGCTACTACCACCACACAACCAGATATTGTGTATTTCTTGATAAAAGTATATTGTACAGTACTACTGATGGAGAAATCTTCTCAAAAAAAAATCATACCTAAGACTATTCAAGACTCTAGGCTAACTTCTAGTTTACAGGAAATCCAAGGAATAGTGAGAAACAGCGCTGGACAAGTGCCCTGGTTGCTTTAGAAAATAAGTGGCAAGGAAACCGACCTCCCCCACTTAAAAAAAAAATCAAGAGGAAAGCAATGGAGATAGACATATGGAGGATTAAACCTATGAATTAAAAGACTTAAGACATATTAATGATTTCTGGACCTTATTTGGATCCTGATTCAATCAAACTGCTATTAAGAAAAAAATGAAATTATTGGGTAAGTTTGAATATTGGATATTTAAAGGATTTGTTAATTTTTCAGATGTGATATAATGTTAGTAATGTCTAAACGTCCCTGTGAAAAACCAGTCACTATGAAGGAAACAGTTGACAAATTGAGCTACATTAAAATTAAGAAATTCTGATAATTGAGCTGTTAAGAGAATAGAAAGGAAGCCCACAATGAGAAGATACTTATAAAAAACACTTCTGATATAGGACTTATTAAGAATCTATAAGTAATTCCTACAAAACAAATATAAAAAAGATAACTCAGTAGGAAAATGGGTACTTCAGATGGTCAGCGAGGGTTGAAGCAGTCATTGTTGATAGGTGTCGATGAGTTGGGTGATGGAAAGGGTGAGACACTCTTTTTGCTCTCAAGTGTCTCAGTTTGGAGGATACATTAGGTCATCCTAATGATGGGGTTCACATCAAGTGAATTATCAGGTTCAGGAATCAAGTATCTTGTTTTTGTGCTGCTGTAAATCTTGCTGAACTGCTTTCATCTTCCTGTGGACTATGTTGGACCATGCTTTACGATGGAAAAACTGCAGAATGAAATTGTGTTATATTCTTGGTAGTTAGATTAAATTTTTCTTTGTGTGGTGCTATATGATATGTGTCAGGCCATTTTTTAAAAGAAGCTTCTTGGGAATTCCCTAGAATTGCCATGGTTAGGACTCCACATTCTCACTGCTGAGGGCCTGGGTTCAATCCCTGCTTGGGGAACTAAGATCCTGCAAACTCTGTGGCATGGTCACAAAAAATAAAAGGAAACTTCTCATTATAATATCTTCACAAGGCATGTGTTGACAATATGACTCTCAAAAGTACCTTTGGAGACCACACATCTTTAGAAATTTAATATACTATTTAAAAATTCTGATGTTCTCCCAGTACTATTTGAAATGTAACTCAAAAATTCCTCCCCTTGGATTTCCCTGGTGATCCTGTGGTTAAGAACCCACCAACTAGTGCAGGGGACACGGCGTCGATCCCTGGTGCTGGAAGATGCCACATGCCATGGAGCAGCTAAGCTGTGCAATGCAGCTACTGAGTCCTCACACCCTGGAGCCTGTGCTCCACAAGAAGAGAAGCCCCCACAGGGAGAAGCCCATGCACTGCAGCTGGAGAGTAGCCCCTGCTTGCTGCAACTAGAGAAAAGTCCATGCCCAACAACGCAGAGTCAGCGCATCTCCCTCCCCCCCCCCGCAAAAAAAAAGTTCTCCATTGTCCTATTGAAAATGCTGAATGGATCTTTGGGACATAAGATATTTGGGGGACATTTTTTCCTTCTATAAACGTTGGTAACATCATGTTGAGGATCATGTGCATTCTATGAAGTGTGTATTACTCCTCATATGTCTTTACAGGAAAGCATTAGCTGGGGAGGGATGGCAGTATGTGTTGCTTGATCTGGGCTTCTCTTCTGGCTTGCAGAACTCATCGCCTCCTCCCAAGGCAGACAACACAAAGCTCCGTCTAGTCACCAGTTATGTGTGACTGATAGTCCGCATCACACTTTGATGTCCAGTGGTCTCCTCACTGGGTCTGACAACTTACATATGAAAGAGTTATTATCTGTCATCTCTTGCCCCTTCAAGTACAGTTGTGAAAAAGTGACAGGATGAAGGTGGGCAGGACAGACCCCATTCTGGCATGGAAAGAATGGGGTAGACACATAGCAGTGTCTTGGTTCATCTCTGTCCTGAGTTGGAATTGGCCTGACTTCTATGTGGTTAGCTGGAGTCTTTTGCCTGAAAGGCTTCATTTTAGGTTGAGTGGTTAGGGAGCACAGCCTCCTAAATCTCATCTACCATCTCATATATCAGATCTCAGCCCAGAGCTCTTCCAGGGTTTCAGAGGGCAGAGGGCTCCTACTTTTCCTGGAACCTTTCTTCTGTATATATTCTTGGTTGTGTATGTGGTTTTTTTTTTTTTTTCCCTTGTTTTATTCCATCCATCTTAGCTCTTCAGTCTACTTTGTCATCCAGAAATTTGTTGAAATCTCATCCACTGATGATTTCTGTCCCCTCGTTTTTCTGTCTGAGGTCATGGTTTTATTACTTATTGTACCCATTGGCATTTCAGAGGGATATTGAGGTTAAAGGGAATGGGCCCTGTCTGCACTTTTCAGTAGTTTTGAGTTTTGAGAGACCAAGCTCATCTTACAACATGAGAAGCAGGTAGTTGCAACACTGTTCTTGTTGCTGTTTGATGCGTGTAGTGAAAATAAAAATGGTTCCTCCTGACTGGTGAAAACTGAATTCTGGGCTTCTGCTTTTGACACACAAGAAGGACAGAGAGCTAATGACTGACCCTGGGAAGTTTGGTCGGAGTTTTCTGATGGAGGAGAGGAGACAGGGTAGAGGCCAATGAAGGAGAATGTGATGTGCTGCCAGCATCTGAGAGAACAAGTTTTTGAGAAGAAAGAAAAGGTCAGTGTCAGGTGCCTTGGAGATGTCAAGTAGAATAAGAAGTGAAACGTGGTTTATCTTCTGCCCCTATATTTTCCTGGAATGACCCCCAAATCAACTTATGGAAGATGCTATCTCAGAAGGTAATGGGACCTAAGTTTTTTTGAACAGTAACTCTTTATACATACATTTGCCATTTTATGGATTTTGCTAAGCTCTTTTGGTGATTTTTTTTTTAGCCCTTATATAGCTTTTCAAAACAACTAGCAATGTATATTTATAACCTATTTCTTTAAACATAGCAAAATCTCAGGCTTCTTTGCCAAAAAGTAGCCCTTGCCCTGTTTAACTCCAAGTGACTGAAAACCAAAAATGATAGAGGATTAAACACAATGGAAATGTATTTCCTTTACATAAAGGAAGGTTAGAGGTCAGTAGACCAGCAGCTTCATAATGTCAAGGGTTCAGTTTCCTACTCTTGCTCTTCAGCCATCCTGAGTATGTGACTTCTGCCTCTAATAAAGGATGGCTGCTGCAGTTCCAACCATTGCATCCATATTTCAGAAGGAAGAAGGGCAGAAGAAGAGGGCTACTGCTTTCCTGTAAGGCCATTTCCTTGAAAATGCTCACTGTTTCTTTGTTTCCTTGAAAAACTCACTGTTTCTTTGAAAATGGTCACTGTTTCTTTGAAAAACTTACTGTTTCTGCTTACAGCTTATTGGCCAGACTTTGTCACATGTCTTCCTTTGGTTGTAAGAGAAGCTGGGAAATGGCCATGCACTTGGCTAAGCATTGGGGTTCTATTACAATGGGGAAAAAATGAGAATAGACGTTGGGGCAACTAGTGATCTCTAAGCACTTCCAAAGGCCTGAAAATGCCTGTTAAAAATGGGCAGGAGATCTGCTAAGCAAAGAAAAAGAAAAGGTGGGGGAAGATGAGGGCAGAGCGTAGAAGAGATTCCTGATGGCTGAGGGTCTTCTCCAGTGGTGGCAGGCAGCTGATTTCATGGACAGTGAGGCAGCAAAGAAGGGGGGACTGTTTTGCAGGTTTGGGGATGGGAAGGAAGGGGCTGAAAGAAGGCGGCTGAGAGCTGCCTGCTCCTCAGTGGGAGAGCTATTGAGGCACAGGCCTTTGAGCATCTTTTGGATGGTGCAGTACATAAATGTTTGGCAAACAAAGGAATAACATGTAGAAAAGTCCCTGCATCCTTGAATCTCCCAAGATGGATGTCTAGTACCGCTTTGTTAAAAATAGAGGAAAATCCAGGCCCTCAGTTCCTGTCCATCATCATCTAATGTATATCTTTTGATCTCTCCATAGGATGGAGCAGTAATTGTTGTTTTAAATGATGTGCTTAAATTCTCACAAATTGGTGTGGTGGAAATAGCCAGAAATGGTGCGGCTTTAATGAGATGACTTTGGATAGAGGTTATTGCCCATGTACCCCCTTCCCACTATTGCAGCAGAAATGTGTATTTCCTAGATGTTGGAACAGTAACTTGCTAGACAGGGCTACTGGCAGGGCTGCCATTGAAACCCAGCTGTCCTGTTGCCTGAAGAGCCTAACAACGATGTGCAATGTGGCAGTTATCTTTGAGGAAACAAATCAGTTTTTAATAAGTACAGTCTTCAAAATAATATTAGAATGTGTTCAAAGTGAGAAGTCCTTGGTGGAAAAATAACTAAAGGATGAGATTAAGAAATAGTCTTATATTGCATGTGAAGACTGGCTGGCTCAAGTTCTCATTGCCTCTGGCCTTTTTTTTTTTTTTGCCATGGGCTTAACACTCTCTTTTCCCTTCAGTTGCAGGTTTATAGTGTCTCATCCTGCTTTGAGGTGAAGGTGTTTTTAGAAGCTCCTTCCTTCATTGCTGATCTTTGGCTACTTTGAATAGAATCTCCCACCATGGTCCTGTCTGTGCTGTTTGGGCCCAGGTCTGTGCCCTCCTGTAGTTTTGGGAGAGCAAATCCCACATGAGTTTTATCTTCTCATGAGGTTGTCAGTCAAACACCCAGTTTCTCTTTTTTTTTTTTTTTTTTTTCCAATTTCTCTTGAACAGTTGCTATTACTAACTCTTGTTTGTTCCGCAGATTTCTTTGTCCAGAGACTTTTCAGTTTGCACATAGTGGTCTAGGGAAAAGGAGCCCCCGGGGGGATAGCAGTTTTGAGAACTTCTGACAAAAGAACCATTTCTTCCTCAGGTATGGGCTCTTCTAGGAACTTTTCATCAGACAGGTGACACCTCATATTTTTGTAGGGTCCTGCTTGAGCCCTAGGAGCTTTGGTTAGACATCTTGTTTCCTAGATCTCAGGGAAGAATTATCCTGATTATTTAGTTTGGTGTTCTAACATGGCTGTTACATTTCTTATTGGTCTTAGGATATCCAAAACACTAGAATGAACCACCACTTGAAATTGAAAAAACAGATTTTAATTGTCCCAGCAATCAAACAGGGCATAGAAAGCCAGGATGGTTTGAGATTTTTCAGGGAAATTGGCCTAGCATTTCCAGCGTTTGTTGTCCACTAATATCTCTTGACTTTGACGAGTTGGGCACAGGTAATGTGGTTGTGGAAGCTGATCTTAGGACTGATTCTTCTGATTGCTTCAAAGATTCTCTTATTGCCTCATGTGTTCATCTGTGTGTGATTCTGGGGATCATTCATCATTCTGAGGTGTTTAGCACCATCTGGTCAGGGGCAGAGGAAAGACCTTGTTACAGGGTTACATTTGCTCTGCAGGAGCAAGAATGAGTCAGGGGTCCCAAAGTACAACGGGGAGGCCTTGAGTGCCCTGCCATAGAGCCTAGGGAAAGGCAGTAAAGGTGTCAGCACAGGGGAGTGAGAGGCTTAGATATATTCATTTTGTACTTTTAATTTTTATTTATTTTGTTTTTTGGCTATGGTGACTCTTTGTTGCTGTACTTGGGCTTTTCTCTAGTTGTGGTGAGCAGGGGCTACTCTGTTGCGATGTGTGTGGGCTTCTCTGCGGTGGCTTCTCTTGTTGCCCAGCACGGGCTCTAAGGTACGTCGGCTTCAGTAGCTGCAGCGATGGGCTCAGAAGTTGCAGTGCACAGGCTTGGTTGCTCCACAGCACGTGGGATCTTCATGGACCAGGGATTGAGCCAGTGTCTCTTGCATTGCAAGGCAGATTTTTAACCACTGGCCCACTAGGGAAGCCCTATAATTTTTAAATTATGGAAGCAATACTTGTGGCAAATGTGGAGGTGACAGGAAACTATAACTGTGTGTAAACTACCCAGAATATAACTGCTGTTAACATTCTCATCTTGTCCTGTTAATCTTTTCCCCGTGGTTTTAAAATGGCTGTTTGGCATTCTTTCCTATCTTTGTTAAACAGGTAATGGCAGAATCTTCTATTGTTGGACATATAGCTTATTTCTTCCTATAATTAATGCTATGATGAACATCCTCATAAATTGGGTCTCTCTGGATATTCACTAAGGATAGTGTCTTAATATGGAATGACTAGATCAGAGATATGAACCTTTAAAAGGCTGTTTGTACATATTTCCAAATTGCCTTTCAGAAAGGTGGTACTGATATACATTTCCAGGAGTACTGAATGAGTGTACTGTTTTTTGCCAACCTTGGTCTATAGTGAATATTCTTTTTATCTATTCGTTCAGTCTGATGTGAGAAAAATGTTTTTTTGTGGCCATTTTATTTATGTCATTTATAAATACAGGTTATTTGTATTTAACAAATTGTCTTTCTCTTTTGCTGATTTTTCTATTGGCATATTCACATTTTTCTTACTGATTATAAGGTTTTTTTTGTTTGTTTTTTTTAAGTAATGAAGTTGAAAGATCTAAACTGTGGTATTGTTCTTAAAGGATTTTTGGAAATGATTATCCATTTTTCACAGACATGCCACTAGGATAGTCTAGAGGAGATTTGGGGCAGTGGGGTGTTCAGTAGGGCTGTGATATTATTACATGGCCTGTCATGCCATGACCAGCTGGTGACTTGTATATATTTCTAGAGGTGTGCTTACTGGATTATCAGAAGCTTTGGCTCCTATTTTATAGGGATGAGCAAAAAGGCCTAAAATTCAAGTTATAGTCTGAACTGTGCAGGGCTAAATGTTAGTTTCTCTGTCTTTGCCTTAGCCTTCTGTCCCCTGGGCCTCTTTGTTTCCCTAGTCATTTTTCTTCCATCGTGTGTCCAGAAAATCCCTAACACAGGAGGACCTATGAGTATCTCAGGGTTTGCCAGCGGGCCCAGGGGAAGGCAGTGGGGGAGCGTATGCCTCACTCTTCACCAGTCTGTGAGAGAGGAGCTGGTGACAGTGGCCGTTGAGTTCCTTGGGGCCTGCAGACTGGAAGCAGGGACATCTCAGCCAGCACAGGCCCTGGAGACTGCAAGCAGACTGGAGGCTACACTGGTATGAGGCCTGTGAGGCATGGAGCCCTCGTCCCCTGAGGCCCAGCTCTGCCCCAGTCTCCTCTGTGGAACCCTTTTGACTACTACACCCTATTTCTTCATTCTCCTCCCTTCTCCAGTTTTCTGTGGAAATTGTCCAAATCCTGGTTAGGTCCTATCTCCTCAGCAGATGAAATCTTTGGAGTTGGGCTCCTTGTCTTGGATTTCTGCAGTTCCTATGAGCTCGGTCAAGGAAGGTTGATCTACCATGGGTGTTGCTGGTGAGCCTGAAGGCACAGCTTTCCTTTATGTCTTGGTCGTAAACTCCCAGTTGCTATTGGACTTGGCTGTTCGTGGACCTAAAGTGACTGGGAGGTTGAGTGGTGCTGAGTCAGCTGTGAAGTTTAGCAACTGGCTGAGCAGTCTGAACCAGGCCTCTGGTTTCAGGAGGAATTTGTTGAGCTTAGTGATTAGGGTTGTGGAACAAAAAGAAAACATTGGCAGATGAGTGTTTATTTTTAGTATTGAAGTACCATGCTGCATTAACATATGATGTGCTTAGTATCAATCCCAATGTTTGTTGAAAAGTGTTTGGAATTTTTTAAGTTAAAAAATAGTAAAACTAAACGGTTCACATGCACAAAATTTGGACTTGCCACAGAATATAAAGTACAATTTAAATGCATAAAAAGGCTAAACTAAAAATTATTGTTGGGGAGGAGGAAATTTTCCCCTCTACTCCTCTTAAATTCTGATGGCTGCACTAATAATAAAATTGATGGAGGACAGATTAACAGGAGAAAAAGAAGCATTTTAACTCAAGCGCATGGAGCCCCCATAGGAACGGGACCTAAAAAGTGGCCACAGCAGGTAGCTTTATGCTTTTCAGACTATTTGTGAAGAATTGACAGGATGAAGAAACTTAGGTTTTGGATGCCCAATTAGTGAAGAATCTAAATGGAGCTTGGCCTTGGCGTAGTAAATTAAAGAAGTGATAAGGTTAGTTTATGTAGGCTTCTTGGATACATTCCCTGTCTCTTGGATATAAGGGTGTTCTCTTAAAGCTCCGGGTGCAGGGAGTACATCTTTCACATGAGAGATTTATTTCTTACTTTCAGGGAGACAGAAAAAAGGGTTGGAGTGTCCCTTTTCCATTGGCCGTTTCTTAAATAACTAATTCAAAATAATTAGTATACTGTTGTGGCATATTTTAGGGTGGCCTGCCTGAGTTTCAGTAATGGCATGCAGGTGTGACAAATGGCTTAGACTGAACACGGCTTCATTCTCACTATGCAACAGAACACTGTGGTGATTTTCCTCCCTGCCTAAGGAAGCCTGTGGATGGATTTCTTCCCTTCCCATGTCTTTCTCAGGCTCTGAAATACCTACCTGTAAGGCCTGAATACTGAGCTGTCTTGTCATTGGCCAAGCCTTTCTGGTTAAGAGATTGTTGCTCCCAGCCAGGACCTCTCAGAATAAATGCTCTGGAATAGCTGGAACTGATGTCCACAGTCTATGCCCAGAAGTTCTTCATTGGGCACCGAGCCTGAGGGCTCTCTCAGGCTGTAAAAGTTTACTGGCTCTGTCCATTCTTAGCTCAGGCCCAGTTCTAAGAGCCTTGGATAGAGGCTCCACCCATGATTGAGTTCTCCGGAAGAGATGCAGCTTGGAAATGATCTCAAGGCAAGAACTGATTGGTAGGGAGGATGAACTCTAGGATTCAAGTTCAGTTCAGTTCAGTCGCTCAGTCGTGTCTGACTCTTTGCGACCCCATGGACTGCAGCACGCCAGGCCTCATTGTCCATTACCAACTCCCATAGTTTACTCAAACTCATGTCCATTGAGTCGGTGATGCCATCCAATCATCTCATCCTCTGTCATCCCCTTCTCCTCCAGCCTTCAATATTTCCCAGCATCAGGGTCTTTTCAAACGAGTCAGTACTTTGCATCAGATGGCCAAAGTATTGGAGTTTTCAGCTTCAACATCAGTCCTTCCAATGAATACTCAGGACTGATTTCCTTTAGGATGACTGAGTCTTCTCCAACATCATAGTTCAAAAGCATCAATTCTACTGAGCTTAGCTTTGTTTATAGTCCAACTCTCACATCCATACATGACTACTGGAAAAACAATAGCCTTGACTAGATGGACCTTTGTTGGCAAAGTAATGCCTCTACTTTTTAATATGATTTCTAGGGTGGTCATAACTTTTATTCCAAGGAGTAAGCATCTTTTAATTTCATGGCTGCAATCACCATCTGCAGTGATTTTGTAGTCCCCCAAAATAAAGTCTGTCACTGTTTCCATTGTTTCCCCATCTATGTGCCATGAAGTGATGGGACCAGATGCTATGATCTTAGTTTTCTGAATGTTGAGCTTTAAGCCAACTTTTTCACTCTCCTCTTTCACTTTCATCAAGAGGCTCTTTAGTTCTTCACTTTCTGCCATAAGGGTGGTGTCATCTGCATATCTGAGGTTATTGATTCTCCTGACAATCCCGATTCCAACTTGTGCTTCCTCCAGCCCAGTGTTTCTCATGATGTACTCTGCATGTAAGTTAAATAGGCAGAGTGACAATTTACAGCCTTGATGTACTCCTTTTCCTATTTGGAACCAGTCTGTTGTTTCATGTCCAGTTCTAACTGTTGCTTCCTGACCTGCATACAGGATTCTTAAGAGGCAGGTCAGGTGGTCTGGTATTCCCATCTCTTTAAGAATTTTCCACAGTTTGTGGTGATCCACACAGTTTAACTTTGGCTTTGGCATAGTCAATAAAGCAGAAATAGATGTTTTTCTGGAACTCTCTTGCTTTTTCTATGACCCAACGGATTTTGGCAATTTTATCTCTGGTCCTGTGCCTTTTCTAAAAGCAGCTTGAACATCTGGAAGTTCACGGTTCACGTACTGTTGAAGCCTGGCTTGGAGAATTTTGAGCATTACTTTACTAACGTGTGAGATGAATGCAATTGTGTGGTAGTTTGAGCATTCTTTGGCATTGCCTTTCTTTGGGATTGGAATGAAAACTGACCTTTTCCAGTTCCGTGACCACTCCTGAGTTTTCCAAATTTGCTGACTTATTGAGTGCAGCAGTTTCATAGCATCATCTTTTAGGATTTGAAATAGCTCAACTGGAATTTCATCACCTCTATTAGCTTTGTTTGTAGTAATGCTTCCTAAGGCCCACTTGACTTCACATTCCAGCATGTCTGGCTCCCGGTGAGTGATCATGCCATCTTGATTATCTGGGTTATAAAAATCTTTTTTGTATAGTTCTTCTGTGTATTCTTGCCACCTCTTCTTTTAATACCTTCTGTTTCTGTTAGGTCCATACCATTTCTGTCCTTTATTGAACCCGTCTTTGCTTGAAATGTTTCCTTGGTATCTCTACTTTTCTTGAAGAGATCTCTAGTCTTTCCCATTCTGTTGTTTTCCTCTATTTCTTTGCACTAATCACTGAGAAAGGCTTTCTTATCTCTCCTTGCTATTCTTTGGAATGCTGCATTCAAATGGGTATATCTTTCCTTTTCTCCTTTGCTTTTTGCTTCTCTTCTTTTCTCAGCTATTTGTAAGGCCTCCTCAGACAGCCATTTTGCTTTTTTGCATTTATTTTTCTTGGGGATGGTCTTGATCCCTGTCTCCTCTACAATGTCATGAATCTCTGTCCATAGTTCATCAGGCAGTCTGTCTGTCAGATCTAGTCCCTTGAATCTATTTCTTACTTCCACTGTATAATCATAAGGGATTTGATTTAGGTCGTAGCTGAGTGGTCTAGTGGTTTTCCCTACTTCCTTCAATTTAAGTCAGAATTTGGCAATAAGGAGTTCATGATCTGAGCCACAGTCCGCTCCCAGTCTTGTTTTTGCTGACTGTATAGAGCTTTTCCATCTTTGGCTGCAAAGAATATAATCAGTCTCATTTCACTGTTGACCATCTGGTGATGGCCATGTGTAGAGTCATCTCTTGTGTTGTTAGAAGAGGGTGTTTGCTATGACCAATGCGTTCTCTTGGCAAAACTCTATTAGCCTTTGCCCTGCTTCATTCTGTACTCCAAGGCCAAATTTGTCTGTTAATCCAGGTGTTTCTTGACTTCCTACTTTTACATTCCAGTCCCCTATAATGAAAAGACATCTTTTTTGGGTGTTAGTTCTAGAAGGTCTTGTAGGTCTTCATTAGAACCGTTCAACTTCAGCTTCTTCAGCATTACTGATCAGGGCATAGACTTGGATTACCGTGATATTGAATGGTTTGCCTTGGAAACAAACAGAGATCATTCTGTCGTTTTTGAGATTGCATCCAAGTACTGCATTTCGGACTCTTTTGTTGACTATGAGGGCTACTCCATTTTTTCTAAGGGATTCCTGCCCACAGTAGTAGATATGATGGTCATCTGAGTTAAATTCATCCATTCCAGTCCATTTTAGTTCTCTGATTCCTAGAATGTCGACATTCACTCTTGCAATCTCCTGTTTGACCACTTCCAATTTGCCTTGATTCATGGACCTAACATTCCAGGTTCCTATGCAATATTGCTCTTTACAGTATTGGACTTTACTTCTGTCACCAGTCACATCCACATCTGGGTGTTGTTTTTGCTTTGGCTCCCTCTCTTCATTCTTTCTGGAGTTATTTCTCGATTGATCTCCAGTAGCATATTGGGCATCTACCGACCTGGGGAGTTCCTCTTTCAGTGTCCTCTCTTTGTGCCTTTTCATACTGTTCATGGGGTTCTCAAGGCAAGAATACTGAAGTGGTTTGCCATTCCCTTCTCTAGTGGACCACATTAACCTGAGCATAAAAGCACAGGGTCTGTATTATTGGGGAAGATAGCCTCTCTTCATTCATTAGCTCCTGAGGTCTGCACAGGGGGAAAAGCAGTGGAGATTCAAGGTGTTAAAAACAAGACAACAGGCCCCAAATGGAGTCACTTATTCTAAGTTCCACATCACCAAACCAAGACTTAGTTACTCTTCCAGAAACTGAATCTTAGAGCACTCACTCAGGAGTCACCTAATCAGCACTACTTAGGGTAATCTGCCTGATGGACTCCTGCCATTCCCTGAAGGAAAGTAATATTTCAATCACCAATCTACTTCTTTTTTTTTTTTTGCCGTACCGTGTGCAGCATGCAGGGTCTTCGTTCTGGAACAGGGATTGAACCCATGCCCCCTACAGTAGAAGCGCAGAGTCCTAACCACTGGACTACCAGGGCATTCTCCCAGTCTACTTTTTTGCTAGTATAATTTCCTTGTTCCTACTCCTTTCTGTGTATCAAAGTCTTTCATTTTGTGCAACTCCTGGAACTCATTTCTTTCTGCTAGGTTAGATGTTGCCTGATCATGATTGAAACCCCAAAAGATCTTTAAAGTATACTTTAGTTTTTTTTTTTTTAATAAGGGAAATGTAGAATAATTATCAGGTTAAGCATCTGTGTTGTGAAGTGCGTAATCATTTTTGGGTAGATG
This sequence comes from Dama dama, assembly GCF_033118175.1. Classification (NCBI taxonomy): domain Eukaryota; kingdom Metazoa; phylum Chordata; class Mammalia; order Artiodactyla; family Cervidae; genus Dama; species Dama dama. The sequence goes on from NC_083703.1 coordinate 47,839,237, forward strand.
TGCTTTTAAATGGCTTTAAAAGAAGGCTATTTTTTTAATTGATCAAACAGGTATATTTTGTTATCTAGAAATTTCACTGTGGACTAGCAGATCTTTCCTTAATACCAGGTAACAGAAATGTTAGTTTATTCTGTTCATCAACCTCAGTCCTCAGTTGAGTTGGAGTTGGGTAGAGGTGATAGCCAGACTGTTCAGTGTGAAGATTGAGTGGCCAGCACTATTGCCTGTGTTGTTAAGGTGGTGAGTAATTTCTTTTTTGGTTGATGCATCTGTCTGTCTGTGCTTAGAGCAGAAACTAGCTTGGAGAGTTCAACTTCTGGAAGCCCAAGCTGCAGGAGGCAGGTATTTTCTTTTTGCAAGAATACGTGGAGGGGAAAACAGTAAGCAGCTGTTTAAAATTGTCTTCTGGGTTTTACTACACACCTCTGTTCTCTTGTTTGATAGCTCATCCTTATGACATTCTCAAGAATTTCACATTCCTTCCACATAGAAACTGCAAATCTATGTAAATACATTGAGATGGGGATATTTTGTGCAAAGTGGTTGACTGTTGCAGGGTGATGTTTATGCCTGCCATTTTAACCTACAGACTCAGAAGTGGATAATTTCTTAGTCATTCCTTAAACTGTCTTCTTTCTTCCCTTCCTCCCTTTGTACAGAGACATTTATGGAGGACCTTCTGCCAGGCAGTATTGTAGACCAAGGGGATATAGCAGTAAATAAACAAAGTCCCTTCCACATGGAGTTCATGTTCTAGTGGAGGAGACAGACAAATGTGTAATAATTTCAGGTGGTAATGATTTTACAAAGAAGAATAAAGCAGGTGTTTCTTAATATGAAGTAGCATTTCAGAGTTTGAGCATTCAAAGGGACCTTCCAGTATGCAGTCTAGTTGGCTTAAAGGATAGATGTGTTCTGATTCTGCCTGGAATATTTCCTGTCATTCAAGGGAAATGAGTGGAAATGTACACAGACCTATACATTCTTTGGGGCAGCATTGAAACATTTTGAGTCTAAAGGTTTCACTTTGCCAACTTATTCTTTATTCCTTGGCAACACATTAGTTGCTGTCCAGAATACAGCTCATTATCACTTGAGTTTTTATCAGTGTCCCTCCCCAAATAGTTTTAATCTTTGGGAAGGGCTGAAAATGTAGTCCTTTTTGTCATTAGTTACAATTGTGTAACTATAGTTCTAGAGTTATCTTTCCTACCCAAATGGTGGTAGCCATTATTCTCGGTTTTGTAGATAAAGGTTGATGAATTTGATTAAAATTTAGTAATTTTAAAAACACTCATTGAGCTTTTACCAGATTCTAGGCAAGGAGCACTCAAGGTAAAGAAAGATGAATAGGGCAGTCCTTGCTTTTGATGAGCTTGAAATCTAAATTAGATTATGGAAAGTGCCTCTTAACATAACTACAAAGTGCAGTGAAGAGTAGGAGGAGGGATGCATAATGTGCTGTGGGAACTTTATTGGAAAAGAAAACTGGTGAGAAGCGTGGGGTGTTAGTTTCCTGGAACTGTTCTAACAAATTGCCATAAACCCAGAGGCTTAAAACAATGGGAAATTTTTCTCTCACAATTTTTGGAGACTGGAAGGCTGAAGTCAAGGTATTGGCAGGACCATACCATTCAGAGGACCATTCCTTTCAGAGGCTCTAGGGGAGAATCCATTCTAGGCCCCTTTCCAGCTTCTGGGTGACTCTTGGCATCTCTTGGCTTGTGGCCACATTTCTCTCTCTGGCCTGTCTTCATGTTGTCTTCTCTTTTGTTTCTGCATCATATCTCCCTCTGTTTCTCTCTTATTTTTAAAAAAATATTTATTTTATTTATTTGGCTGTGCTGGGTCTTATTTGCGGCATGTGGGATCTAAGGAGCTGAACCCAGGCCCCCTGCATTGGGAACTTGAGTCTTAGCCACTGGACCACCAGGGAAGTCCCTGCCTCTCTCTTATAGGTACGTGTGATTTCACTTAGGGCCCAACTGGATAATCAGGATAAACACCCCCTTTCAAGATCCTTAACACATTTTTTGCCATGTCAGGTAATATTTACTCTTTTGCCATGTAATATTCACAGATTTCTAGGAAGTCAATTTATTTTGGAGAGGCGTGTTTGTTTTTTTTTTTTCCTGTTTACTGTAGATGGAAATCAGAGACGACATTCCTTAAGGAGTCTTAGTGCTCCTAAGATGGGACTTGATGAATGAGCAGGAAGGAAAAATGGCTGGGAACAAAGTGGGAGAAGAGAGCAAGGGGGGAGGTCATCAGGGTCAATGAGTAGCTATGCTTAGTTGGAGCATGAGGTTTGTGCAGGGTGTAGAGGACAAATATTGGAGGACCTGAAGTGGGAGACTATTTGTCATTAATACACTGGGTGAACGGAGAAGGCAATGGCACCCCACTCCAGCACTTTTGCCTGGAAAAGCCCATGGACGGAGGAGCCTGGTAGGCTGCAGTCCATGGGGTCGCTAAGAGTCGGACACGACTGAGCGACTTCACTTTCACTTTTCACTTTCATGCATTGGAGACGGAAATGGCAACCCACTCCAGTATTCTTGCTTTGGAGAATCCCAGGGACGGGGGAGCCTGGTGGGCTGCTGTCTATGGGGTCACGCAGAGTTGGGCTCAACTGAAGTGACTTAGCAGCAGCAGCAGCAGACTAGGTGAAAATGAGTGGAAGAGGGGTGTCATCAGAGCTGTGCTTTATGAAGATTAATCTGGGGAATATGTTTGAAAAGGGAGAGATTAGTGGAGAAATCAGTTGGGAGGCCAGTATCGTAGAGAAGTGTTGACATGCAGACACTAGCAAGTATACCGGGGGTGAGAATGGAATGAGAGACCCTGGAATGTTAGTATCATACAGTTGGAGTACTGATGAGGGGGATTTGGAGATGGTGATGAGGTCAGTGTTCCCTGTGGAGCACATCTCAGGTAGCTTGGGTTCTTGTTGGAAAACAGAAGAGCTAGTGTGGGTGGTAAAGGGGTTGATTCATTTTGGACATACTGAGTTTTGAAATGCTGGTTAGACAGGGAGGTATCTTGTTGGCAGGTTGAAATGTAGAGCTGTAGCTAGGGAGAGAGGGTATAACTAGTGTTATGGAAGGTAGGTCCACAGAAGAGAGACTAGTGGTTAAACTCTTGTGTTAACTGCTATTTTTATATTTGTCTACTTAGCTCATGTTTCTAGCACTTTGATTTTTTTTGTTTTTAATAGTTACTTTTAATTTATTTTTGTTTGCACTGAGTCTTCATTGCAGTTCATGGGCACTTCGGTGCTACATACAGTTTTTTTTGTAGTTGCGGCAAGCAGGAGCTACTCTCTAGTTGTGGTGCACGGGCTTCTCGTTGCAGTGGTGTCTCTTGTTGCAAAGCACAGGCTCTAGAGCACTCGGGCTCAGTAGTTGTGACGCATGGGCTTTAGTTGCCCCACAGCACGTGGGATCTTTCCGGACCAGGGATCAACTGATACTTGTGTCCCCTGCATTGGCAAGTGGATTCTTAACCACTGGACTACCAGGGAAGTCCCACATTAATATTTTTAAGTGTTTATCTGTCTTTCTGAGCTTTGTGTCACTTGCCTGTTTTATCAGTCTACCATCAGTGGTTTTATTTAAGTCATTAATGACAGAGGTGACTAGGAAGCAAAACAGAAATTGGGTGTTCAGGATGATTACAGCTGTTATCCTCCCGCAATACATGTATTTATAGAAAAAGACTAGTGTGAAATATATCACTGCATTTTGGTAATCTGGGCATTCTAAAGGTGTGTATCTCAGTTATCTTTAAGGAATATATATTACTTCAGGAAAAATATTTTATTAAGGGTTGAAGTGGTACATATCCCTAGTGCCTACAGAGTTGATATTGATAATAAATTTCAGGCATTGGTAAGTGCTATAAAGAAAAGAAAGCATTCTGGGTCTTCTTGGCGGTCCAGTGGTTAAAACTCTGTGCTTCCATTGCAGGGGGTACAGGTTTGATCCCTGGTCCAGAAACTAGGATCCTGCATGCCATATGACCAAAATAAAAATAAAAATAAATTTTTTTTTTTTTAAAGAAAGCATTCTAAGGAGATAGAGAATGATGGAGATGGAGATGGAGGTGGGCCATTTTTTTAAGTAGGGTGGTCAGGAAAGCCCTCTTTGAGGACATTAAATGAAGATTGAGTAAGGTGGGATGATTGAGCAATGAGAACATTACAGAGTTAATGTGAAGGCTCTGAATGAGGAATTAGTTCAGTGTACAGAGGGACAGCAGAAAGGCTGTGAGTTTGTCCTCCCTGGAAATCACTGGTATAGGAAAGAAATATGAGAGGTAGGCTGGGAAGTTATGCTAAGGTAGTGAGAGGTCATTAAAGGATTTTAAATGGGGAATTGAATGCACTGATACATATTTTAGGAAGATCACTGGTTATTTGTGAGGAGAATGGATGGTGAAAGGAGCAATTAGGAGACCATTGCAGGCGAGAGATGATGGGGGCTGGGATGAGCCTGCGTGCGTGCATGTGTGTGTGCTCAGTTGTGTCCAACTCTTTGTGACCCTATGGATTGTAGCCCGCCAGGCTCCTCTGTCCGTGGGATTTCCCAGGCAAGAATAGTGGAGTTGGTTACCATTTCATCCTCCAGGGGATCTTCCCAAGCCAGGAATCGAACCCACGTCTCCTGCTTTGGCAGGCAGCTTCTTTACCACTGCACCGCCTGGGAAGCCTGGTATGAGCCTAGTGACTGTGAAGATAGAAAGGATAGATTTGAGATATATTTTTGGGCATAGAACCAACAAAACTTGAATTGTTTTTCAACTATGAATCATTTGCAGTTTGATTTACTGCAAATCAAAGTAAATTTACTGCAAATTCATTTTGTATGAATGAATGAATTCATGCCATTCATTGGCTTTAAAACCATCCTCTGTCCTCACGCTGCTGCGCCTTTCAGGTGTTGGCATCATCTGAAGACTCCCATGAAGATGCAGGCCAGTGCCTTAGCAGCTGGGGCTCTGCCTCTCCACCTGTTCCCTTTTTCCTCAGGATGTTGGGGGAAAGAGAGCTCAAGTGTCTTGTCCCACAGTCATATAATTGGATTCTAGAGTTCTAATTTGCCATCTTGGGCCAAGTACTTACTCCAGAACAGTTATGCGGCCCCCCACCCAACCCCGCCACATTGAGTTATACTGGGGTTAAAATGCCTGTTCATGAACTTGTCATTGTGGGAAAGGGCATGGGATTAAAATAAGGGGGTAGATTTTAGAAGGGAGTCAGCTGCATGTCCAGTACTTGGGGAAAGATGAGAGAGGAATTAAGCAAATTAAGCATGACTCCTGGGTTTCCTGGGTGGTGCTCGTGGTAAAGAACCTGCCTGCCAATGCAGGAGACGTAAGAGATGCAAGTTCGATCCCTGGGTCAGGGAGATCCCCTGGAGGAGGGATGACAACCCACTCCAGTATTCTTACCTGGAGAATCTCATGGGCAGAGGAGCCTGGTGGGCTATGGTCCATAGGGTTGGACAAAGAGTTGGACATGACTGAAGCGGCTGAGCACACACGGCACCCAGGTTTCTGGCTTATGCTGGATACAGATTGTGGTGCCATCAACTGGCTAGCTAGGCACTTGAGGATCAAGGGTTTTGTGGGCAATGTCAGTAGTTCTGTTTAGATATGTTTGAGATGTCTGCGAGAACTTTCTGGTGGAGATGTCAGTAAGCAGTTAGAAATAGAGCATTTGGGTCTGGAGCTGGAGGAGAGGTTGGGGTTGGTGATACAATCATCAGAGTCATTGGCATGGAGTTGGTAATTAAAGCCAAGGTGCTGGATGGTAATACTTAAGGGAGTGAGTGTAGTGGGTCCAGAATTGAGCCTAAAGCCAGTCCAACATTTAGAAGACAGGTAGAGGGAAGATAGCACAGGAACTAAGAGCAGCTGGTCAGGTAGAATGAGAACCTGGAAAGTATATATCATGCATGCCAAGAGAACAGTGTTTCAGGAAAGACGTGTTCAACTAGATCTGATACTGCTAAGAGGTACCATAAGATGAAGACTGGAACATGCATTTGGTTTTGTGTCTTCGAGGCTGTTTTGTTTACTTCATGTTAAGAAATTTTAAGTTCATTTTTGTGCTCAGAGCCTGGGACATCAGACTGAGGCCCCAGTGGTTTTTCTCTGCTGAGGTTCGGGGTATCTGAAAGTCACATGAATTTCAGCTGACCAGGCACTCTTTTTTTTTTTAAACCTTTGTATTAAAGGAACTTTTCGAACACAAAAGAGAATAGTTTAGTCAGTTTCTTTGTACCCATTGTACAGAAAGTGAAAGTTGCTCAGTTGTGTCCGACTCTTTGTAACCCCATGGACTATACAGTCCGTGGAATTCTCCAGGCCAGAGTACTGGAGTGGGTAGCCTTTCCCTTCTCCAGGGGATCTTCCCAACCCAGGGATTGAACCCAGGACTCCCACATTATAGAACGATTCTTTACCAGCTGAGCCACAAGGGGTGTGAAAAAAACACATTTTTCCTTTTTGTAAAAAAATACTTATTTGGCTGTTGGGTCTTACTTGTGTCACATAGGACCTTTCATTGTGGTGCACAGACTCCCTAGTTGTGGCACACTGGCTTAGTTGCCCCAAGACATGTGGGATCTTAGTTCCCTGACCAGGGATGGAATCCGTGATCCCTGCATTGCAAGAGCAGATTCTTAACCATTTACTTTGTCTAGTAATCTTTGTAGTAGGAGCTGTTGGAGATGTGTGACACTGAGGCAAGTACTGGATATTGATTTATGATTTAGGGGCTCATCGGATGAATCCAGTAGCTCGTCCTGGTTCCATTTTCTTCCTAAGGTCCAGGGAGTACATTTGAGCCCAGTTTTGAGATTGCAAATATATTTCTTATCTTATTAACTCTTTTTATTTCTTACTTATTATTTTTTATTAACTTATTTCCCATCTTATTAACTCTTGGTAATATTTGATAAACTTTCTTCTTTGCATGAGCTTTGTTCTAATAATGAAGAAACTTAAAATTACTTTCTCCCCCAGTAAGGATGGACTCATTTTTTTTCTTAAATACTAATAGAGATGCCTGACAATCTGATGATAAGAGGACCTATTGGATTCCAGCAGGGCTTCTGATTTTTGGTGTTTGACTCTGGAGGACAGTAGAAAACAAGTGGTATCATTAGAACAGAACTGTGGGCAGAGCCTCCCAAGAAACAGGTGATTTTTTGAGCTCTGGGAGTCTCTGTCCTGAATTAAATAATGTCTTCTGATGATGACTGGTACTAGGTTAGACTTGTATGCTTGTTCTTTTAGTAAACAGATGTGTTTACTCCAGAGGGAGGCTTTAACGGGGAAGGTGAAGAAAGGATAATACCTGTTTGTTCTGTGTCATCCAAACTCTTGGTTTAATGTATGGGAGTAGCAGTTTTGAGGAGGTTGGGACCTAAACCAACAGTGTCCATCTGGATTAGAAAGGCTTGTATTCAGGTAGGCTGCTGCTTACTTTTCTGACCTCTTTCTCAGACATACCTGTGTTTTTTTTTTTTTTAATCCCCTGTATCACTTATTATTTATTTGGCCACAAATGACAGAAAACCCAGATAACAGTAGTTTTCCAAGATAGAATTGCCCTTATTTCTCATGTAATAAGCAGTCCAGGATCCATACAACTTTGTTCTTGCTACATAGTTGTCCTCTGTAGGTAGTTTTTCCTGATGGTCTCCTCTTCTTATCTGGTTGCTTAGACATTGGTAATAGATGGTTTTCACCTCATAGGCCAAGATGGTTGCTGGAGCTCCAACTAGCCTTTCTACAATTCAGTCGACATGGAGGAAAAAAGGTGTAATTGCTCACAACAGTTCTGCTAATATCTCATTGACCAGATTTGGAAAATGTACTCTTGGTTCTAAGCCCAGCTAAAAATCAGGGCTTCTGTTCTAAGAAAGAAGGGGAGCTCAACAGTGGGGCAATGGACTGCAACCCTATAATGCCTCATATGGTGCTTTTAAGAGTGTGGAAGATGTTGAAATGCTACCTGTTGCCCAGCTCTGCAAATCTAGTAAACCCAGGATCCTCTCTGAATGATTGACTGTGGCTACTTAGGCATATGTGATGAGATTTAGTGTCCTTTCTGTATGCACCGTGCCAGATGTTGGGAGGAAGTCGGCATATCCCCCTTTCCCCCACCGAGATTGTGTCTGCAGGAGGAGACCATACAGTGTGGAGTGCATTCTTGAGGGAAGGCGGGGGCCACTGGGACACAGGGCAGCTGGGAAAGGTTTGGAGATCTGTTAGCTGAGATCTGAAGTAAATTATAATTGGCCAGAGGAGAGATGAGTTTCTAAAGAGGGCAATCTGCATAGACTGTGCTAGGAAGGAACAGAATGAGCAAAAAGCCTAAAGTAAGAAAGTACAGTCTGTTCTAGGAACTGACTGTAGGTCAGAATGGCGGAGAGACAGGAGGCTGGAAGGGTAGACAGGACTCTGATCCCAAAGGGGCTTGTAGATCATTTTAAAAGTCGAGATCTAGCCTTTAGATGGCAAGAGGAGGAAGAATCACCTCTGTTTAGTCTAGGGAGCTCCAGGAGGAGTACTGGACAAGGAGTGATACGGTCAGGTTTTCTTTCCAGAAAGACCTTCCTGGTGCAATGTAAAGAGTAGAGTGGAGGTAGGAACAGACTCAGGGCTGGAGATAAGGTGGCCAGTTGGGCGTTACAGTTACCTGGAGGGAACAGTGTTTGCTTAGGAGTTCTAGAGGCAGTGGGGACGGGTTCAGTTCAGTTCAGTCGCTCAGTGGTGTCCAACTCTTTGCGACCCCATGGACTGCAGCACGCCAGGTCTCCCTGTCCATCACCAACTCCCAAAGCTTACTCAAATTCATGTCCACTGAGTCAGTGATGCCATCCAACCATCTCATCCTCTGTCATCCCCTTCTCCTCCTGCCTTCAGTCTTCCCAGCAGGGTCTTTTCAAGTGAATCAGTTCTTTGCATCAGGTGGCCAGAGTTTTGGAGTTTCAGCTTCAGCATCAGTCCTTGCAGTGAGTATTCAGGACTGATTTCCTTTAGGATGGACTGGTTGGATCTCCTTGCAGTCCAAGAGACTCTCAGGAGTCTGTTTCAGAGGTAGTGATCAGAGACCAGGTGATAGGAGCCGAGGGAGGAACCACGAAGGCTGATTGACCACCTTTTCACTTGAGTATTCAGGGGAAAGGGAATGAATTTGTTTTTTTTTTTTTTAGTACCTAGAGAATTTTAGGTATCTGTGGGACATCCAAGGGGGGGACATCAAGTATGATTGGATATGTGGGTCTGAAGCTCAAGAAGAGGCTGTTGGAGGCATCAGAATGAATGAGATTACTCAGGAGAGTGTGTAGTAGAACAGAAGGAGCACCCAGCACGGAACCTCTCGGAGCCCCTCAATTTAAAGGGCAAGCTGAAGAAGAGGAAGCTGCCAAGGAGAAACTGGCTAAAGAAGGCCTGGCTAGATAGGCAGGTGGGAAACCAGGAGGATGTGCTGCTTGGAAACCAAGAGAGGAGTATTTCTCGCTAATAACATCAAAAGTTGCTGCAAGGCCGTGCTGGCAGCAGAGAACTGGGAATGCCCAGGGATGAAGGTGGCTTGGTGTGGCCTGAGGAATGAAGGTCAGTCAAGGGTGAAGGTCAGTTAAGGGAAAGGGATGGGGTGTTCAAAACTCTTCCCAAAGGTTCACCTGTGAAGTGGAGAAAAAAGTGCTTTCTTTGGATGAGCCTGCTTAAGTGGTGTAATATGAGGGCCTGGGGTGAGGGGGAGGCTGGAGGACAGAGGGGAGGGAGGGGAGATCAATGGAGCAAGATGCTGAGGAGGGGGCAGGATGGGGGTTGGCTGCATGTGAGCTGTTCCCACTGTGGCTCTTCTGGAAACAGTTGTCTTCCCACAGGAACCCTCTCTAGGCCCAAGACTGGCAGTGGTAGATTCTCTGCAAAGAACCCTGTGGCTCCTTGGAAATAGTATTGTCTGGAGGTAAAATAGTTCAGAGGCAGAGCTGGGTTTTAAAACCCGAACCTTTTGCACGGGCATCTTTCCACGTCCTTTCTCTGGAGCTCTTTGGTGTGGAGAGCAGTTACCCATGGAGGTACTTTAAGGAAGCAGTCCATCTGGAGTAATTGAATGCATATTCTGTGGACCACATTATTGATATGAGGCTTTTGAAGGCAGGGTGTGGACATTTGGGGAATGATTCTAAACTTTCAGAGCCAGGCTCCTCCCCTTTGATCCTTTGTTCAGACAACTGAATTTGTCAGATGAGGTGAGCATTAGAAAAAGCTAGAAATATTTTCTTTGCTGTTTCAATCACCATGCACATGCACACGTACACTTTTTTCTCCCTCCAATAGGAACTCAGATGAAAGCTTACTTGGCTTTTTTCAGTGACAGGGACACAGAGGTCTCCTACACTCGTTAGGGATAAACCTGTCTCTGGTAATTTCTTTCATGGAGGTGTGTGTGTAAGTGGGGGAGTTGATTGCCCTGGTATCTGGCCACACAGCTTGGTTAAGAGGATGGCAGGTGGGACTTCCCTGGTGGTCCAGTAGTTAAGAATCTGCCTTCCAGTGCAAGGGACGCAGGTTTGACCGCTGGTTGCGGAACTGAGATCCCACATACTGTGGAGCAACTAAGCCGGCGTGCTGCAACCAGAGAAGCCCTGTGCTGTACAGTGGAGACCCAGCACATCCAAAAAAGCAAAAAAGATGGCTGGCATGATACTTAATAGAAAGATTAGGCTCAGCCTGCTGATTTTCCTCCAACACAAGATTTATAATTTCCATCTAAAGCAGTGGGAAAAATAGTTTATGTAAGGTGTGAAGACACTCAGTAAATGAAACTTACAAATTTTAATGCAGCTTAATATGCCCTAAACTGCTAGGGTTCTCTCCTGGGTTTCCTACCTAGATTATAGCAGAGAAAATGAGTCCTACATATGCTATACTGGGCCAAGCCAGGTCCCTTCTCAGGCCAGAAAGCCTGGCCTTGAGCACACGGACCTCCCTCCTCCCCTTATTACTGCTCCCTGGCCCTCCCTCACTGGCATCTCTTGCTTCTGTTGAAGGAAGGCTTCTGTGCTATCTGAGCCCTGGTTCATTGGTGTCTGGGCAGTTGTGGGAGGTAGAAGGGACCTGGAAGGCTGGTAGGGGAAGCTTTTTATGCACGAGTTCCTCTAAAAATGTTAGCAGGTCTTATCTGAACCCTTGGTACGCAAGACTCTCCATGTGTCTATCATATCACCTAAGTGTTTCTCCCTTAGAGTCTTAAGTGAACCAGAAGGAAGGAGGCCTCAGAGGTAACTTTTTTTTTTCTTCTCCTTTTAAAGCAATGCTCTTATTTCCTGTTTACACCAGCACCACAGCCCACTTGGGAAATGGCTGCAGGACTGTGGGAGGATGGGCGGTGATTGAGATAGAATCTGAGAGATAGGGTCTGCTCTATTCAACCTCTGATCTGGCTTCTTGGTTGAAAAGAAAGGGAGGAGGAGGGGATGCTTGGGAGCTGAGCTGAGCTTGCAGCAGCAAGGCAGCCTTTCCCCGCTACCGTGTGCTGGTCCCAGAGCTCCTGAGCTGGATCCTTAGACCCTCAGGTAGCAGAGAGAGGGGATGAGAGTGGGCACTGCTCTGGCTTTGTTACAAGGGTTGCTGCCGAGGCAGGGGCCTGTCAGACCTGGCACACGAACTGGAGATCTGAGCTGATTTTGTCATATGCTCAGTGCAGTCCAGACACTGTGGTAGGTTAAGAAGAATTAATTCGCTTATTAGTCCAGTAAATCTTTGGGTTCGACTGTGTCCCAGGCACAGCTTAGTGTGGTGGGAATCAAGAATTCCAGGGTCACTGACCCACCACTGTGTCTGACATGTATGTGACGTTTTTACCACGTTCCCCAGCTGGCACAGCCTCAGTTATATACATGTTTTGATAGGTTCCTCATAAAGCAGGCACAGGAAAGAAAAGATGAACGAGGTAAATAGAAGTAAGTTCTAATGTTTCCTTCCACAGCTCAGTGAACTGTGCTGTACACATCCCATGTCAGGAAGTGTTGGTAGGTCTGCTGCCTGTGTTTCAGACTTCCACCTTTATGGGAACGTTGAAAAGTGGATCATTTCTGAGTTGGGACCACCTGTTGGAATGGAAGACAGGAAAGAGGAAGCAAGGCAGGCAGATGCTGAGTTCCCAGAATTGATTAGCACACGGGCCGCAGCAAGACTTGATAAGCACTGTTCTTTCTCACTCCACCGTCCTTGGCAAGGATGCCCAGGTTGCCTGGGATGGGTGTTTAAGGTTCTTGGGCTCCTGTGCTGTGTGCTGTGGTCAGCGTACTGGAGAATGGGGGTAGGATGGAATTCAGCAGGTCCCTGTTGCTCTTCAGTCCCTTTATAGTTTTAATAGACTTTCACTGCTGTTGCATTTGATCATTCCAGCAACCAAGTGAGGTAGGGGGCGCTTTCCTCAGGGGGAAGACCAGGGATGGGAGGCCTGTGCTGAGTGTAATGAACACCAGGGCTGGGAATTGACTGGCTGCCTCTGCCTCCTGCAGAAGGTCTTTCTTGGCATCTGTCTGTCTTTCCATCCCCTGGAGGAGCAAACCAGTGAAACGCTTGACATCTCTGATTCTTGGTCCTCACACGTGCCACTTTCTCCTGGGCAAAACCTTGGGCTCCAGGTTTTTGACTCCTCCTGGGTCCACGACAGAAGCTGCTGCCAGCGTTCACCTCCTCACTGAGGCCTAAGCAGCCCAAGTGGAAGGCCCTGCCCCCACACAGGGAGTAGCCAGAACAGCGCAGGGTTTCCAGGTTCTCTGAGGCTTCTGTTCCTTCGTCTGCTCTCTTGGCAGCCACACCTGGAGCCCTGAGAGCTGGCTGACTTACCTCACCCTGATCCATGTTTTCCCAGGTTGTGCCCTTTCCTCCTGCGCAGGGGTTTGCCCTTCTGCCTTTTTCGACTCTGTTTCAGCTTATGGGAGAGAGGTTATCTGTGCAGGTGTTTGTCTCCTTCTCCAAGGACACCTCCAGTGAAGGGCTCTGAGGATCTTATTCAGTGGCCTGGGCTGAGGCCCAGGACCCTGGCATTACTTACTTGCTTTTAAAAGTGAAGTTGCTCAGTCGTGTCCGACTCTTTGCGACCCTGTGGACTGTAGCCTACCAGGATCCTCTTTCCATGGGATTTTCCAGGCAAGGGTGCTGGAGTGGGTTGCCATTTCCTTCTCCAGGGGATCTTCCCAACTAAGGGATTGAACCTGGGTCTCCCACGTTTCAGACAGACGCTTTACCATCTGAGCCACCATGGAAGCCCTTACTTGCTTTAAAGGCAGGTGACAACTGGAAAGTTAATCTCCTTCAGGCTTATTTCTTTAGTTTACTTCATTTCTTAGTTGTTCATCCCAGGCCTTATGTCTTGACAATAACAACAGTCACTGTGTCTTTGTGACATTTCTCTATGTCCCTTTACTGCTTTCTGCTTCAGGATACCTCTCTTTACTGCACCTCTTCCTAGTAAGGAAGGAGAGGAGTCAGATACAGCGTTCTTTGGGCTGACGTTTGTAAAAGGGTCTGCAAGGTCCAGAGACTTAGTCCCAAGCCAGAGCTCCCTGCCCCTCCCCTGCAGGGGCTCTGCCAGGGCTCCTTCCTGCCCTTCCTAGCTTGGGGAACGCGCAGCCTTTGTGAGTTTCCTTGACAACAAGATGGATAAGTTAAAAATAGCTGGTGCTAGAGCTTCTGTGTGTGTATGTGTGTGTGTGTGTGTGCGCGCGCGCACGCATGGGCACGCATTCGCAAGCATTTGTGCCTACATACATACCCTTTTGCCTGCTGTTGTTAACTCAGTCTCTGTGGCTTCTACATACTCGTGGAGAACATCTGTGGGAGGCCTTGGTGGGGCCCTGTTACTTGCTCTTTGCAATTCTTTGGTTTAGAGGTCAGATCTAGATAATCCCATAGCATCATTACCTCATATCCCTGATGGTCGCTGATGGGAAAAGGATGATAATGTTAGCCTGCAGCATGGAAATCTGTTCTGAATGCCTCCGTCTTCACTAAGTGTGACTGGAGAGAGAGAATCTCAGTTACACTTCGGGGCATTGCTGCATTTCAGAACCTTGTGGGGCAGTGGAATAGGACACAGCTCTGGGTGTGTGTCTGGTTATGTCTTTCCGGAGAACCCTTACACAGATGAGGAGGGTCCTTTCTGGTCTCCTCTTATTAGGTAAGGAAGTGGAATACAGCACTTGCGTGACTTGTCCACTGGCTCAGCCTGGTGGAGGAAGGAGCATTGACCTCATCAGCAGCAGCTGTGGCTCTTTCCCTCAGGTGCTACTGATGCGGACACCTCCATAATGTCGTTTTTTTTTTGTTTTGTTTTTTTAAATTGAAGTATAGTTGATTTACAGTGTTATGTTAATTTCTACTGTACAGCAGAGTGACTCCCTAAGTTCTTTACCAAAGCCCCCCATTTCTGTATCAGCAATCCTGTAGTAGTTAAGCCTTCTGTTTTGTGGTGTTATCTCAGTTGTAAGTTAATTTAGAAACAGCTGTCTCTATGAGAGCAGGGCTGCTTTACCATAGCTGGAAAAAATTCCTCTCTTTCTCCACCATCTTCCATGTATTTGTCAGCATCTGTGTGCCAGGCATGAGGATATCTTGTCTTTAGGGGCCTTATGGTCAGTTGGGGCAGCAGACAATTACAAAATCTCCCACCAACTCCCCATTGTGGCCAGTGCTGAGTGAGAGGGAAGAGGTCTGATTGTGGGTGAGAGGAGGACTGAGGTGGGTTGTTAGGGTTTAGAGGAAACTGGGGGGACATGTTAGTGATACAAAGTACTTAAATTTGGGACATATTAAAAAAACTCCTACACATAAAAAAAAGCAAGGAAACCCAGTAGAAAACTGACCAGTGACTTGACAGGCACTTCACAAAAGAAGACGTCAAAATGGCCAAGAAATGTGTGAAATGGTGCTCAATTTCATATATTTATTAGTCACTAAAGAAATTCACATTGTTCAATTTGAAAAAAAGATACAACTTTTTGTTTTTTCGTGTATGTAATGAAATCTTGGATGATTTGGTGAAACATCCTGCTGCCATTACCAGTTTACTTTGTTCTGAATCACTTAACTGAAGAATAAAATGGATTCTGAGATGCTTAAATAAAAGGAAATGTAGTGGAATGAACACATTACCGTCAGAGACCTGTTATAGGAGATTTGGGGCCAACTATTGAATTTCTCAGAGCTCCTGTTCCTTCGTTTATAAATAGTGATCTTTCTATCTGCCTTTCCTTCCTTCCATAACTGCTCAAATGTTCACAGGTACGGGAAATACTCTCAAAATTCTGAAGGGCTACTCAAATACTGTGTAGTATCATGACTTTGATTTCAAGTGATTTGATTTCTCCTGCACCTCTTCTCACGGCATCTATTCTAAATTCCCCTAAGAAATAAAAGCTTGGTACTTTGGATGGAGGACCTGTTGCTGGCATGCTCTGGTCCATTCATACAGGCTGGGGAGCAGGGTGAGTTCCTGCAGGCATTTCCTTACATGACTGTGACCTGGTGGCAACTCTGTGAGTGACCTTGAAGTGTCTGCTGACACCCAGGCCTGGTGGCAGGGGGAGGGCAGTGGTACACACCAGTCCTGGTGAAGTGTTGACTAGAGTTAGTGATCCCATAGGGCTTCCATACCTGACTGGGGCTGGCCTCCTCACGTGGTGGTCTTGTGAAGCCTGGAAGTAACACCATGGGTTTTCGGGAGCTCTGTTGCAGGGGACAGTAGCCTGCACACCCAGCTTCCCCTGAGAGAGCCTGTCCAGAGCTACTAGTTGTCCTGTGGCTCCAAGAGTCCCCAGCTTATTGTGGTTTGTGGCAGAGCAGGAGCTATTCCCTGTGTGACTTAGGTGTTGGTGGAGAGGCTTTTTCAAAGGTAGATGGGTCCTTTTGGATGTTTACACCCAGTATCCTACTCAGCGTTTTTGATCTTTCCCTCTTCTGTTTCTCTGCTGTGCAGGAGTCAGAGTCAGAAGCGAAGGTAGATGGAGAGACTGCATCGGACAGTGAAAGCAGAGTGGAAGCTGTCTCCCTACCACCCTCTGCAGATGATACCCCAGAGGTTCTCAACAGGGCGCTTTCCAGCTTGTCTTCAAGGTAGCTTGGCTTACTCATGCAAGTGCTTGCTGAGGGCTCTGGGTCTCCAAGTGTCATGGAAGACCTGAAGCCCTTAGAGAGCCCACAGTCTTGTAGCAGGAGCCCACATCTGTGAGGCCCAGACCTGCCACTTTGATTGGTTATAGTCTCCCCTGCCTCTGCTTAAGGCTCCACTGAGTGTTATTGAGTACTTAGCAGTGACTACAAGCACAGCCTGAGTGGATCTGGCCCTTGAAGGGTACCCTAGGCTGGCTGGGAGGTACTGTCCAAAGAGCAGGAATACATGGCCATAGGAGTAGTCACTGATAGAGCACATGAAGATAAATGGTCCTTGGGGTCTGTGACTATTGGGCAGGCTGCTTTCCACTGTGGAGCCTAAATCTCTAGTTCAGAATTCAGTTTTCCTTCTCCCCACACGTCTGTTTTGGACAGTCCTTTGATTCCCCTGTAGGAATTAAGAAACATCTCAACTTTGGTGAATTCAGAGTTAAAATTTTGGTCCCTTGAGATTCTGGTCCTTCTAATTCCAGCCAAGTGGGCAAACTCTAAGACCCCAAAACATTATATAAAAGTGTGCCTGGGCATGCCTCCCACACATTTGTCCTTTTGAAAGGCTGTATCGTGCAGTGATTAGGATTACGGGTTCTGGAGCCAGATTGGCTCCCAGGATTCAATTCCCAGCTTAAGCACTTCACAGGGTATCATCTGTACATCCACTTCCTCATCTGTAAGAGCTAGTAGTATTGAGGGTTGAATCAGTTAATACACATGAAAGTCCTTGTAGAAGTGCCAGGTGCATATGTGCCAGGTGTGATAGCTGTTATTACCACTGTGTTTGATACTTCTATTACCATAGTGATGCAGGAGCAGAGAAATGTAGGATTCTGCTGCAGCAAAAATGTTAATAGTTTTTTCTCAGAGACACCCATAGAAGCCATGTAAATAGATACATAAGGGGGGTGCAGGCAGACATTACATTTCCCTTGGGATTTTTGCCTGATTCCTTCATTAAAAAACAAGTTGGGTGTATTTTTATTGCAAGCCTTGAGCACTTGCTGAGTTTAGTGTAGATAAGGTCATGGCTCTGATGAGGTGAGGTGATCTGCTTCTTCCAGCATATAGCTACTGCCTCTGTCAAGATGAAAGACATACTCCTGGAAAGCATTGACCTCAGAGCCCTCTTATCCCAGAAAGATAAGAGTGAAAAAAAAGATAAGAGTGAAAGAGCCCTCTTATCACCCACCTTGAGTTTGTGCTTCAGTTCTTTCGGGCTCCTAACATGTTTTCTCCTTCCCTTCCTCTCTAACTTAGATGGAAGAACTGGTGGGTGAGAGGCATCCTGACCTTGGCGATGATTGCATTTTTCTTCATTATCATTTACTTGGGACCAATGGTTTTAATGATGATTGTAAGTGCCATTTACTTGCTATTTTAGTTTTACCTTCAGTTTTCCCTGCACGTCTAGTCATTTTAAGTGCCAGGTGTTGGGTTGGTTCTGGGAATCACTTGGGGTCCTGGCTGCTCAGACCACATCCGCCTTAGAATAGCTATGATTTCTCACCTTCCAACAGCCAACTGGAGGGTCATTGGCACGGGCCAGTTGTAGGTGATTAAAGATCACTTTAAAATTTGATTTTATTACTTCAGCTCTTTGGTCAAACTGGGAACCTGGCTATGATTTGGTGTGACTCTTGATTTTGTTTCTTGTTTTCCTGGGGCCTCCCTCATAAGTTTGGGACTTTTGATACAAAATTCCAGTCCACAGTACTTTGTTCTGAGTCTTCCCATTGTCATAGACAGCATCAAATGACTATACAACTGACGACTGAGCAGAGCAGTTTGGGACTTTTCAAGTATGTATTTTTATTCAGAGTCAAAAATGGAAGAGACTGAGTCCTGGGGGATTCTACGATAAAAAGTTAATCAGAGTTTCAGAAGCATGTATTTATTGTGAGAAATTGGATCTGCTCTGTGTGACATAAAGGGCCTCCCAACCCTGTTGAGTGATGTGAGAGAAAGGAGGGGAGCAGAAATCACTGGAGGACTGACATTGTTCTTAAATATAATGGTTTTTCTTGAAGGCCTTTGACCTGTTGGTTTCTGTTTCCACAGATGATAAGAACTGAGGAGATAGCAAGTGTTTTAATTCTTTTGTGTCCTGCAGGTGATGTGTGTTCAGATTAAGTGTTTCCATGAGATTATCACTATTGGCTACAATGTGTACCACTCCTATGACCTGCCCTGGTTCAGAACCCTCAGCTGGTAAGCTCTCTAGCCCCACAGAGACCTTTAACTGGTTTGGACAAAGGTTTTGTGGTAGGTAGTTACAGTTGTGGTTGGAGGGAGGGGTTGATGGCCATGGACTTTCATAGCACCTTTGAGACCAAAGTATTGCCTAGGCCAGACTGAGTGGCTGGCTTGGAAGGAGTGGTTCTTCCTTAGAAGAATCCAGACCAGCTGCATCTGTGACCATATTTGCATCAATATTTGGATTCCTTAGACTGCACAATGGCCCCTGTTTTCTAAATCAGTACATTTTTTGTGCTCTGGTATCCCAGCATCCCACAATAGTCATCTGGGAGTTGTCAACGCTGGTGTTGCTGTTTCTAGAATTTGGCTTGCTCATCCTTAAAACAGATAGTAGTGACCTAGTCAGTGCTTTTCAACCTGTGGTTTTGGAGTCCTAGTTCCTTGGAGGTTCCTTGGGTGCCAGTGGGCAGGCATGAGACTGAATGCAAGGGATCTGGGCTCCTCAGAGGAGCTCAGCTTTCTCCTCCTAAGAAAGGGCTTGGATGTCCTTAGGTTTTTTTTTTTTGGCTGTGTTATGTGGCATGTAGGATCTTAGTTCCCTGCCTAGGGATTGAACCTGGGCCTGGCCAGTGAGAGCAAGTCCTAACCATTGGACTGCCAAAGAATTCTGGGCTTGTCTATCTTGAAGCCAAAACAAAACCTGTAGTGCAGATGATGTCCAAGACACCTTCCTGATCTGAAACCTTTGCTGTATTGACCACACTCTTCCGAGGTGGTGATGTGTGAACAGAGCATTGTGTAGTCCTGAGAAGACTTAGGGCAGATAGAGACTCCTCTCACTCTGCTGTGCTGGGTCTTGGGCATTGATTTCATAACTTACCAGGCCAGAAAGTAGTGTTTTGGGCCCCAGCAACTTGGTTATGGCCAAGGGAGCTGACATGCTCATATTTGGGCTGGACACATCCTTCTCAGAGATGCTTCCTTGTCACCCAGCAGCATAAGCTGCCTTGCAGTCACCACAGGGCCTGTGCCTGCCCCCCTGGGTTAAGATGTAGGTTTCTCTTGTGGGTCTCCTATAGCTGGAAAGCAATGTTAGGAATTTTATTAACACATTCAGGATGTTTGACCCCTGACTGTGGTCACTGTTCAAAGGAAGTGTTTTTCATGTAAACAAAGCTTGTTTGGGAGTTCTTAAACTTCCACAATTTAAAAAAAAAATGGAAGAGATAAGAGAAGCTCTCCCCTTTCTTTGATGTCTGGATATTTATTAAGTGTTTAGAGTTGGGTTGCTCATTCTCATACTCAGAAACACTAGTGAGGCTGCACATGTATATGGACCATGGCTTCTCCCTCCTTGGAGCACCCTCTAGTTGAGGAGAGGGGTTGTAAACAAGTGATGAGTTAATGCTAGTGAAAGATTTGTGTGTCAGAGCCAGGCATCAGAGAGGAAGACAGTCTGAGATGAAGCATAATTAATTGCTTAGTGAAAAGAGCAAGTATTTCGCACTATAGAAATAAAGGCAGGGGAGGCAGATACCACATTCCATCATGCAGGGTTTTATGAAGACAGTGGTATTTGAGCAATGAGTGATAAAGTGGGTAAATGAAGAGGATGTTCCAGGCAGGGAGAAGAAAGGAACCAAGCAGACAGACAGAAAGCCAGAGAAATTTCATTTTGATAAGCATGCAGAGTTCCTATCAGGAAGAGTGGAATGAGGTACTTTTCTGGGGGTTGTCTTATAGACTGAGTGTTGTTAG